>NW_024081390.1:439281-826677 GCF_003009895.1 Hyaena hyaena | reverse complement strand
TTTCCTTCATAAATTTTCTATAGTTTTCATCATACAGATCTCTTATATCTTTGGTTAGGTTTATTCCTAGGTATTTTATGGTTTTTTGTGCAATTGTGAATGGGATCGGTTTCTTGATTTCTCTTTCTGTTGCTTCATTGTTCGTGTATAAAAATGCAACCGATTTCTGTACGTTAATTTTGTACCCTGAAACTTTGCTGAATTCTTGGATCAGTTCTAGAAGGCTTCTGGTGGAGTCTATCAGGTTTTCTATGTAGAGTATCATGTCGTCTGTGAAAAGTGAAAGTTTGACTTCTTCTTTGCCAGTTCTGATGCCTTTTATTTCCTTTTGTTGTCTGATGGCTGATGCTAGGACTTCCAGCACTATGTTAAACAGCAGTGGTGAGAGTGGACATCCCTGTCGTGTTCCTGATCTCAGGGGGAAAGCTCTCAACTTTTCCCCATATAAAATATACTTTTAAGGAGCTTCTCAACATTTCTGAAGTTGAAATGCACCTTGTATGTTGATGTGTTATGGTTTAATTGGCAGTATTTTTTCTTTACTTGGAGTCAGTAAAATAATGTTGCATTTTACAACCAGAGCCTTTGAGCAAAATATAGTGGTGATTACTAATTTGGGTAATATAAAAAACCAAAGTGGAGACAAAATTATTTAAGATGGGAACATGGAGTTAAAATGTTCTAAGATCCCCCTTTAGGAAGAGAGTGGACATATTAAATGAGTTTATTTTTACTAAGTGTGACTATCCAAATCTAAGGGAAACCTAGCTCTATATCCTAACCACACAGGAAAAATAATATATCTCAAATGACATTAAACCATACTATTTTGACTGTACATGCCTAATGGAATATATCCAAAGGACAAAAATGAGCCATGAAGGAATATTAGGCTACATTAAGTAGTCTTCTTGTTGATAGTGATGGTAGGAGTGTTATTTTGAAACTACCAAATATGTAATGATGTTATGTCATTAGGATCCAAGATTTTCAAGATACAGGGATAGAACTGTACAAAAAGATAAATTAACTAAAAATCTTGTAACCTTAAATTTGATTGGGATTATAGTAAGATCTTATAATTTATTTTTCACTTCCTGAAAATACACTTCTTTCCTAGCTTAGTGAAAAGAACTAGGAAGACCCCAGTAGCAATGAGCCCTCTTAGCCCCCATATTGTGGTGTCTAATTTTCCTACTAAATAACATAAGGGGCTCCTTGGTGGAATGACTGATTACAAATTTGGATTATGACATGAAAAACATGAGCTTCATACATCCTATTGTGCCATAAAGCAAGTAAATTATCAAAGACCACAAGGGGCATGTCAAAAGAACTAGACCCCCACTGGTCAAGTATGGGATAATTTGAACACAACAGAAATAGTGATGGCAACATATCAGAAATCATTAGATACATAAAAACCCACGAGTTCATAATGATAATTTGAAAAGTATTGATCACCAGGGGCTGGGGGTAGGGATGAATGGGGGGGCAACAGCTTAATGGGTATGGAGTGACCTTTAGGGATGATGAAAATATTTTGAAACTAGATAGAGGTAATGATCGTATAACATTGTGAATGTAACAAATGCCACTGAATTGTACATTTTTAAATGGTTGAGTTTATGTTATATGAATTCTACCCCCATAAAAAATACTAGGTGATAGATACATGGGACGTTATTACATGCTTCTCTACTTTTGTGTATGTTTGAAAACTCCCATGGATCAAAGAAGCCATGATGGGAAATATAGCTAAATCATACTGAAAAGATTGTATATCAGATCTTAAGGGATACAGCTAAAGAAGTACTTACAAGAGAAATGTATAGCCTCAAATGCTCATATAAGAAGGAAAAAGACTGAAAATTAATAAGCTAAAAATCCAATTTTAAAAATTAGAATAAGAATGAGCAAATAAGATGTAGTAGTAGGAAAGGGAGAGAGGCAAACCATGAGAGACTCTTGAATGCTGACAGAAACTGAGGACTGATGGATGTGGGGGGGAGGGGGGGATGGGCATGGAGGAGGACACTTGTGGGGATGAGCACTGAGTGTTATGTGGAAACTAATTTGACAATAAACTATTTGTAAAAAAAAAAAAAAGATGTAGTAGTAGAAGGAAGAGTTAATAAAGAGAAGAAATTAAATAGAAACTAAAGATGTAAGAGGATCATAAGGACAAAAGTTGTTTCTTTGACTAATAAAATGGACTTCTGGCAAGATCAATATGCCATCTACTGAGGGGATCTCAGTAGCCTTCTCTCTTATTAGCACCCAGCCCACCACCATGGGCTTGGTCTTTATTGGGAATGACCTTGGCCATATACTCTAGTCAAGGTCCCAATATCCTCCCCCATACAGCAGAAAAGACTCTCTTTTCCCCCTCACTTTCATCAGAATCATTAAAGAGTTTCACGCTTATAATGAAGATGAGTAACAAGTTTCTACATTGTGCAAATCTCTTTAGCTCCACGTGGTCCCAGACTTCTCCATTGCAAACTAGGATTCTGGCTTTGCATCTGCACAGACAAGTAACCATCTCTATTAACTATCCATTGCTGTGTAAGAAATTGTCCCCAAATTTAGCAGCTTAAAACAATGTTATCTCATTGATTTTGTGCATCAGGAATCCAGGAGTGGCTTAGATGGGTCCTTCTGGTTGATAGTCTCTCATGTAGTTGCAGTCAAGCCCTCAGCTGGAGCTATGGTCTCATCTGAAATCTCAACTAGGGGAGCATCTGCTTCCAGATCATTCCTGCGGTTGCTGGTTCGCTCTTCACTGGCTGTTGTTTTGCTGTAGGCTCCCTGGGTGTTCTTCTGACATAGGGTGGCCTCCCCCAGTGTGAGTGAGTCAAGAGATAGCAAGAGCAAGACAGGACGAAAGATGGAGGCCATTATATTTTACAACATTATTTTGGAAGTCATGTACCAACATTTCTGCCGTATTCTGTCGAGCACCCAGACCAATGTGGGTCTAATGTGCGAGAGTACTGCATAAGGTGTGACTATTAGGAGGCAGGAATCCCTGGTGTCATCTCAACAGCAGAGTACTGCACCATCCAATTATTTCACCCCAAACAAGAACTGTGCATCCACTCAGAAAAGCAGAAGAAAGACTGCTTCCTTGTTTAAAATAGTTTATTTTCTCTCTTCTTCTGACCATCAAGATCTTTCAAATTATTAGGGTCCAGTCTTGGAATATTTAAACCTGTGCTATTTTGAATTCCAATATATTTGGTAAGAAACAGCCATAAAACTGAAATAAAGAGAGATTTGCCTTGAACAGCCTATATACTAATTTGAATATACCCTTTCCCTGTTCATATGGAAATGTAGCTAATGTGCAGAAAACAGTTCTAGGTACACTAGCAGCTAGAGGCTGCTCCATAGCTAATTATGTTTTAGTTGTAACCACTTGCATTTAATTTGTACTCTTTTTATTAACCACATCCCCTTGAAACTGGAACCATTTGTCATACTATTTTCTGGCTGTTGTTTTTGTCCTGGTGCCAAGGCTCTATAGAAAGAAATGTGAAATCCTTGCTCTCGTCATTGCAATCTGTCCGGATCTGCACCGCCGTCACTGTAAGCTTTTGGAAATTAATATCACTCTTTCTCATATATCATGTAATTGAAGCCTCACCATACGCTTGTAAAAATGTCATTATCCCATTTTATAGATGAGAAAGCTGAAACTTTATAGATGAGAAAGATGAAATTTCCTGAGATCACACAACCAGCACAGTAAGTGTCAGTGCCGGGATGTGAAGCCAGGTCCTCTGACCCTCAGGGAAATTTGGGGAGCTTTTTATTTTTTTTTAAAGTTTATTTATTTTGTGTGTGTGTGTGTGAGAGAGAGAGAGCGAGAGAGAAAGAGAAGGCAGGAGAGGGGCAGAGAGAGAGGGAGAGAGAGAATCCCAAGCAGGCTCTACACTATCAGTGTGGAGCCTAATGCGGGGCTTGAACTCACAAACCACAAGATCATGACCTGAGCCGAAACCAAGAGGTGGGTGCTTACCTGTCTGAGCCACCTAGGTGCCCCTTCGGGAACTTTTAATGGAAGTACTACAGCCATTTATAAAAGTGCACAAATCATAAATAAATAGAAACCCCAATGAATTATGACAAAGTGAACATATTTGGATATGCAGATCCCAGATCAAGAAACAGAACTTGGCACCCAGAAGGCCCCTTTCTGCCTTCTTCTAGTCACTATCCCCCCAAGGACAACCACTATGCTGATTTCTAATGGCATAAATAAATTTAGTCTTGTGGAATCATCCACTGTGAATTATATTGTATGGCCTTCTTTCTTTATGAGATTCATCCATGCTGTTGATTAGAGTTGTAGCTCATTCATTCTTATTGCTGTTATATCATGTACTCCCTGATATGATGTAATAAAAAGGGCACTTAACATCTGTGATTTTCTTCCCCAAAATTCATAACCTCAGCGTAATCATGAGAAAATATCAGCAAACTCAAATTGAAAGGCACTCTACAAAATGTGTGACCTATACTCTTCAAAACTCTCAAAGTCATAAGAAACAAGGACAGACTGAGAAAACATCACAGGCCAGAGGAGAATAAGGAAACAGAAAAAGGACATTAGAGGAAATGCTAGTGAAATCCAAATAAAATCTATAGTTTAGTTAATAGTACAATACCACTGATAGTTTCTGAGTTTTGACAAATGCATCATGGCTAATGAAAATGTTTATTGGAAGCTGGTTAAAAAGTCTATGAGGAGGACAAAAGAATATATGGGTACTCTGTACCATATTAACAAGTGCCCTGTAAATTTAGAATTATTCACAAATAAACAGGTTTAAAAATGGGCAAATGATTTGCATAGATATTTCGCCCACGATGCACAGATGGCCAACAAGCACCTAAAGAGATGCGCAAAGTCATTAGTCATTGCTGATGGGAATATAAAATAACCAGCCACTATGGAAAACAGTTTGGCATTTCATCAAAAAGTCAAACATTAAATAACCATATGACCCAGCAATTCCACTGCCAATAATATTTGTCTAAGGTAATGTGAAGTGTTATGACTAATTGTAATATGACTCTGCCAGTTAGAGTTCTGGCTTTGACAAAGGTCAGCATACAGATGGCAAGTGGGGCCCTGGGAGTAGAGAGAGGCCATTCTCCAGCATTCTGGCTTTAGTGACTGCATGGGTGTGAGTTCTACCTGCTAAGACAGAGAAGACAGGGGAAGGAATAGGCTTTTGGGAAAATGGAATTCAGGGATTCTGTCTGGGGTTGCTGGGTTAGAGATACCTCTAAAGGAATGTTAGATAGGAGGCTAGAGGAGTCTGGCTATAAATACAATTTGTTCTTGTAAAGTACCAGCCGTTAGTAAGCACACACTGCCCAAGGCATGTTCTACTTGCTATGGCCGCTGTAGGAAGGTGATCCTCCCGGGTTGGTGAGGGTCAATTTTAAGGGTTCTTTTTTTCTTCTGTACAGTGACTATTGAGATCGTGTGATTTGATACATGAACTACAGTGTCATGGTCACTCCATCTGAGATGACTGCTTTCTGAAGGCATCTTCGACCTGTAAATGGTCATTCTGCATCAGCATGCCCAGTGTGGGAGAAGAAGTTTGCTTACCAACTTGAAGCTGCCATTAATTTCCAGGTGAGGGCAGACAGGGTGGATGGGGCTCAACGTGAAGGTTGACTCTGACTACTCTCGGATGCTGTAGGTGAACCGCAGTCACTGTGGGCAGTTCCCCCCTTGAGGGAAAACCATCACCAGCATGGCCCCCTCCCACAGGGCAGAATATTATAAAATATTATAGAAGAGTGGCTCTTCAGTTCTCAGACTGAAGGTTCCTTGGTCTGAGGAAGTCAGGAATGGTTCCTGGGATTGTCATAACCAGTCTGCATTGTCTCAGGTGAGGCTGGGAAAGATGGTCTGACTGTTCTGGAAGGGTAGCAGAATCAAAATGGTCAAAGGCTGCTGGCTTAGGAGAGGCATAAGAACTAAACACAGTATGTGAGCCTTGATTGAAAGAAAATTGCTCTACAGAATATCATTGATAACATTTGAATAGGGACTGTCTGCATACAAGATGATAATATTGTATTGATACTAAAGATCCCATATCTGATAATTTAGCTATTTTTATCCAAGAGAATGTACCTGTTCTCAGGAGAGTCACAGGGAAGTATCCATGGACAAAATAACCCAGTAAAAACAATACCAATGATAAGACTATGCATGTGTGCATGCCTGTGTTCAGAAAGAGGGGGGGCGCCTGGATGGCTTAGTCAGTTAAGCGTCCGACTTTTGTGTGGGTCATGATCTCACGGTTTGTGGGTTCGAGCCCCGCGTCGGGCTCTGTGCTGACTGCCAGCTCAGAGCCTGGAGGCTGTTTCGGAGTCTGTGTCTCCCTCTCTCTCTGACCCTCCCCTGCTCACGCTGTCTCTCTCTCTCTCCTAGAAATGAATAAAACATTTTTAAAAATTTAAAAAAAAAAAAGAAAGAGGAGAAGGAGGTATGACATGTCAAATGTGGCCAAATGTTAATCACTAACAAATCTGCATTCATTGATGTATAAGTTCACTATACTAGACATTGTTCTGCCATTTTGTGAGTTTTTTTTTTTTCCTCAAAGTAAAATGTTGGAGGCTAAAACAAAATAAAAAGCTGGCTTGGAAAGCCAGGAAACTAGGTTTAGGAAAGAAAGAAAAGTTGGATGAAAACCTGGGGGTGGGGGTGAGGGTCTGGGGTAACTGCTCAGAATAGGTATTCTCTGTTGCTCGCTCTTTCTTTCTTTCTTTCTTTCTTTCTTTCTTTCTTTCTCTCTCTCTCTCTCTCTCTCTCCCTCCCTCCCTCCCTCCCTCTCTCTCTCTTTTTCTTTCTTTCTTTCTTTCTTTCTTTCTTTCTTTCTTTCTTTCTTTCTTTCTTTCTTTCTCTCTCTCTCTCTCTCTCTCTCTCTCTCTCTCTCTTCCTTCCTTCCTTCCTTCCTTCCTTCCTTCCTTCCTTCCTTCCTTCCTTCATTCCTTCCTTCCTTTCTTTCCTTTCTTTCCTGTCTTGGTATTTCAGGAAGTGAGCTCATTGTGAATGAGCAAACGTGAGGCAGCTCAGCATTTAATCGCTTGTGATGGTGCAGTTATACTGATTATCTCACAATCTACTGGTGAACGTACAAATCAATACATTTTTCCAAATTCCTTCCCAGAAAGGTAGGATCAGGAAGACTCACTTGTCCAGGACTTTTGTGTGTATGTGTGTGCACCTCGGTATTTTTATTTCTTTACCCAGCCTTGTTGAAGCAGAAGGGGCAAATAAAAATTGCGTATTTCAGATGTACAATGCAGTGTTTTGATACACGTACATCTTATAAAGTGATCATCATAATCAAGCTCATTCACACATCCTTCTTTTTGCTTTTTGAGGGGTGTGGTCAGGACATTGAAGATCTACTCTCAACACATTTCAAGTATACAATCCAACATTCTTAACTCTACCTTTGCTTACATGTAATTTCATTTCTCTTTCTTTTCTGTAAACATCTACTGTACAAACATACAGGTCAAGGCACAGACTCTCCCCGGGTATACAAATTTCTGAATTATCTCCCTGGAGGTGGTTATTGAAGCCTAGAGAACATATAAAATGGAAAGATCAAGGGACCTGCGGTAGAAACCTAAAAGATCTAATAGCAGAGAGGTAGCCAACAAAGGAAGCTGAAAGGGAACCCTAAGGAGGTATGGAAAGAGTTGACAACATAAAAGCCAAAGAGAAGAAAATGCTTCAAGGAGAAGGGAGTGGCCTACAGTCTAGAACTGTCTTGACCAATATGGTAGCCACTAGCCTCTGCTGAGGATCCCGACTGGGGTGCTGGTCCCTCAATGAGGGGGAAGAGGGCTGTCATCTCCGGGGGCGGGGGGCATCTGGCCACACTCGGCTTTTCCTGGTGACCGAGGTATTGAGGACAGATGCCTCTCCCTGCAGAGAAATGTCTGGTCCCAGAGTAAGCAGCTCCGTGGCTGTAATGTCCCTTCATCGGCTTGATCATTTTGAAGATTACAGGCTACTGATTTTGAAGAATGTCCTCCTGCTTGCATTGCCTCGTGCTTGGCTGGGCTACTTCAGCCAACAAATCAAAGCACACCTAGTGGCGGGCCCAAAACATCACGACAAGTAGGGAGATAAAGCAACCAGAGTTACAACAACAGAGAGCAAGTAACACACTCCAAAAAAACACCTCCTGATGGCCCAGGCCCTGGACAGTGTATGACCCTCTTTAATATAGTAGTGCTTGCAGGTGCAGACACATAACAAGCTTTTAAAACACATAAGGGACAGGAAACTAGCCAAAATGACAAAACAGAAGAATTCTCCTCAAAAGAAATTCCGGGAAGAAATGACAGCTAAAGAATTGATCAAAACAGATATAAATAATGTAACTGAACAAGAATTTAGAATAATAGTCAAAAGATTAATCGCTGGGCTTGAAAAAAGCATAGAAGACAGCAGAGAATCTATTGCTGCAGAGATCAAGGAACTAAAAAATAGGCCTGATGAATTTAAAAATGCTGTAAATGAGATGCAAAATAAACCAGAGGCGGTGACACCGAGAATTGAAGAGGCAGAGGGGAGAATAGGTGAAATAGAAGAGAAAATTATGGAAAAAGATGAAAAAGAGATAAAAAGAATCTGGAGCACAAGGGGAGAATTAGAGAACTAAGTGATTCAAAGAAACAGAATAATATCCATATCATAGAAGTTCCATAAGAAGAAGAGAGAGAGAGAAGGGGGTGGAAGGTGTACTTGAACAAATCATAGCTGAGAACTTCCCCAATCTGGGGAAGGAAACAGACATTAAAATCCCGGAGGCACAGAGAACTCCCTCACACATAACTTGAATCAATCTTCTGCACGACATATCATAGTGAAACTGGCAAAATACAAAGACAGAGAATTCTGAAAGCAGCTAGGGACAAACAGGCCTTAACCTACAAGGGTAGACACATAAGGGTAGTAGCAGACCTATCTACTGAAACTTGGCAGGCCAGGAGTGGCAGGAAATTTTCAATGTGCTAAAAAGGAAAAATATGCAGCCAAGAATCCTTTATCCAAAAAGCCTGTCATTCAGAATAGAAGGAGAGATAAAGATTTTCCCAGACAAACAAAAGCTGAAGGAATTCATCACCACTAAACCAGCCCTATAAGAGATCCTAAGGGGGACTCTGTGAGTGGAATATTGCAAAGATCACACAGGACGAGAGACATCACTACAAGCGTGAAACATACAGATAAAACAGTGACTCTAAATCCATATCTTTCAATAATACACTGAATGTAAATGGACTAAATGCACCAGTCAAAAGACATAGAGTATCAGAATCGATAAACAAACAAACAAACAAACAAAAAAAAAAAAACCCAAGACCCATCTATTAGCTGCCTAAAAGAGACCCATTTTAGACTTAAGGACACCTTCAGATTGGAAGTGAGGGGATGGAGAACCATCTATCATACTACTGGAAGTCAAAAGAAAGCCAGAGTAGCCATACTTATATCAGACAAACTAGATTTTAAACTGAAGGCTGTAACAAGCGATGAAGAAGGGCATTATATCATAATTATTGGGTCTATCCATCAGGAAGAGCTAACAATTGGGGCATCTGGGTGGCTCAGTTGGTTAAGTGTCCCACTTAGGCCTAGGTCATGATCTCACAGTCCATGGGTTCGAGCCCCGTGTCGGGCTCTGTGCTGACAGCTCAGAGCCTGGAGCCTGCTTCAGATTCTGTGTCTCCCTCTCTCTCTGACCCTCCTCTGCTCATGTTGTCTCTCTCTCTCTCTCTCAAAAATAAATAAAACATTAAAAAAAAAAAGAAGAGCTAACAATTATAAATGTTTATGCACCGAATACGAAAGCACCCAAATATATAAAACAATCACAAATATAAGCAATCTTATTGGTAAGGATGTGGCAACTGCAGGGGACTTTAATACTCCACTTACAGGAATGGACTGACCCTCCAGACAGAAAATCAATAAAGAAACAATGGCCCTGAATGATACACTGGACCAGGTGGACTTGACAGATACATTCAGAACTTTTCATCCTAATGCAGCAGAATACACATTCTTCTCAAATGCACAAGGAACATTCTCCAAGATAGATCACATACTAGGTCACAAAACAGCCCTCAATAAATATAAAAGAATTGAGATCATATCATGCATATTTTCAGATCACAATGTTATGAAACTTGAAATCAACCACAGGAGAAAGTTTGGAAAACCTCAAAATGCATGGAGGTTAAAGAACATCCTATTAAAGAATGAATGGGTCAATCAGGCAATTAAGGAGAAATTTAAAAATATATAGAAACAGGGGCACCTGGGTGGCTTAGTCGGTTAAGCATCTGACTTTCACTTAGGTCATGATCTCGCGGATCGTGGGTTCGAGCCCCGCGTCGGGCTCTGTGCTGACTGCCAGCTCAGAGCCTGGAGCCTGTTTCAGTCTGTGACTCCCTCTCTCTCTGACCCTCCCCTGCTCACGCTGTCTCTCTCTCTCTCCTAGAAATAAATAAAACATTAAAAAATTTAAAAAAAAATATATAGAAACAAATGAAAATGAAAACACAACAGTCCAAACCCTTTGGGGTGCAGCAAAGGCAGTCCTAAGATTAAAATGCATTGAAATTCAAGCCTATCTAAAGAAACAAGAAATGGGGCGCCTGGGTGGCTCAGTCGGTTAAGTGTCCGACTTCAGCTCAGGTCATGATCTCACAGTTCATGGGTTTGAGCCCTGCATCGGGCTCTGTGCTGACAGCTAGCTCGGAGCCTGGAGCTTGCTTAAGATTCTGTATCTCCCTCTCTTTCTGACCCTCCCCTGCTCATGCTGTCTCTCTCTCTCTCAGAAATAAATAAAAAACATTTTGAAAAAATCAACAAGAAATATCCCAAATACAAAATCTAACAGCACACCTGAAGGAACTAGAAACATAACAACGAAGAAACCCCAAGGCCATCAGAAGAAGAGAAATAAGAAAGATCAGAGCAGAAATAAACAATATAGAATCCAAAAAAAAACAAAAACAAAACAAAACCCAGTGGAACAGATCAATAAAACTAAGAGTTATTTTTTTTGAAAAAAAAAAAAAAAAAGATTGATAAACCACTTGCCAAACTTCTCAAAAAGAAAAGAGAGAGCACCCAAATAGATAAAATCATGAATGAAAATGGATTTATCACAACCAATCCCTCAGAAATACAAGCAATGATCTGAGAATACTATGAAAAATTGTATGCCAACAAACTGGACAACTTGGAAGAAATGGACAAATTCCTAGACACCCACACACCACCAAAACTCAAATGGGAAGAAATAGAAAATTTGAACAGACCCATAACTAGTGAAGAAATTGAATCAGTTATCAAAAATCTCCCAACAAATAAGAACCGTGGCCAGATGGCTTCCCAGGGGAATTCTACCAGACATTTAAAGCAGAGTTAATACCTATCCTTCTCAAGCTGTTCCAAAAAATAGAAACGGAAGGAAGGCCTGTGGACTCATTTTATGAAGCCAGCATTACCTTGATTCCAAAACCAGACAGAGACCCCACAAAAAAGGAGAATTATAGGCCAGTATCCCTGATGAACATGGATGCAAAAATTCTCAACAAGATACTAGCAAATCAAATTCAACAGCATATAAAAAGAATTATTCACCATGATCAAGTGAGATTAATTTCTGGGCTGCAGGGCAGGTTCAATATTTGCAAATCAATCAATGTGATACATCACATTAATAAAAGAAAGACTAAGAACCATCTGATCCTGTCAATAGATGCAGAAAAAACATTTGACAAAATACAGCATCCTCTCTTAATAAATACCCTCAAGAAAGTCAGGATAGAAAGAACATACCTAAACATCCTAAAAGCCATATATGAAAAGCCCACAGCTAATATCATCCTCAATGGGGAAAAACTGAGAGCTTTTCCCCTGAGATCAAGACCACTACAGAGATGTCCACTCTCACCACTGTTGTTTAACATAGTGTTGGAAGTCCTAGCCTCAGCAATCAGACAACAAAAATGAAATAAAAGGCATCAAAATTGACAAAGAAGAAGTCAAACTTTCACTTTTTGCTGACGACATGATACTCCATGTGGAAAACCCGACTGATAGAACTGATACATGAATTCAGCAAAGTTGCAGGGTACAAAATCAATGTACAGAAATTGGTTGTATTTCTATACACTAATAATGAAGCAACAGAAAGAGAAATCAAGAAATTGATGCCATTTACAATTACATCAAGAACCATAAAATACCTAGAAAACAACCTAACCAAGGATATAAAAGAAAAACAAATAATCCAGTGAAGAAATGGGCAGAAGACATGAATAGACACTTTTCCAAAGAAGACATCCAGATGGCCAATAGACACATGAAAAGATGCTCAACATTATTCATCATCAGGGAAATAACAAATCAAAACCACACTGAGACACCACCTCACGCCAGTCAGAGTGGCTAAAATGAACAAATCAGGAAACTACAGATGCTGGTGAGGATGTGGAAAAAAGGGACCCCTCTTGCACTGTTGGTGGGAATGTCAACTGGTGCAGCCCCTCTGGAAAACAGTGTGGAGGTTCTTCAAAAAATTAACAGTAGAACTCCCCTAGGACCCAGCAGTAGCACTGCTAGGAATTTGCCCAAGGGATACAGGAGTGCTGATGCATAGGGGCACATGGACCCCAATGTTCATAGCAGCACTTTCAACAATAGCCAAATTATGGAAGGAGCCTAAATGTCCATCAACTGACAAATGGATAAAGAGGATGTGGGTTATGTATACAATGGAATACTACTTGGCAATGAGAAAGAATGAAATCCTGCCATTTGCAGCAATGTGGATGGAACTGGAAGGTATTATGCTGAAGTCAAATAAGTCACGCAGAGAAAGACAGATACCATATGTTTTCACTCATATGTGGATCTTGAGAAACTTAACAGAAGACCATGGGGGAGGGGAAAGGGAAAAAATGGTTACAAACAGAGAGGGAGGGAGGCAAACCAAAAGAGACTCTTAAACACAGAGAACACACTGAGGGTTGATGAGGGTGGGGGAGGGGGTAATGGGTGATGGGCACGGAGGAGGGCACTCGTTGGGAGGAGCACTGGGTGTTGTATGTAAGTGATGAACCACGGGAATCTACCCCAAAAACCAAGAGCGCACTTTATACTCCAAGAGCATATACTTTATACATGTTAGCCAATTTGACAATAAATTGCATTCAAAAAATAAAATACACTTAAATGAATTTAAAAATTCAGCTGCCACGGGAGATGGGCATGGAGGAGGACGCTTGTGGGGATGAGCACTGAGTGTTATGTGGAAACTAATTTGACAATAAACTATTTGTAAAAAAAGAAAAAATTCAGCTGCCACATGTGATTAGTGGCTACTTTATGGGACAACACGAACACATAACATTCTCATCGCTGTAGAAAATTCTGTTGCATTGCCTTCAGCTGACAATCAAGCAAGATAGGGACTATCGTCCAGTGGACCCTGGACAATTAAAACGGAACAGTTCATTTTAGTAGGAACGAAGGATGGGCAGAACTCCAGGTAGGTCTGTAGATTTGGTGGCAGGAAGCTCAGGACATTTCTAGCTGAAGCTTGGTTTTATTAAACACTGAGTCCCCACTGACTCAGGGACTCTGACTCCCTGGGTCTGGCTGGGCTGAGAGTTTACATCTCTAATGTGCTCGCAGGTGTCGCTCATGCTGCCGTTTCAGGGACGACAGTGTCGAGAACCCCTGGGCTCGCCAAAACAGTACTGACATGGGAAGGACCTACATCTCGCTGGTGGCAGGGTGGGAGAATGTGACAGGGCTGACTTCAGGAACCATCGTAAGACTGTTGGTACAACAGGATATTAACTTAGAAGTTTCGGCTAAGACGCCAAGGTGTCATAGATACCGAGGTGATTAAGGAGATAGGCCAACCTGTATGAATTTCAAAGTAGGGAACAAGAACCGACTTCAAAACTCTTCTCGACACTTCACCCACAGTGAGGGTATAAAAGGATCTGGTTGTTGGAGATTGGGGGAGGATTTGTAAGGAAGAGTTCTTTCAAGAGAGCTGTGCTGTGAGCCTCTCTCCCCGAGAAGGAGGGCTGGAGGGTGCTTCGTACACATCAAGTCAGGGGAGAGGAATTTCAAGAGACGGACTTACTTACAGTGCCTGCTATGTGTTCCCTGCAGTTAGGGAGACATGATGAAGTAGTGTCTGGCTCTCCTCTGGACATTGTAAAAGGCTGGCCACGGCTCTAACAGCACGAGCATGTGAGCGTTCCGTTGTGTTGGAAAATGGCTGTCCCACCAGAGACTGCAAGGACCAGGGATCAGACTAGGGCCACACATGGATGAGAGGTCTGCAGCTACTGGTCTGCAATGTGGGGTCTCAAAAGCATCCACAGAATCACAAACGCATCCACAAAAGGGTCGATTTTGATGAATTTGTTAACTGTTTATTTTTGAGAGAGACAGCACCAGTAGGGGAGGGGCAGAGAGAGAGGATCCAAAGCGGGCTCTGCCGTGACAACACAGAGCCCGATGTGGGGCTCGAATTCACGAACCATGAGATCGTGATCTGAGCCAAAGTCCGATGCTCAACCAACTGAGCCACCCAGGCGCTCCAGAAGGGTGGCTTTTAAGCACCTTCTGGACCCAGAGAATGCAAAGCCGATTGGCAACAGTATCAGTCAAGAAAAAACCATTCTGGTCTCCATTACCCTTTTTCCTTCTCCTTGCTTTGCCTCTGAACTAGTGTTGCCAGCCATAGCAAGTTAAAATGCAGGGTGCCCAGCTAAACTTGAATTTGAAATAAACAGTGAATACCTTTTTATTCCATGACTTCTGTTAGTCCAACCTACTGATTACATTTGTGTACGTAAAGGAGCTAAGTCTACGGAGCCTCTAGCAGTGCTTACTTCTGCTACCACAGTGAACTTTTACTTTTCACTCTTCGGTTTTGTTTCAGTTATTAGAACTGTGAATTCCTTTGATAATCAAAACCACTAAATATTCTTTTGAAATGTATCTTTTTCCTTTGTATTTTATGAACATCTTTCCATGGTAGTATTCTTCTCAAAAGCGGCTTCTTTTTTTTTTTTTAAAGTTTATTTTAAAAAACTGAAAAGTTTAGGGGCGCCTGGGTGGCTTAGTCGGTTGAACGTCCGACTTTCGCTTAGGTCATGATCTCGCGGTTCGTGGGTTCGAGCCCCGTGTCGGGCTCTGTGCTGACTGCCAGCTCAGAGCCTGGAGCCTGTTTCAGGTTCTGTGTCCCCCTCTCTCTCTGACCCTCCCCTGCTCATGCTGTCTCTCTCTCTCCTAGAAATAAATAAAAAAAATATAAAAATTAAAAAATTAAAAAAAAATAAAAAACTGAAAAGTTTAAAGCTTATTTTGAGAGAGCGAGCACGGGAGGGGCCGAGAGAGGGGGTGGGGAGAGAGAATCCCAAGCAGGCTCCGTGCTGGCAGCGCAGAGCCCAGTACAGGGCTCGAACTCACCAACTATGAGATCATGACCCAAGCCAAAGTTGGACGCTTAACCAACTGAGCCACCCAGGTGCCTCTCAAAAGTGGCTTCGAATAGCTGTTTAGTATCTCATTGTATAGCTGTTGCATAAAGTACTCAAGCCCCTGATTCTGGCTGTTTTATATTTTATTAATACACATAACATTGCAATGAAATCCTTGTAGTTTAATTCTTGTGCACATGTTTAATTATTGCCATTCCTAGAAATGGAATGACTGAGCCCAAGAGTTACTGTGTGCTTGTAAGCTTGTCAAAATTCCCTTCTGAAAGGCTGTCCACCTACACCAACTCCACTACAAGTAATTATCGATATGTATCTCCTTGTTTTGATGGCCATTTCTTTCATTATTAGTGAAAATGAATCTTTTTTCAAGTGTTTCTTGCCCAATCATATTTTCCTAGGAGCCTGATGGCTGTAGCAGGTGGATATTAAATTGAAGGGTGCTGGGAGGGGTTGCTGTACATCACAGTGACTTTGGCCAAGTCTGGCACCCCCTGACCCACACACGCATACACACGTCCTTATTCTGCACATTACTCAGTCTGTACGTGCTGGTCAAATGCATGAGTACATAAATGAATTCTTTAAAGAATCTGGCCAAAGCAAGTCCTCCCTGGTTATTTTACTCTCAACACGTTTTCCTGATTTATTCACCCACTTAACAAACAGTTACGTAGTGCCTGCTGTGTACGTGGCTCAATGCTGGGCCACTCGAAAATAAGAAACAGCATTGGGAACAATCAGCATGATA
Organism: Hyaena hyaena; assembly: GCF_003009895.1. Lineage (NCBI taxonomy): Eukaryota > Metazoa > Chordata > Mammalia > Carnivora > Hyaenidae > Hyaena > Hyaena hyaena. The sequence goes on along the minus strand of NW_024081390.1, from coordinate 810,326 downwards.
AAAAGTAGTGAATCACAAGCATTCCAGAAACATCTCGGCCATGTAGCCCCCTTCAGAGGAATGAGCCTGTCCGGGTTGGCAAATGTTCTAGGTAGTTCGGGATTTATACGCCAACTCAGATGTACCTCGATGTGGACAGGATGCAGGGCTGCGTGAAAGAGTGTCAGTGTGCTCTGTGTGTGACACGTGTCCCCTCTTTTCCACTCTGTGAAGCTTTATTGACCGAGATGGCTTCTCATGCTGAGCTGCTGTCCCTGCCACTGTCACCATCGCCTTTCCATCCCTACTTCGACTGTCTGCTGTTGATGCTGCCCATGTCTTGTTTGTTTCTTCTCTTGCGTCTCTAGTGCCACTTGCCTGCGAGTGTGACAAATGACCTTTTATATATACCGCCAGCAGCCGATAGCGTCACTTTCCTTTTGGGTGGCAATCCAAGTAGTCACCTTACACTTGGAGTAATTCTATAGTCTGTCCCCCTCGGCCATGTTGTTTGATATCGAATGCCCGGGGGTCACTTTTTCACTATAAAAAAATACTTATAACAAAATGTTTTTGAGCTGCTTCCCAAGGGTTCTAGAAGTCCAGATGCTAGGTAAAAACTGTATCGTGCTGATGGCATCACATGAATATGACATTTTAGATAAGGGGGCCCCAGCCATGGGGTCTTAAGGCTCTTAGAGGCTGGCTTGGGAGATTTTCATGCCAGTTAGTTCTTCTGTGGTGGATTTTGTGAAGAAAGCCATCTTTGACATCCCCTAACTCATGTTATTTAGAGATTTTCTCATCGCCGTCTGAATCCACTGAGGGAAGAGAGGTCCTCTTCCCATCTTACCGTAGTGACGACAAGCCTCCGGGGCAATGAATTCTAGATTCTTCTTCGCCATGTTGTTTGGAGTCCCCTTTCGTGGGCAGAGGAGGAGCCTGCATTTTCTTATCAGCGAAGGAGGCCTGGACTGGAGGCCAAGTTGTAACTACGGAGAATGGAAAGCACCAAAACGATGCTTTAGGTAGGTTTAGGCGCAGCCGACGTGAGTGGCAAGTGCAACTGTACCGTTTGAAGAAACTCCTCAAGTTTTAGGGTCTCGGTGCCTTTGAGAAACCTGACCAAGAAAATTCGAGCATGGCAAATTCTTGATCAAGTGGCTGATTTGTGCCACCGTGGAGAACCCTTCAGTGTTGCCTAAATACCTCTCTCTTCTGACAGTGGGCTGTTATGATGGGGGCTGGGGGTGGAGGAACGATTCAGGGAATGCTGTGGCAGAGACCGCTGCGAAAGGCTTCTCGAAGGCCCAGCCAAGTGGAGGAAGCAGAGGGAGAAGAGGGAGGGAGGGAGGGGCCTGCTGGGGCCCGAGCGCTGCTGCACTTTCCGGCAACAAGCGAAACCACCACCACCACCATCACCCCAAATGGCAAAGTCTTTCCTTAGCAATAATCCCACCTGCCTTTGCCGCCGGGAGCCACACATCTGGCTTGCTGGGGTTTCGCTGAAACGGCCCCCCGTGTGGAGTTGCGAGGGAAAAATAATGAAGTAGGCCTTGCCTGTTCTCTCTTACAGTGGCCCCCCGAAAGAGTGTACGTTTGAGAAGGGCCAAAGTGTGTTTGTGAAAAGGAACCTCCGAAAGGAGATACAGCACCTAAGACCAAAGACCTTAATTTTGCCTCAAATTTTGGCTATACTGTTTCTATAGAGACCAAAGGAAAGCTGTGGCTCCCCTACTCAGCCATTAAAGTTTAGTGCATTGAAAACTGTCTTCATGCTGTGATACCCTTTCAGGGAGGAGAATAGGGTCTGAACTAATCCATGAAAGTTGTCATGCTATGAACTAGTAGTCAAGCTTTTTCCTTTCAATTGAATCTAAAACTATACTGTACTTCACACTTGATTGGTCCTTCAGATGGAAGGATTCAATATCCCTGCTGGAAACCAGCTCGTCTTCTTCACACAGTGCCGCTGAACGTGGAAAGAACTTATTTCTGAGGCATAATTACCAGCTCTCACATATGAAAAGTCGTAAGGATATTTCGTTTCTTTGCTTCCCTGAAATTTGGGTCCGACTCTTTAAAATGCTAACTTTGATTTCCGCCTTTGACAAAGCTCGTGGGCCAGACTGTGTCTCCATGCTTGGGCTTGCCGTTTGTCAACAGATGTTGGGATCTATACACGCTCACCAGCCTTTCTTTCCTCAGGATGATAGACAGACATACAGCATAAATGTATCGAAGACAAAAAATATCTTCTGAATGCAGCCGTCAGCGAGCCATTGAATGTCCTGTAGCAAAGGTAACGGGTCACTTATTTACCATGAACACTGAGACGAGGACTGGAGGAATCTGAACGGTGCTATGCCAATTGTCTAGGGCAAAGGACGCTTTTCCTTTCCCACTCAAAGAGTTAGCTTTGTTTGTTTGCACATGTTTTAGATCAATAACTGGTAATAGGAAAGGCAGAACAAAAGCTCTAATAACCATGAGCCATCTGCAGCGTGAATCGACATTTCCCAAGTTAAACACTACTGTCTTGTGAACGAATACATACAGTGTATATGAGGGTTTTTTTTTTTTAATTGAAAAAAAAAAAATGCCTTGATCTGTCTACACCAAAAGGGGGCACCAAGGTATTAAAGAAGTTACGATGTTTTCCGAGGCTGTAAATGAAATTAAGTGAAGTTTGGAGCGGTTTTTAGTATAATTAATATGGATACGGTTTTTCAAACTTAATGTTCTAAAAAGTCTGTTGTGTGGCTTCAAGTATCTGGGTAAGACCGTTTGAGTGCGAGAATGGAATTTCTATTGGTATGGGTGATTTCTTTGGAGTCTGATGGTGCAAATGCAATAACGGGACATATTTTACTGGAGGAAAGATCGAAAAAAAGAAAAATTGCATATATGTCTCTGTAGAATGTTATTGATATTCATGCTCAGGGTATTTTTCTTTGGATTTTTGGTTTATTCTGTCTTTTCAAGATAGAAGTTTGTTTCTTTGTTGTCTAAGACATTTAGTAAAGGCAGGAGGATTTGTTTTTATGTTTCCGTGTCTAGATGGAAAAAAAAAATCATCCTGTATAGGCTTTTCGGAGAAAAGGATACAGAAAGTGGGGATCTGCGAGTTATAGCAAATAGTAGCTAATTTAGAGATCCAGGACGATAGCTCCCATAATTCAGAAGGAATAAATTAAAGAGAAGAGAAGGCATTTTCTGAAAGATTTTCAAATTGTACGCTTTGGTTAATCCCACCTCGTTTCTCTGATTCTAGTAAAGGGAATTTAGCGGGAGAAAACAAAAGAGAGACAAAATATTCTTAATGAGGCTGTAAATATATGCAGTGCAAGGAGTAAAAAGCAGTTTGATTTTTAATTCTGTTAGCGAAGGAGTCAGTGCTATTTAGGGTGTTTTTCCCAGCACCCTGATCCCTGCCCCTTACCCTCCCCCATGTGAAATAGAAACCTTTTATATGTAATCAAATCTGAACTGCTTGGTTAGCTATTAATTCCTCTTAAACATGGAAATCAGTGGCTGCAGAACCCTGTTTCCTCTGTATATCTCTACCATTTCCAAAGATGGCTGCAATCTCAACAAGATAGGTCGTCTTTTCATGGACATTTTCTCCTTTAATTTTTAGATGTCCAGCCACAGCTTCTTTAAAGAAGATAAAATGATCAATTCTGTTGAAATTGTGTTTTATAGTTTAATTTTTACCCAGCCTTCGGTCTTGCTCATGATTTTATGCTTTGTGATGATTTATGGAATCATATATTATGCAAGGCAAGGCAATTTACAAGCAGCTATTCGATCCCTGTAACTTTTATAAAATACGCGACTAATTAGTACATTGTTTAACTGGGAGAATTAGATTAAAAAAACAAATGTCTTTTGGGTTTACTTGAAACAGATGGACTTTATTTGACTGGAGTAAATATTCAGGTGCAATAAATTAGTATGTGTAGTGCTGGAAGTCAGCTACAATTTTGTTTTAAAATATGGCAATATTGAGAAGTTTTGATGGCTCTTGTTTGAAATAAAAATAGAACAAGGTTGCCGAATTTCATGTGTTTTTCTTATCAGCAGTGCAGTGATTAGCAGGTAGAGAAACATCCGCTGACACGCAGGAAAGTTAGTGTCGCTTTTGTGTGTCCAGGTTTGTCCACACGTGTTGTGAAGGATGTTTGGCTTAATTATGAAATATTTAAAATGTAGTCAGAGAACACTGTTCCCCCTAACTGGGTATTTTCAGAGTTGTGGTTGCAATTGGCATCATCGCAAAAGAAAAACCTTGTTTTCAGGGAAAGGCTTTGGAAATTGTTTACATACAAAATATTGTATAGATACATAGATATCTGTGTGTTTTATCTCTCTGGGCACTCTTCATACCTGCCACTTTGACCAAAGCCCGCTCGCTGGGAGTGATGAAACCAGGCACTGTACATTTTGGGAATATGGAACAGAAAAACCAGAATAGCCAAGATCTGAAACGGCAATTAATCATGATGCTGACGACCAGGGTTTCGTCGTGGCCCCGGTCTGTACTTTGGGAGTCCTTGCCTTGGGTTGAAATATTGTTCCACGTTGAAATACTATGTGTACAGTAGTATTTGCATGAGGTCAGGACAGGCGAAATAATAAATCGGCCCATTTTCATCTCCACTTTTGGCATAGCATTTCATAGGACAAGATTTCACATCAAGAAGCCAGAAAGACCTTGCATTTTTTTTTCCCCCAAAGAGGCCATTTATTAATGCTTAAAAATCTGTGTGTCCACATGCTCAATGGCTTGTTTTTGTGGTGTTTTCAAGTCACCTCTCTTTGGAAGCAAATTAGTGGTCAGGTAGAGATTATGAAAGAACCTGAAACACATAAAGGTCTCCAAAGGGGCTATTCTCTTTTCAGGGAAGCGATCTCCGGATTTAAAAAAAAAGAAAAGATTAGGATCACAGCTGCAAGGGTCCCTGATCTGTCCTCCGGCATGATGTGTTCGTTGAAAACTGTGTATGGAGAAGTTTCACATGACATAGGTTGTTTCTTTTTATAGATTGATTTGCCTAACCAGGCACAATTGGTGGGAGTTTTCAATCATGAGTTTTGTTTCTTTTTTTTTTTTTTTTTCCATAATCCAGCTTGATTTCCGGTGAAAGGGACATTTTGGCTTCTTTGATTATAAATACAGGAAAGATGCATAGAAACACTGCTAGAATTCAGGGGGAAAGAGTTTTTAAAGTGAGTCACTAAAAGGCAAAATTTTCTTTTGAAATGAAATTCCCCATTATTCTGAAACCAGACCTTCTGCCTAAGAATCTTACCAAAGAGCTAATCACAGTGACCGAAAGGTGTGCATCCTGTCCAGCTTCGTCTTGCAGCACCTTCTAAAAGTTGGCTTTCGGTGTTTGGGGCACTCAGTGAGAACTTCAGAACGAAATGGTGCTATGCATTTTTTTTCTCTCTCTCTCTCAAATAGACTAGCAGAGTAGCTGAGATAAAACTCAGTAACCGCGTTGACCCGCCACTCGGGTGAACTGCGGAGTCTAACTTCATAAGGGACTTGCCAGCTTAGCTGTTCATAAAATCGAATTCTCTCGGTTTGAATAGTGAGAACAAAGGTGCTAATCTGTAGTTCTGAGAAAGGCCAATTATGCCCTCTGCATCCGGCAGGGTCTAATATGATTGATTCTCAATCATTGCCAAATCAGATGCGCATGAATGTAGTTTTATTATTTACTCAAAACCCATTAATCCAGTGCTTTATGTCATGGGGACTTGGGTGCATTTGCAAATAAGCTCTCGTATATAGAAATGCGCCACCTCGCCTTATGAAAACGGAAGGAGGCATTTCGGGTGGGTTTGAATCCAACTGAGACTGTTGTGATCTGGAATGAGCTGGTTGGGCAAGGCAACAGAAGCTGGAATGTCCCAGGAGTCCTAAACTTTGTCCTATTAAACGATCTCCCCTCAACCCTTTCCACATTGGGAATCTGATTAGATTCTGTATCCTAGTCTGCCAATGTAGATATGTACCCCCATTTTCCAGCTGAGCAAACTGAGGACCAGAGAAGCAGTCCAGGGACTTTCACTAGATCACGTGGCCAGGTAGCTGCAAAAAACCTAGTCAGCATGACTTTGTGACAGCGGGCGTGATCCGCTGGTGGCCTGCCGTGGGCTTCCAGATAGTCTTGTTTGGCCCTCGAACCGTGTTGCAAATGTGTTTCAAAACCAGTTGCTGACGTGTTAAACGTGGAGAGGTTTCACATTATAAAAAATCAGGACTGCTGGGTTTGGGGAGGAAGAACAAAAAGCTTTGGCAGCCCTGGATCGTCATTGCTATGTGGCAGGGCCTCACGGGGACTGAGCTGTGGTTTGCCTGCACCCCACAGGGCAAACCTCCACTCTGTCTCTGCCACACCCACCTTGTTCCTTGCCTATGGGCTGTGAACTTTTGAGCTTTAATGCCCATCCCCTGTACAACACGAAACCATTGATTTTCAACCTTTCTTGAGTGTAAGGCCCCATTTTCAACTGGAAAAAAAAAATTGCCAACCCTTGGTTTAGATCTCTGTGTTTCCCACCAGGTAGAGAAATCTTCTAGGACAGGCATGGAGTGCAATTCCTCTTTGGAGCCTCTCTGGATCGTAGCACAAGGACTAGAACACAGTGAGTGTGCCATCAGGAAGTGACTAGGGTGGAGAGGACGGGACAGCTGTCTCTTCACTGGGTATCGCCATGCTGACCTGTCGAAAAGTTCTGTACATCGGGTTTTGAGAAAGGAACCGACATCACTAGACTTGAGCAGTGCAAATCCTACTCTTAATTGAACAGAAGGACTCCCTACAAACTGTGGGTAAAACGCATCATTGAGCTGATGCTCTGGATTTGTGTAGATGTTTACCATCGTGTAGACATGGCCTCTGTGGCCTGACAAGTCCAACCTGGGTGAATTACTCAAGAGTATGGGGCAATCACATAAGACGCCTGGTTCCTTGTGACCATGGCCTGAAAAGTGCTATTTTCAATTTTCCATGATTTTCCCTCAGAAATAATTGAATAATTTATAGATGCCAGGCGGCGCAGTGCCGTGGGTGTGTTTTAGGGTGGAGGGGATGGGGTTGTAGGACGTATTTACGCCCAGCGGCCTTTTCCCCCATCTGAAATGCTCTAGCAGCCACGGTCTGCATTATTCCTGGGGTATTGATGTTCACAGAATTAAAGAACATCATCGGAGGTCGTGTTACAGATACGAAACAGGCCCAGAGAGACTTGTCCCAGGTGTCTGGCCCCATGTGGATTTCACGTGTCCTCACTAGATGACAATGCATCTTGAGGTCAAGGACTGGGCGTCTAGTATAGTGTGTCTTGCACGTAGTGGGTGCCGGGTCCTTTCATGAAAGACCGTGACATTTTCAGACTGATTCGGGTTACAAAGTCCATGGTGATGTCCTTGTCAGGCTTTCATTTCCAGAGGAGACCTTCAGGAGAGGCTGAATGCGAGGATTTTCAAGTGAACTCAGGCCAAGCATTTGGGGGTAAATAAAATGGCCACCAAAGGCATGCTTTTGAAAGGGATTTGATTTTGTATTTTTAAAGAGTTTTGAGGATGAGTACAGGAGACACAAAATTGGTTTTTTCCTTTTATTAGTGATCCGGTACATGTCCCTTGGAAAAATACTACACACAAAATCTGAAGGCTCCAAACTTATCTGTCTTATGAGACTTAATGAAATCCAGGAGAAAGTACTTCCTGAATCCCAAGGCCTTTCATATTATTCTTTACCTAATTCTTTACAAGTGATTTTGCAGCTAGTAAGTGCCAGAAATAGGCCCATCTGCAGAAAGTGAGCACATTTTCCTCCACAGTATGACAATGCTATCTGACAGCTATTAGAACTTGAAATTCAGGGGCTTGCAAAGTAATTCTTCAAGTGTAGCTCGTTTCCAATAAAAGCGTTCAGTGGTCTGTTTTTGCACTTCATTGAAATTCATTTAAAACTTCTCTTCCATGGAAACACTTTTGTGTTTCTATAATCATTCTGTATGTGCTTTCTGGCCTTACACTTTTAAAAAAATTGTTTTAATGTCCTACGATCTTTTTTAAATTTAATATCAAGACAACAGAAACATGGCAGATATGAGTATTGTCTTGTTTTTTTTTTTTTTAAAGTATCGTAAGACCATTTCATTTTTGGTTTCTGTCCCATTGGGGTTTTGGGGTCTTGCTGTCTAAATTCTGGTTCGGGTAGGAGTTGCTGAGATGCTGAGAACAGGGCCTCGGCACAATGGTGGACATTCACAAAGCGACGTACTTGCAGCATGGCACACTCAGCAGAATCCAGAAAGTTGTTTTTCTTTCCAAAAGAAGCTTCATTCTATCTTCGGTCAAAATAAATTGGGTTCTGGGGCACCTGGGTGGCTCAGTCGCTTAAGCATCCGACTTTTGATTTTGGCTCAGATCGTGATCTCTCAGTTCATGACTCTGAGCCCTGTGTCGGGCTCTGAGCTGACAATGAGGAGCCTGTTTGGGATTTCCGTCTCTCCCTTTCTCTGTGCCCCTCTCCCCTTGCTCCCTCCCCACCTTTCTCTCCCCCCTCTCTCTCAAAATAAATAAATACACTTAAAAAAATAAATTGGGTTCCAGCCCTAGCTCTGCCCTTGCCAATTAGCAAGCACTCCAGATGTTACCTACCCGCGCTAGGCCTGTGTCTTCCTCTATAAAACGAAGGCTCATCACGGAGATCAAACCCATAACCCTTAAAGTTGTTAAGAACATTTAAATAAGCTAATGCAGGCAAAGTGCTTTGCCTAGTGCCCAGCTCAATAAATAGCATTTTTAAATTATTATTATTATCAGTAATAAGGCTTGATTCCTAGCTCTGTCCTAAGTGGCATTTGGAACTCTGGTTAAGAAGGCAAGGAGAAAAGAAGTGGCTTTACTGGCCAGTGCTATAAAAAGATAAGAGGCTTTTAAAAGTATAGCCTGTAGCTCTATCCTCATCCCCTGAGGGGTGGTAAGGGAGGAAGAGGACTGCCTAAAACCCGCCCTTGACTGCTGTAAAACAAAGCTGAAATAGCCCCAGCTTGCAGCAGCTGGAACCCACAGGATGGTGAGCTATTAAGTACCCCCTGGTCTGTCTGGGTTCCCGATCCCAACTCGCTTTAAACCCACTGTCTGAAAGGCAGCCAGGAGGTGGTACTCCTTCGGTACCCGTGAAGCTCTCAGGCATCCAACATAAATTGTTTCTGGGAAGAGATTATCTTGGGAACTTAAGGGGCAATCTTCGGCCGGCTGACTGTGTAATCATTTATCATTTTGCTAAGCACCCTTAAAGACCAGGGGAACAGTCTGCTCTCAGAAGCTGCGAAAGGCTTCAGCCTCTTTTCATTTGCGAAACTAAAAGTTGGTGTGGAGTTGTGGCCGAGTTTCCCGTTTGCCGCCGATCTATGTGAGAATGACTGGAGATTTGGAAAATGCACGTGGCAGTTGAAGGCGGCTTTGGTCTGTTGGCGCGTTCTGCCTTCTCTCCCGACCTGTCTTCCAAATGCAGCCTGGTACCTGTAGGCTTCAGACCGTGCACTAGACACCAGGTGTACAGACACAAAGGGCAAGAAAGCTTAAGCTAATATAAATGGCTTTCAGGAATTGGTAATCACCCCCCGAAACCTGTATGTTGTAGGGACTGTTGTCTTCATCTTACAGATGTGGAAACTGAGGCTCAGAGAGGTTCAGACTTTCCCAAGGGTCAATGGCTGGTGAGCAACGGAGATGGAGAGTCAGATCCAGGCTGGTTATGCCTCCATTCCCATGCCCCCTACCATCGTACCAGGTTCATCTTCTGATCCTACAGAAATATCTAGTCCCCTTCCCCCTACCCCTTATGAAAGCAGGTCACCGTTTTGATCTCTCATCTTTGTCTCAGAGGACTTAGGCCTCGCTTCCCTTGGTGGAGACAAAGTGGTGAAGCCCTGTGAGTAGAAGCCTTACTGGGGTTGGGCCAAGCAAATCCCCTCGCCTTACCTCTGAGCCTCTGAGTTACGGAAGTTACTCCGCTGGCTTCAAGATGAGGTTTTACAGAGAAACAGATTAAGCGTCATGTCCTGCTCTGTCACTTGCTAGCTGAGAACTTCAGCAAGGCTCTCTGAGCCACAGTCTCGTCTTGTGTAAAATGGGATAATATCTACCCCCATAGGACTGGTGAGAAAATTAAATAAGATACTGCAGGGGCCGCCTGGGTGGCTCAGTTGGTTAAGTGTCCGACTCTTGATTTTGGCTCAGGTCATGGTCTCACGGGTTCGTGAGATGGGGTCCCGCATCAGACTCTGTGCTTACAGCACGGAGCCTGCTTGGGATTCTCTCTCTCTGCACCGCTCCCTCCCGACTTGTTCTCTCTCTCTCTCTCCCTCCTTCCCTCTCTCAAAACAAATAAATAAACTTAAAAAGACACCGCACCGCATAAGAGAGAGCATAAGAGAGAGCATGGGAACTCTTAAGCAGAGGTCTATCTCAGATTATAAATCTCAAGCAACTTGCTGTAGCTTTTCTCAAATAAAGAGCCATGGGCCTTATGGTTGGTCACATCACATGGTTATTTATGCCCAGGCAGAGGGAGGCAGAAGACAGGAGTCCGTGGCCCTAGGATTTGGGTGGTGCGGGACAGAGGGGTAGGGAAGAAGATACTCAAAGTCACCCAGGAGGAACTCTCTGGACTTGTGATTTCCCACCTACAAGACATCCAGGACCAGGAGCTGTCCCAGCAGCCTCCCCCCACACCCCGAACTCATCTCCTGCCTCTCTGGCCTCTTACAGGTGCTGGGGAATGTTCCCCTTCTCCTAAGGTGCAGGCTGGGTAGCATGGAATGGTCTAAATGTTGTGTAACTTCCACCCTAAGCTAGATTCCCTGCACAGGAGTGGAGTGAAGAACACAGCCGGGAGGGACAGGGGCAGCTTTTCATTCTGGCGAAGAAACCATCCCGAGGAGAGCTGTGGAGTTCATGGTTGCGCCAGACCCCTGTTGCACAGCGTTAAGTGATGCTTGTGAGTTCAGTGTGTTCCATGAGGGCAGAGAGGCTGAGTCCGTTCCCCATACAGCTAGCCAAGTGCTTGGCCCTCGGTAGGGAGGCTCAGAAAGGCTGGGGAACCTGAGGGGAGGGAAGGATTTGCAGAAATACCATCAGGACACATATATTTATCCTTCCTCAAAGGAGTGGTGGTATATTAAGTCCCAGCATCCATTGGGTACCTAGTACTAAGTGGACAAAAAGCCATTCTAAGAGTTTAAGATGATCTTTTCTAAAAATCTCCTTCCTGCCAGTTTAGGTTACAAGGGTTTTTTTTTTTTTTTTTTTTTTTTTTTTTGTCAATTCTTTTTCCTACAGAACCTTGATTGCGAGGGGGTATAGCATTTATGTAAATTTCAAGTGCCACTCCTCTTTGCCTGGGGTTAACCTAATGGTTTATGTTAATCTCAATCAGGTCTGCCACTCAGACCCCTCGTCTCCTTCACCTTTCACCTAATTGCTGGGAGCCAATTTTCCTCAAGGACCTGGCGGTGGAGGCCTATTCCTTCCTCCTTTTCCTTCCTTCCTTCCTTCCTTCCCTGTTGCATGTGTCTATTGCACTTTTGCACTTGATTGTTCCCAGAAGCAGTGAGTGGATGATTTTGTGTGCCCCTGACACCGGATAACTGTGTGCAACTATCATGAAACTCCCTAATTGCTCCCCAAAAGGTCTATATACACCGTTACAGGCACTAACAGGGACAGATCTCACAAATTCAATGTTGAGTGGAAGAAGCCTGACACTAAAGAGAACATACTCCCAGACTGCAAGATTCCATTTACATGAAGTTCAAAGCCACGTAAAATTAAACCGGTGACCCTGGCAGAGTAGGGCAGCCACTGGGAAGGCGAACGGGAGGGGTTTCAGGAGGGCTGGTCAAGTTCTATTTCTGGATCTGAGTGCTGGTTCCAGGAGCGCATTCAATTTGTGAAAATTCACCAAACTGAGCATTTACGATTTGTGCTCATTTCTGTTATGTGGGTTATACTTCAATGACATTTTCTGCAAATAAGGGTGTATTGAGCTCTCACTGTGTATCAACTCCCATGCTGGGTGACTCTGGGAGTTCTTTTCTCTTCCAAAGAGATCCAAATATAAAACTCAAAATGGGCAGAAGGCCCCTTCCATTTCCCTGTAATGGTTGAGGGTAGCTGCAGCCAAACCCTTGTCCATCTTTGGGCTCCTCCAGAGACCCTTCGAGATTATTTCAGCCTACTTCGTCTTCCCTTGCTCAGATGCTTTTCTTTTCCACTACATGCTGTTAAATATCCTCTCTTCCCTTGTGTTGCTTTTTTTTACCAATTTCCAGTGAGCTTCCATGGCCTCTGCAACTTCACTCTTAAGTTCCTCGGGATCAAGAACCTAAGATTATATATTCTTTCATAAATCCCTATTCGTGAATTCTCACAGCACAGCATAGCACGGAGCTGGGCACAAATCCCCCATTCATAGCTGCCCACCAATTCAACTCCAACACCCAGATGGGAGGGAGAGGAAAAGCTTTTCCATGATCAGGATGGACCTGATTTCACATTGGCATCACAAGGTCTCTCCCTGGAATTAGGACCTATGATTCAGATACCGATCCGCGTTTGGTGAGACTGTCACTTTAAAGAATCCGTAGACCCTGGGCATTTTTTGATATAACATTCATAGCTTCAGCTATTTATGAGTGGGTCTTAAAGGCCCATGACATGTAGTAATTTGTAATTTTGCTGAGGCATAAATTTGAATTGCATACACTTCAAGGCTGATGTGATGGAGCAATTGGCTTAGGAAGAATGTGATGGTTCTTAGGAGGAAAATAGAAGTATCATGGAGGAAATTATATGCCAATTATATAATTGTGGGATTTGTGAATTGGAGGGAGGGTGGAGAAGAGGTTTTCTGGAGGCACATCCTGAATGTTAACGGTTCATTGTACTTCAATCTCCTAATCAGAACAGTCAGAGATTTAGTCTTCAGATATTTGTTTCTCTTTAACATTCATTGGATTAAAACTTTCTTAAATGCAAGGCATACAACCAACTGCTTACTGAGAGATGGGAAGAGGTTCAGAAGAAAATGAGCAGATTTTCATAAGGGGAGGGAGGAGGGAACAATAAATGATACCGAGCGAAGAAATTGCTGGTCAAGAGTGTTCCTTTAGAGTCCCAGTTTTGCACTGAAATCCCTTTGGTAGGTGATCCGCCTAGCTTTCTGACTTCGGATGGTTTGCTCTTCTCCTCCAGTGCTCAGTTTCCCAATTTATAAAGTGAGGACTTTAGAGCAGATTATCTCTAAGATTCTTCCAAGGTCTGACATTATAGGAATTTATGATCTCAGGCTGCATACCTGTTTTCATTTGAAGCTCTTTTCTCAGCGGTGCCTTCCAGAAGAGATCGATTAGTGTCATCGCTGAGTACCCACAGGGCTAAAGCCATCAGAACACGAGGAGGATGCACTCACAAGTGGCTTTTCACCCCAGGAAGGGTGTGGACAGCTCCTAGGGCGCAATCGGATTTAAATAAACAACCAACCAAGTGAAGAAACAAACAAAGGCCTCATACACTTTCATCAATTTGGAAGCTTTGTGGAATTCTCTGGGTTTTCTTTAGACTTCAAAAGAGAGGCATTTTTGTACTCTCTGATATTTCTTTTGAATTTTAATGTTTACTGTCTGGAACCAGAAAAGTGGACCAGGGATCTACCCTTTATTTCAGGAGGCTCAGCAAAGGGAATGCAGTGAGCCGGAGAGGTTGCTGCCCTCCAAAGGAGTTGGAGGTGAAAGGGAATGGTGTCCCACTTGGAATCACAAACTGGTCAGGACTGGAAGAGAGAACAGAGCGCTCTCTCTCTCTAGACAGGGAGGAAATGGAAGCTTAAAGAAGAGAAGTAGCTTCCATTCACCATTTGTTTCAAAAATAGACACTGAGTACCATGTGCTGGGGATACAGTGGGCAAGGGAGCTGACGTTACTGCGAACGCGAGACTGACATCAGTGAGTCGCACAGATACATATGATGGGTCCTAGAAAAAAGAGGCATGCGGTGCCATGGGAGCCTAGAATGTGGGGCTTGACCTGGTCGGGAAAGTCGGCAGGTGCCTTTCTGAGAGAATCACACCATGGCAAGGGCCGAAGGATGGGTAGGTGACAAAGGGGCAGCATGCGTGTAGGGTTGGTGGCAACGGAGACCGTAACTCATACCAGGAACTGAAAGCAGGCCACTGTGGCCAGAGAGGACAGAGTTCAGGTAAGAATCGCACAAGACACGGCTGCAGCTGTGGGCGCGAGCCAGGCTGTGGAGTCTCTGTCCTTAGAGGAACCGGAAGCCGTTGGAGGGCTTTAAGCATGGGAAGGACATGGACACATTTGTGCCTTTAAAAGATCCCTCTGACTGTTGTGGAGCTGAGGGAGATAGGTGATGAGAGACCAGGCTGGGGAAGCGGTTTGGGCCCAGTTGTGAAAGGGTCTGAACAACAGGCTGAGGAACTGGACTTAGTTGTGTGGGTAGAGAGGACCCACCAAAAGCAGAGGCCAGCGAGCTGGGTCCACCCAAGAGCATGGTTGTAAGAGAGCCCTATGTGAACTCAACAGATAGTATTACTATTTTGGACAAACCAGGAAAGGCCAAACGAGAACTAGATGCCTTGGTCTCACATGCCATATTCAGAAGTTGGCGGATGACCCAGATAGTCGAAGTTCTTGGCCTTCATCTAAGAAGTGGGATGCTATTTGCCCAAACATCGAAGTCACTGGAGAATATACCAAAAAAATAACATTCTCTCTTACATACCTCTAGCTCCACAAGGATTTACAGAGCCTGTGCTACGAACCCAGTTGTGAGGCTCCTGGTATTAGTTATCTACTGCCCTGTAACTAATTATCCCCAAACTTAGCAGGTTCAGTCAAGATGTCATGTATTATCTGATCCTTTCTCTGAGTCAGAAATTCAGGCATGGCTTAGCTGGGTAGTTTGCTTAATGGTCCCTCACAGGCTGACAGTCAGGGTGTTGGTGTTGGCCAGGGCTGGGATCTCATGCGAAGGTCGAACTGGGAAACGTGGCGGTTGGCAGAATTCAGTTCCTGGAGGGTTGTTGGATGGAGGGCCTCTGCTCCTTGCTGGCTGTGGGCCAAAGGTCACCCTCAGTTCCTCACCCTGCGGGCCTTTCCATCATGGCGGCTGCTTTCTCAAAGTGTGGTAGCCACTGAAGCAAGAGACTCCTGCTGCTTGCTCTCAGGGACCTGACAGTATGCAGCAAACAATCAGCAAGCAACAAATATGACAGACTGTAATAAAATGGCCAAATGTATGATAATAGGCTGAAGGATTCATAGAATTTTGATGGGGAGGATTAGTGACCCAGGGAGGCAGAAGAGTGTGGTATGTTCCAAGAGCAGTGAGATCTGGGTGAGTCGAGGGTCAGTGTTGAGGTGTGACGGAAAGCAGAAGAACGAAAAAGATTCCCGGCATGCCTTAGAGGTTCGAGAGAGAATCCTAATCATTCAAGAGAAGAATCACCATCTTGCCAATGGATATTCCTGTCAATGCCAAAGGGGGGGGATCACGTGACTGGGCCTCAAAGGTAGACATGTTGATAAGTGTGCACTTTGACAAGAATTAGCATTTTTAGTGTAATTTAACTTAAGTAATCATTGCAACTCTGTGCGTATTTTTCTGAACGCTCTGTTTCAGAGCAAAATAATCGGGTGGCAGCTTTTCGGTTTACTACTTTATATTTCCTTTGTTCCCAGACATAAGCAAGAGAACCTTTTCTTGTTTTCTTTTGTTTTGTTTTGTTTTTTTGCATGTGATTTCTCTTTGAGATCAATACTGGAATATCTTTCTCTCATGTCTGGTTCCCTAACACTGAACAGGTTCATCCCACTTTCAGTACATAAGACTGTAAATGAATAAAATAGCTCCCGTTACTAAATAGTTGAAAATGATGGAGTTGGTGCATCTTATTTGTAGTTTTCTATGGGGATTCAAAGCGATTTGGGGAAAATGATTTGCTTTGTCGCAGCCCCTAGCACACTGCCACATAGCATCTGATAAATGTGCCCAACAGATGACTGACTGAGTGTAATGCCAATGATTTTTAAAATGTGACAAGGAATTTGACTTGACCTGGTATAATTTTACCCGGTTCCTTGTGCAAAGGAGAAATCGGTCCAGATGCAGATCACATTTGCATCATTTAAAACAGCTCTAGGGGACCCCCACCTCCCAGGTAGAGGCTCTGTAAAACAATAAGCCAGTTTATCAAAGATGGGATTTACTGCTCGTTGTTTTTCTATTAGGGAGGAATTACGCTAAGCCCAGCAGCAGACATTTTGTGTTACCATGGCAGCCCATATTTCCTGCAGGGTTGTGACCCCTAATGACTACAGTGGGAAGGCAGGAAAAATAGAGACTCTTTGAAGATTAGTAAATAAATGCATTACTTATGCAAACTGTCTCTGTGATGGCCCCACAGTACGGAGGAGAAACGAGGAAGCCCGTTAGATGGAGGAAACGGTTATATGTAAATACCTGCGTTAGAAGGAAACAAATCACCTTTCATTTGATTATTTCTTTAAAAGTCAGTTTGGTCTGATAATGAAAGTAATACGAACTGGATCATACTGAGAAAATAGTATTGTTGTGCATGAAAATACAAACAGCCATTGATATTTCCCCTTTTTTCTCAACAACTAATTTTTTTCCCCCATTGGCTCTTCAGATATAATTTGGCTCCTGGAATGATTTTGCAATGTTCCCCAATGGATCATAGACAGGAAAAAAAAAAGAGTATATCCAACTTTATGTAGGCATTGAGACCACAGCCTACCTTCCCCCGGTGAGAGTTGTTTGGTATTGTTTCTGGACGACTTGATGTGTCTTAATTGACCTGATACATTTCTGAACATGAAGCTGAAAATAATAGAGAAGATCAAGCATCAGTTTGGGGCTAGTATTTGTAAGGTATTTTCTCAGTACATGTTTCTTTTGAAGTCACATCTACATTTGTTCATACAAGAAATATGTACTGAGCGCCAAAAATACTGCTGTTCGAGGCGCTATGTTCAGGTGAAAATGGATCTAACCTTGCATTATTTGGGAGTAGATCAGATACAAATGGATTGTATTTGCTTGGTGTATCCTCCGTTGCTCTTGAAATGAGTTATTTTGTCAAGTGTAAATTAGAGGGGAAAATACGGCAGAAAGTGGGTTAACCACACACGTCTGAGATATTGCCGGTCCATTTCTTCTCGTGGTGTGTTTCTAGAAGAAACATTTATCTGTTGGGAAGCTGTTATGTGCCAAGGCAGAGCTCCAGACACTGGGGATGGAGTTGTGGGTAAGCCTTGGCCTTTGACCTCAAGGATAACACAGTACAGCTGTGGTTCTAGCAGCTCGCTTTGACGCGATAGTTTGCCCTGCCGGTGTTCTCGCGAGCAGAAGGGGTTGTATCCAGGAGAGTGTTTCCAGTGGTGCGGATTGATTTGTGCTGACCCTCAGTGGCCTCTCACCTGGTTCTTCTTGTATCAAGGGCACAGATCTTGGCCAGGCAATGTTCACTTCCTTTTTATTACTTCGCCTTTCTGTAATCTTTTTTTTACTGTATCTTCCGCACACATGTTCCCCCCAGCCAGGAAGATTTTTCAGAGCTCTGCTCTCTACAGTGGATATTTTTAAAACGATAGGAACATTGTTACTTTATTCCATGCATGACCTCTGTTCCCTTCCTCAGAGATTCTGTTATACTCTTCCTCCATCCCCTCCTCCCACCCCCCAGCAAGGGATTGATACTCACCGGGAAAACCGGTCTAGGAATCTATTCTTCAAATGTTGGCTTCGTAGGCTTACAGCAGGTGTAGAATGAATGCATTGGACGAGGAGGCCAACGTTTAAAGCACTTGAAATTCCTTGGTCAAGAGTACTAAATAAAATTGTACATGTTATTAGTCTAAAAGGCAGGATTTTCACACAGAGGGGGTGGCTTTCCCTTGCCCTAAAAGAAACAAAACCTCAACCATCAACACAAACCCAAGCTGTCGTTACACTTTGGCTACGAGGTCGAAACAGCCCATCCCATGTAAGAATAAATCTCTTCATGCCAATTCATTCTCCATGCCATCCCCAAGGGTTGCTAGGGAAGGAATGGAAGCGAAACCAGACAGATCACTGGGAAGGAGGTGCCCTGGAACATGGAAGGGGTCGATGGGGTTGAACACTACTGTAAAGAGCCAATGTTGTATCTCCACATTCAGCAGCCAAAGGGTGGGAAAGCCTTGACTTGGCTGCCTTAGCTGCAGCTCATGGTGTGTATAGATGTCATGATGGGCTATCCATCTGGTGCCTCTGAAACAGCCACCTACTGCCTCGCCATAGGGCTGAGTGACAAACACTTCTATTCATCAAGTGAGGGACGAGCGGACCATAACTCTGTTCCCGCCTTTCACAGACAGCAAATAAGCATGATACGTCATGGTGAAAATATCTGTGAAAGTCCCTCCCAACTCCAAGACTCTGCCTCTATGATCCATTTTTGGAGGGCAGTCTCTAGAACTCATTTCATATTCTGTGCTTTCTTGCCTTCTGGCTTCCCATATACTTATTCCACACAACTTCCTAGATCGTGGCCTGAGCGGGAGGAGAGAACCTTTGTCTCTGTCCCTTTGCAAATTCTGGAGATAACTAGACTTCATTGCTCGGCAGCCACACAGCTATCAGACACTGGCTTTAGATGGCACTAGGGACTGGCACGAGGGAGCGGGTATAGAGAGGGAATTGTGCCAGTGAGTCGTATTTCTGCCTCCACCTGTCCCTCCAGCTTCCAGACAACTTTCCCAGGCACAATACAGCTTCCCAGTGCCGTTTCCCAGCACAACTTCAAACCAGCAGAATGGTTGAGCTTGTGATGTCCGGGCCTGTAAAAGGAAAAGGGGGGAAGGGTCACCCACCTTTTGCACATCCCGATGTGTTCTTCTGTGGGGCCTGAGGCTGGTCTTCGTAACTGTCCGTAACTAATGGCAGCACATAGACCCAGGACTGAGGCTTCAGCTCCTGTACTGCCTCCAAGGTGAAATATTAGCTAGAGGAGATGAGGAGGAAATGAGCAAATACCCTTAGCAGGCCACCAGTTACAGAGAAGAGTCTTTCAAAATCTTATATGGATGGACTTCCGAGTAGCCTCCTTCGTCTGGGCCAGAAGGGCTCTTAATGGCAAAGAGACTTAAACACTGTTTGTGGCATTCCAGAATTATTTTGCAGGCAATCTCCATGACAAGCCTGCTGGTGGAAGCTGATAGCATTCTAGGGAAGGGAACTTATGTGCAGAAAAAGAGGGCTGTTGAGAGAAATCGGGGCTCAGAAAATGTCAGGAGATGGAGAAGGTGACGGGATGATTGGGCAGCACATGGAACCACACAGGGAGTCCCCAGGGGAGGATTGGAGTCACTGACCAGGGGCGAAGGGGCTGGTACTGGTTTGAAATTGCCGGCCGGCCAGCAGGGCCCAGGGAAGAGCAGTCCAGAGGGGCTCCGGCGGAGAACACGGTCACCGAGTGAGGGCTGGCCTGGCGGGGGCAGAGACAGGTTTGCTCTGCACAGTAAGATCGAATTTTACTTTCCTACTACAGTTGTAATGTGTTGAGGGCAGGAATTGGAGAAAATACAGAATGTTATGCAGAAACGAAAAATCACTCATAATCCCATGGCCCCGAGATAACTGCTCACTCACAGTCTGTTCCCCCAAACCCTGGACAGTGCCTATTCCCTGGGCTCCCATGCCACCCCGTTCTCAACATTTGACAATACCCATCCCATTTGTTCATGTCTCATCTCTGCTGTGAGAGTACAAGTCCAATGTGGTCGCTGCTGTATCCCCACAGTCCAGCCCTTAATAGGCAAAATCCCAAATGGTGTGTGTTCATTGTGTGAATTGAGAGCGCTTTTTTTTTTTTTTCTGAGAGAGAGAAAGAGAGACAGCATGAGCAGGGGAGGGTCAGAGAGAGAGGGAGACACAGAATCCCAAGCAGGCTCCAGGCTCTGAGCTGGCTGTCAGCACAGAGCCCGATGCGGGGCTCGAACCCATGAATCGTGAGATCATGAGCTGAGCCGAAGTCGGACGCTCAACCGACTGAGCCACCCAAGCGCCCCCCCCTTTTTAAAAATTTATTTCTGAGAGAGAGAGAGAGAGGCAGCATGAGCAGGGGAGGGTCAGAGAGAGAGGGATGCACAGAGTCCGAAACAGGCTATTGAGAGCGCTTTTGACCTTGATCTTAGTAAACCTGGAACTTAGGGCCAGCATGAATGGGTTAAGAAACCCCGAACTTGGAACCCAGGCTGGGGGCAGGGAGATGAAATAAGAATGAGGGTCAGAGCGCTTAACTGATGGGTAGTTTCTCTGTGCCACGCTGGCCTCACCTACAAGGCTGCATCACCTCAACTTGTCCCATCTGAATACGGTTTGAGTCCTGAAGGCTCCTTACTTTTCAAGTGACTTTGTTCTCCACTGTCTGATGAACACATGATGTGGAGAGGAGGTTCCAGAAGCGTGGTGCTAGAGTGAGGGCAAGGCAGTGGGGCCACCATGATACAAGGTCATGGTGGGAGTAGTGGAGAGTGTTACAGGAACAAAGGCACCCAGGAGGCTGGAGGCGCTCATTCATTGGGCTTTACCCCAGCACGGAGGCACTGCCAAGAGAAATCCATTGGGTCTCTAAGCCCCAAACTAAGGAGCTGCGAGGCGCAGCCCGAAGGAAGAACGCGTGCATGCTGAGAAGACTTCAGCAGCTAAGCACCTGATGGAACCCTAGCAAACAGCACACAGGAGGGTTTTGATCTATTTCTTGTTCAGCCGCTCGATATAAATGTAAATGATCCAGCCACCAGCTAGTTTCTTCTTGTACTTTTGATGAAGCCGGAGAATAGTAGACTCTTTTGACAATAAGTTCATTGAGCAGAGTTTTTTCTTTTTTTTTTTTTAAGTCCAATAGAAGCTCACAAAGCCAATTTCTGGCATCGATATTGTTCCTGCAACAACGAAGTTAGGAGAAAATGATTGTTTTGATTTCTGAGGAAGGGAAAGAATTGTAGAGTGGAACTCCTAAGAGTTTGATCATCCGATAAGACTCTTCTCTGTCACTGAAAGGCCAGTAATCTTCGCAGAAGTGGCAAAGCACATTCAGGCTCCAAGTAGCTTGGTTTCTTGTGCATTTCTATAATCAATTGCGTATCTTGTTTTCACAGTCCTAACCAAGTTTAGGACCTCACTGAAATGTCCTGTAATTATTTAAAAACAATTCTATCTGGCATTCTCCCTACAAAGAATAAGCTCCTCAAGGTCTATCATACATGACTTCATCCATTCCGCATCCTACCATGTGTCAGCACTGTGCTTTGAGCACAGTGACAGACAAAGGGATGCAGTAGAAGGAGGCAGCGTCCCTTCTGGCAAGCAGCTCACAGTCTTGCTCCAAAGCCTTCAAGAGCTTCCGTGTCGGGGCGCCTGGGTGGCTTAGTTGGTTAAGCGTCCGACTTTCGCTTAGGTCATGATCTCACGGTTCGTGGGTTCGAGCCCCACATCGGGCTCTGTGCCGACAGCTAGCTCAGAGCCTGGAGCCGGTTTCAGATTCTGTGTCTTCCTCTCTGTCTGCCCCTCCCCTGTTCATGCTCTGTCTCCCTCTGTCTCAAAAATAAACATTAAAAAAAATTAAAAAAGGAAAAGACACAATCTCTGTTCCAGTCTTAGACAGACACACCACGTGCAGCCCACATCTCGTCTTCATGCTTGTCGCCCTCTCCCATCCTCTCGATATTCAGCTAAAAGTGGCCTTCCTCCACTGGTCTTCTTGGCTCTACTTGCAAAATACATATCCAGAGATCGATCACCGTTCACTATGTCCACTGCCACCTCCCTGATTCAAGCTACCGTCATTGCTCCCCAGGACCGTTTGTGTCTTCAGCCTGTCTCTCTGGATGTACTCATGTGCGCCGAAGTCTCTTCTCCACATGCTGGAGTCACATCGTGTCACCCCTCTGCTCAGAACCTCCCTGTCTCACTCAGAGTCAAAACCAAAGCCTTTGCCATTGCCTACAAGGCTCTGCATGATCAGGTCTCTCTCTCTTTCCTGACCTCATTTCTCACCCTAGTAGGATCCCAACCCTAATAGATCCAGTACCCTCTTTTGATAACAAATCCTTTTTGTAATGTTTGAGAGAGAGAGAGAGAGAATACGTGAGCAGGGGAGGGACAGAGAGAGAGGGAGGCACAGATTCCAAAGCAGGCTCCAAGCTCTGAGCTGTCAGCACAGAGCCCAACGCAGGGCTCGAACTCACAAACCATGAGATCATGACCTGAGCTGAAGTCGGACGCTTATCCAACTGAGCCATCAAGGCGCCCCTGAAAACAAAATACTTTTATTGCCCCTTTATCACCCNTGTGGGTTCGAGCCCCACATCGGGCTCTGTGCCGACAGCTAGCTCAGAGCCTGGAGCCGGTTTCAGATTCTGTGTCTTCCTCTCTGTCTGCCCCTCCCCTGTTCATGCTCTGTCTCCCTCTGTCTCAAAAATAAACATTAAAAAAAATTAAAAAAGGAAAAGACACAATCTCTGTTCCAGTCTTAGACAGACACACCACGTGCAGCCCACATCTCGTCTTCATGCTTGTCGCCCTCTCCCATCCTCTCGATATTCAGCTAAAAGTGGCCTTCCTCCACTGGTCTTCTTGGCTCTACTTGCAAAATACATATCCAGAGATCGATCACCGTTCACTATGTCCACTGCCACCTCCCTGATTCAAGCTACCGTCATTGCTCCCCAGGACCGTTTGTGTCTTCAGCCTGTCTCTCTGGATGTACTCATGTGCGCCGAAGTCTCTTCTCCACATGCTGGAGTCACATCGTGTCACCCCTCTGCTCAGAACCTCCCTGTCTCACTCAGAGTCAAAACCAAAGCCTTTGCCATTGCCTACAAGGCTCTGCATGATCAGGTCTCTCTCTCTTTCCTGACCTCATTTCTCACCCTAGTAGGATCCCAACCCTAATAGATCCAGTACCCTCTTTTGATAACAAATCCTTTTTGTAATGTTTGAGAGAGAGAGAGAGAGAATACGTGAGCAGGGGAGGGACAGAGAGAGAGGGAGGCACAGATTCCAAAGCAGGCTCCAAGCTCTGAGCTGTCAGCACAGAGCCCAACGCAGGGCTCGAACTCACAAACCATGAGATCATGACCTGAGCTGAAGTCGGACGCTTATCCAACTGAGCCATCAAGGCGCCCCTGAAAACAAAATACTTTTATTGCCCCTTTATCACCCTGAAATAAAATGTATACATAATATAACTTGCCTATGCACATATTTTTAAAATATCAAAATAATGTCCCCCAAATGGCATAAAAGAAGCACAAGGAAATAATTTCTTTTTAAAAAGTTTATTTATATTTAGAGAGAGGGACGGCACATGGGGGAGCAACAGAGGGAGAGAGAGGGAAAGAGAATCCCAAGAAGGCTCCATGCTGTCAGCACAGAGCCCAACGCAGGGCTCCCACTCATGAGCTGTGAGATCATGACCTGAGCCAAAATCAAGAGTCAGATGCTTAACCAACTAAGCCACCCAGGTGCCCTAAGAAAATAATTTCTAGTAACATAGTACATATTTTAACATGTAAATCCTGGGATGCAGCTGCACCTGAAAATGTAATGAAGAAGTAAGAAGCTTTGTGCCTGTAATGAAAAGTCATACGAAAGTCGCAGCTCCAAATATGTTGTTGGGGGTGTGTTTTTTTCCCAAAATGGTGAATATTTCTTGATGAAGTCCCAAACAGAAGGAAACACCATCTTTCCTGCCACCCACACCCACTTCCCCTCTTCTAAGCAGGAAGTTCTGATCACTGGAACAATTAAAAAAACAAAAACAAAAACAAAAACACCCACTCATGTTTTCAAACTGCCCTCCAGGGGGCACTGATGCCCCATTGAGAATTATTGCCCAACCCATGGACCTTGCTTCTGTGTCTACACAAAGCTTGTTCCTACCTCAGGGCCTTTGTACTTGCTGTTCTCTCTGGAAGCCTCTTCCCCCAGACATATGAATGACTCCCTCTCTCTTCCCTCAGGTTTCTTCTCAATGACATTATTTTGTAGAGCCCTTCCCTGATTATTCTATCTACAATACCCTTGCCCCATAGGCCTCTATCTTTCTACTCTTCTTAAATTTTCTTCGAAACAGTATAACTATTCCTGTCTGACATTACTTACATATCTATTTGGTTATGTATTTATTGCCTGGCTCTCCCACTAGTAACTGAGAGGAGATATCCAAGAGATAAGAGACTTCTAGCTTCGACATGGCTCTATTTCCAGGGTCTAGTGAGTGGTGCCATGCTTATATTTACCATTTTCTTTTCTTCCCATCCAGGATAAGCGCTTCTACATCAGTATTTAAATTATACACAAAGTAATGCCGTCGCACTGCTTACGTATTTAGTATTAATCTCCCTTCAGTACTGGATGTCTGATCCCTGATGTGGGAGATGGGTGTCAGTCAGCCAAGGGAGAAGATTAAGTTTGAAGGACAGGAGTTTGATAAAGGGAGGCGGGCTCCCCAGAGTGACAAGAGATAGAGGAACCTTGACAGTCAAAGCAAACTGCATACACGAGAAATCACCAACGGTCAAAAGGAGAGAGACTGAGACAGAAGGACGAAAGGTCAGGAGTTGCATAAACACGGGGATAGGATGGCTATTGAAGACCTGCAGATACGGCAGAGCAATATCCCTCAGTTCCTTCGGGTTTCTGTTTAAATGTCACCTCATCACCTGGATCATCCCCAAGCTCTCTTGAATCAACCGAGAGCCCTTCACCGTCACACTTACCCTGTCTGCCCTTTATGGGTTACCACCACCTGCCATCATGTATTTACGCTGCTATTCGTTTCTTGTCTTCTTCCCAGCCCAACACCCCTTCTCCCACTGGAGATGTCAGACAGTGGTTGGTACCCGATAGTCACTTAGAAAATACTTGTGAAATGGGGCGCCTGGGTGGCTCAGTTGGTTAAGTGTCTGACTCTTGATTTCAGCTCATGGTTCGTGAGTTCACGCCCCACGTCAGGCTCTGTGCTGACAGCTAGGAGCCTGCTTGGGATTCTCTCTTCCTCCCTCCCTCCCTCTCCTTCCCTCCCTCTCTCCCTCTCTCTCTCTCTCTAGCCACCCCCCCCGAATAAATAAATAAACACTAAAAAAAAAGGAACATGTTTGTGAGACAATGACCTGAGCTGGAGTTGGGTGCTTAAGCATACACTTAAGAAGAGGCAGTCACCGAAAGTGGCCCCCTCTCCCCAAATATTTGTGTGACCTTGACCAGCCAGTAGGCAATCAGAAATTCTGCAGGACTGAAAGATTAGAGTCTGGACCACATTTTTCTAGGCATCTAGTTCCTGCTTCATTAGGAATTCATTCAGATACCTACCAGGAGAGCTTATAAACGGATCCAGGTTCTTTTCTCTGATCCCGGGATATCACTAAAAATCAGACTTCCAAACCCTTATGGAATCCTAGTAAGAGCTAGCCCATGTGTGAGCAATTGCTGTGTACCATGTATGATGCTGTGTTTTAACAACAACCCTATGACGGAGGTGTTATTATCATCTCCATTTACAGAGGGGAACACGGAGGCTCAGGGAGGTTATTTTATTTGACCAAGATCACAGAGCAGCCGGGAACTGGCAGAAACTGATTTTTTTCTTCACTATACGTTGCAGTAGGTGGGAAGGCTGGGACCGAATTAAGAGGCACTTCTCCCCCTAACCACTCTGCCAGCCCAGATGAAGCGTGAGGACCGATATCTAACCTGACACCTCTGAAGAGATACTCTGGGGGCGCCTGGGTGGCTTAGTTGGTTAAGCGTCCGACTTTCGCTTAGGTCATGATCTCGCGGTTCATGGGTTCGAGCCCCGCGTCGGGCTTTGTGCTGACGGCCAGCTCAGAGCCTGGAGCCTGTTTCAGAGTCTGTGACTCCCTCTCTCTCTGACCCCCCCCTGCTCACGCTGTCTCTCTCTCTCTCTCCTAGAGATGAATAAGACATTAAAAAAAAAAAAGAGAGAGAGAGAGAGAGAGAGAGATACTCTGCACAGTCAAACCTACAGAAATGTCACCAAAGTTCAAACCCACCCAACCTTGGCCAAGGGTGTTGAGAGGCTCAAAGACAGACACTGCTCCTCCCCTCAAAAAAACCCAAAACCACATTTTTCCAACTTCTCTGCTTTGTTATAACAAGGAAACAGAGTCAAGAAGACTGATGTCTGTGTACGGGCACTTTTGTGTGTTGTATTCTCCCACGTTCTTCTGTGAAATGGGTTTTAGTTACTTTTAAACATAACTTTCAGGACACCTGGGTGGCTCAGTCGGTTGAGCATCCGACTCTTGATTTCAGCTTAGGTCATGATCTCACGGTTTGTGGGACCAAGCCCCGTGTTGGGCCCTGTCCTGACGGCATGGAATCTTCTTGGGATTCTCTCTCTCCCTGTCTCTGTCCACTTCCGCCATGCACACACACACTCTCTCTCTCTCAAAATAAGCTTAAAAAAATAACCTACTGCACATGACTATTATTTCTATCTACATATATACATATATTCTGTCCCCTACTTAGTGGGAAACTCATAAAGCACCAGGATCAAGTTCTAGTCAGCTCATGCTCTCCTCAGTAACCTTCGGCCTTCAAACCAGACTTGTCGCCCATCACCCATGGAGCTTTACACACTGCAGAGCTCCAGGGGGCAAGCTGACATGCAGTGCACACTCAGCGTATACTTGTTTGCTCAGTATGTCTCAGTCTCTTTACAGCAAAACACTAGACACTCTCACTTTGTTTTCGCCCTCACTCACTCATTCATTCCTTGTTTCTTCTTCTTTAAGTTTATTTTTATTTATTTTGAGAGAGAAAATTCCCAGGAGGGGCAGAGAGAGAGGAAGAGAGAGAATCCCAAGCAGGCTCCATGCTGTCAGCACAGAGCCTGATGCGGGGCTTGAACCCACAAACCATGAGATCATGGCCTGAGCTGAAATCAAGAGTCAGGCACTTAACCGACTGAGCCACTCAGGTGCCACATTCATTATTTCTTTCATTCTTTTACACAACAATCTTCCTCGTTGAGATTCAGAGAGAATAGGAATCTCTCTCTCTCTCTCTCTCTCTCACACACACACACACACACACACACACACACACACACACACTTTCTTCCAGTCTGATCCCTGTAGTCTGAGCTCTGTGCACATATAGACCCTAACTCCTTAACATCCTCAAGGACCCTTAAGGGTGAGAAAACTCCCCCAAGGGCTGGGACCCCAGAGGGGGACAGCAATGTTACACGACACTTAAATTGCTATTATCCATCTCCTGAGTATTTGTTACACCTCTTTTTTTTTTTTTTTGTTACACCTCTTCTTTGCACACCACAGCATTCTTGAGAATTAGGCATATATTATAAGAATTCTCATATATATGTGAAAATATATATAATATATATAAGGAACTAATCTTTAGTTTAAAATATATATAATATACATATATATAAGGGACTAATCTTTGGGACTCTTAATGATTTTCCCAAGGTCACACGGCAAGTTGAGTGGTAGAACTGGAATTCCAGCCTGGGTTTTTGGATGTCCAGTTTAAAAGGTGCCCTTTTGGGGGCATGTTGGGGGAGAGGAAGACCCTGGGGACCATTTCGCCTCCATGCCCCAAACCCAGCTTTCTGCCTGCAACACGTCACAGCGCTGCTAAGCAGGAAGAACCGTCTCTGTGGCCCAGCATCCGGTTCATTAACCAGCCAGGATGAGGACAGTGCGCCGGGTCTCCAGGCACAGTTGGGCTTATGCTGTTGTCACCAAAAGCCTGAGGCAGCCTCGCTGGACCAAGCTTTGGTCTGAGAGCCACTGCACTGGGCCAACCATGAGTGGCAGCTGATATCTGCTGGACACCAGACCATGCTCTCTCAGACACCCCCTACTTCCTTTCTGGGCTCTTTCTCCCCACTTGAAAATTGCCCGCATTGTTGACACTGTGAAGTTCATCCCCACGCCCTCCTGTGGGCAGCATGTGCAGCATCACCATGGTGTCTCAGTAAAGTTGGGCCTCAAAATCCTGCGCCCTGAAAGAAATGAAAGAGGACCTGAATAGATGCAAAGGCATCCTGTGTTCATGGAAGGAAACTTCCTATTGTTAAGATGACGTCACCATCCAAAGTGACCTACAGATTTGATGCCATCCTTGTTCAAAACACAACGACAAGTTATGAAGAAATGAAACCGCTGCTCCTGCATTTCCTGGGGCATTACTGAGAACCCCGAAGAGTCAAAAACATCCTGAAAAAGAACTAAATGAGAGGACTTAACACTTGCCAATTTCAAAATGTGCTACAAAGGAACAGGAAGCAAGCCAGCCTGGACTGGCATCAGTAAAGACCTTTAAATCAATGCAAGGGAGCTCCGAGTCCAGCAGTGGACCCCTACATCTATGGTCAACTGATTCTTTGCAAAAAAAAAAAAATATTTGCAAATCTTATATCTGGTAAGTCTGGTATCTAGAGTATATAAAGAACAACTCAATTTTATAAATGGGCAAAGGACTCCAATGGATATTTATAATTGATTAATTTATTGGCAACATTTACGTGAAAAATACTCCATGTCATTAGCCATCAGGGAACTGCAAGTAAAAACCGCAATGATACCAATTTATAGTCACTGGGGTAGCTGTATTTTTCAAAAAACACCTCGCAAATACGGGTTGGCAACCATCTAAAGAAATGGAAACCATTGGACATCGCTGGTGGCGATCTAAAAATGGCGCACCCCACGTGGAAATCTGTTCGGCAGCTCCTCAGGAAGTGAAACATACAATCACCACGAGACCCAGCCATTCCATTTATGGGTGCCTGCCCGGAAGCGTTGAAGTCATCTACTTCCACAGACACCCGTGCCCACATGTGCACAGCGGCACTATTTATAACAGCCCAGAGGAGGAAATGACCCAATCCGTCCATCGACTGATTAACACATAAACCAAATGTGTTGTATCCATATAATGGAATATTATTCAGCCAATAAAATGTGGGAGCAAGGAGGGGAAGGGCCATAGAATGTGGACTGCTTAACGCATGCAGGGTTTCCTTCTTGGGGTGATGAAATGCTTGGGGTCAGCATTGTGAATGTACTTAGTGGCACTGAAGTGTTTATTTTAAACTGCTTAATTCTAACTCGATAAAGTTGTATTTTAACACAGTAAAAAAATCCTGCTCCCATCATATTGTGGCACTGTCACCACGCACCGAGGAGACTGGCAGTCTGACAGGGGCCACGTGTAGTAGCTCTATAGCCCTGGCCTTTCATAATTTCTGAGTAGGCTTGGCAGATTCCGCATGATCTGAGCTTCTTGGACAGAGGAAAATAATCCATCCACCACCTTGTGTACACATCAATGGTGGCGCTGAATCATCCTGATGGGGCTATGTCACGCTCAGAGGGCATGTGTATCTCATCCAGACTCTTATGTCACAGGTGTCCATGAGGACCATAGCAAAGCCCCCACCCCGTTCTTCCAAATGGGAAGGTCTCCATGGCAGCTCTCCAAATTTGAGAAGAGTCGCTTTGCAGTTCAGAGGCTTAGGGGTACCCCACTCCCACATTCTGTCCTCAACCCCAAGGTCTCAGCTGAGCCTGTTTATGTCAGTGGAATCAGAGGTTTGTAAATGATTCTAATGCGTTAAAGATGAGAAATCGGATCTCCGCTCCAGTGAAGGATAATGTTTATTACATACTAAAGAGCATTCAAGGAGATGGCAGCTAATACAGTAGTTGTATGAACATGTGCGCCATTAAAAATTGTAATTAAGCCAACTCCCTGAGCACCAATAATGAAACCCAATGAAGTCATTTGCGGCAGGGTTGGGTTACAATTCCACATAGCAAAGGGATCTGTGACAGCATCTGCAATGCTGACCAAAGCATTGGCATTGACCATGGCTCTTGGGGGCCAGGAGACCCAGGGACAGTGGGATTCACCTGGCCCCACTTAGGATTTGGCAAGAGTAAACACAGTGGCAGAGATACAGATGATAGAAAATTCTCAGGAAGTTACTGAAAGGGAACACAAATATGTTTGGAGATCCCAGAAGTAATTTCCAAGGAACACAAAAACAAATGGTAATGATTACTGTTATTTTACTGTAAGCAAACTTGTATTGAGTGTTTACCGTGTGCTGAGCCCTTTATAGAAATTCCCTTAATCCTCACACCCCTGTAGGGTAGCTGTTACTATCAGCCCACGCTTACAGATGAGAAAGCAGAGGCTCTGAAACAACATTATCACCTGCTCAGGGTCACACAGTTCATAAATTACAGACCCAGGAATCAAATCCAGCATGGTTGACTCCAGGGCAGGTAAGTGGGAACTTGTGCCAAGATCTTACTAGGGACCTTGTTAGGTATGAGGTGTGGGAGGAGTGGGAAGCCAGCCTTTATTGATAACGTGATTTGTGTCATTTAATCCTTACAATGCCCTTGGAGAGGTAGATACTGCTATTCCCACTTGACGGATGAAGAAGCAATGGAGGCTGTCAGTGGCTGAGTCTCGTGGGGAGAGCCGTTCTCCGGATGAAGTGTTTTAAACCTTAGGAAGGAACTTTAGGGCACGTCTACGGGCATCTCTAGACCTCCATAGGAGGTTTCAGTGTCCCCACTGATCTTTCCAGATCCTGAGTTCCTGGTTTGTGCCTATATGCATGTACTGCTCAGGGCATAACACATCAGCGGGCTGGGGCCCCATTACCATATGCCTGGCTACCCTCAAGATCCTGTGAACTGGGCAGATAAATTGTGCTCAAATGACCCCTCGTTTCTGGGTGGGGGAGTTCTCTTGTTCTTGCCATTTTGTTGGGCTGCACTTTGATGCTCTAAGATTCAAATACTGGAGAAGTACTGGCTGCTGAGAGGGGCTGTCCCTGAGACTGGGGATGGGGGCTAATAAAGGCTTGGGCGGCCGGTTCATGGAAATCGCCAAGTTCATTCCTCCCTTTGTAGCCACCAAATTGCCATTCGGGGCGCCTGGGTGGCTCAGTGGGTTGAGCGCCCAACTCTTGGTTTCTGCTCAGGTCACGATCTCGTGTTTTGTGAGTTCGAGCCCTACATCAGGCTCAGTGCAGAGCCTGCTCAGGATTCTCTCTCTCAAAGTAAATAAACTTAAAAAAAAATATGGGCAAATACCTCCAGCTTCCCTACTTCTTGTGGTCTGGTTGTGCCATGGATGGGAAGGAAAACCGCTGGCAGTTTACTGATCTACCCACCAAAACACCAACAGCTGCAGCAGCTACCATCACTGATGAGCACTGCCCAGGTTTGGGTCCTTACATGCTTAGACACGATGTAATTCAGTCCTCACAAAGAGCCCCATGCATCAGGTACTGTTATACCCTGGACCTACCCTGTCCGTTTCTACTGACGAGGCGCCTGAGGCCCAGAGAAGTCAAGCATCCTGCCTAAGGGCACAGAGCTGGTAAGCTGGTAGAGCCAGAACCGAAAGCATAGTCTTCAGCTTCAGAAGCGATGTTCGAAATCTGAGGTACTCTCGCTCCTGAGGATGCGGGGCTTGAACTGACTTCTGCACCGCCATTTTGTCATTGCCTTCCCTTTCTTTGAGGATCTCCTAGACGCTCAAAGCCCTAAGAGATTGCTCGGAGTGGGGTTCAGTGGACAGGACTCAGAGGTGCAGAGAGACAGATGCTGATGTGGGTGTAGGAGGCCGGGGTGGAGGGAGGGGGGGTAGACAATTTAAGCTGAAAATTGCCGCCTTCAGAACTGTTATGGTAAGTGGAGTTGGGGAGAATGGGAAGGGTGAATTAAATAAAATTGTTATTCATCTTCCCTATTTTTTTTTTCACTTTTGCCCTGAGAGGGCAATTAAGGAAACAAATGGTTTGTGGAGATTAGCTGGCTGGGAGCTTTGCATATTAATATAATGACACTTGGCTATACCAGGCTGACTTTCTATTTAAGGTAGCTTTGTCCTTTCAGGCTGAAGAGCTGATTTCAGGGAATTGAGCTCCCGCGGATTAAAAATAAAATAAAACAAAATTAGTCTGCACTCCATCTCCACCCTCCTTGTGTCTCACCAAGAAAAATGAGACCTGGCGGAAAGCAAGTGGGATGTGGACAGGCCGAGCACCCTCCTGTTTGATAGTCGTTGGAGTGCAAGAGGCCAGGGGTCCCCGGTGGGGGTGAGTGGTGCGACCAGGCTGGGGTGGGGGGTGGGTGCCGTCACTGCTTCCAAAAGTCTCCGCCTGCCAGGCGTCAAAATTCAATCGCATTCAGCAAATGTTTGCCGGGCCCCAGGTTCGCTAGGTGCTGTGGATGCTGAGGAGGTCTCTTCTCCTGAGGAGTGACTATCCTGGCCGGAGAGAAGGACACATGATCTGTGCTGTAATTTTGTGTGGAGGGCATCAGGGACTTGACGACTGGCTTAGTCTAGAAGAATGGATAAGAATCGGACAGCCAGGGCGCTGGCTGAAAGACAGGAAACTGTCTTTCTAGAAGCAGAAGATGGTGGCTCCAGTGTGTGGTGGGCACTGTGATGCCCACAGCGACCCTGACTCTGAACCACCTCCACTTACTCACTCTCTCCAGGTGAAAAGTACGGCTCTACTGGTTCCTATGTCATAGGGCTATTGTGAAGATGAAAGTGAGATTCCGCTGACATAACACAGATGTCAGCTGCTGGCGTCTTCTAACCCTTAAGATCTCGATAACATTGATTCAAACTCTCATTCCCTCTCCCCAAGATGTGTGCAAGTAACCAGTGTCTCTGGCTTTCCCCCACTCCTGACTTTCTGGTTTTTAAATTATGTCCGGGGGAGGTTTTGTCGCTCCCTCCTGGTATTAACCCAAACTTAGACTTCAAACCCCTTCTTTGATTTCAGCAACAATAAAGCCACCCCTGCCCCAAATAATAACAACGATGGAACAGTACCGCACAAAGCCTATATTGTAGAGCATACTTCAGGGAAGATTTGGGGAAGTAAGTTGCTGCAGCAAAGTCCTTTGGCGGCTCCTCCAAGTTGTTCAGCTGGCCTCTCTAGACTCTCTTCTCTGCTCCCTCTCTCCTGGAAACAAAGGAACTAAATGTTTGCCATTTTCTGATGCAAAGCAATTCAGCTCTCTCCAGCCCTTCACCTCCACGCTTGGAGTTGGGCTTCAAAAAAAAAAAATGTTTTTTTTTTTTAATAAGCAAGGGTCTGGCTGAGGCTTAGAAATGACCTCCTGCAAGGACCTAATTAAGTTTTTGGACAAGTTACCATCCACTTCCCTGTTTTTAATGGGGTGGAGGATGATTTTTTTCTGATTATACATGTAAAGCACTTTACACAAATTTCATCCATACTAAGCACACAATAAAATGATAGCTGTTGTTATAATAATTTTAATATTTCGGACTGATTTGAGCATAAATTAATCAGTGCATTATACAGTCATGTTAGTGTAAGAGTCAAAGGAGAATATCTTTAGAAGAGCCCTTAGAGATTCAATTTTTCTCAAACTGTGTTTTTTGGAACACTTTTCACAGGCTGTTTATAGGCCATCCAAGAAATAAGGCTTCCTTCCTTAATTATATCAGAGTCATGCTGCATACTATATCCCACTCTTGGAAATGGGAAATTCGCATGAGTCCGTTAAAGGCTCTGAGAAGTCCTGCAATAAAGATCATCTGTTTAACTTTGTTTAGCTTTGTGTTTCTTCCCCACTTGGATTGGCTCCCAGAGTTCTTTGTGTTCACCAAATGACGCAATTCGTATGTCATGAAACCTGCTTCAGGGTATTTTAACCTGGCTCCAACCTATCATGTCACAAACGATTAAAGGGAGCTACACAGAGAGGAAGGACCTGAACCCAAAGGCCCTCAGCTCGCTAGTCGTTTCCGAGAATAAGGCAGAAGGTGGAACGGACGTTGGGAAGAGCATCTCAGAAAAGATTTAAGTACGACCACAGTCTTTTCCTACTCTTTACCTATTTCAGTCTGATACAACCTGAAGGCCTTTGTTCAGAAAGAGTCTATGGGCAGAGTTCTCCACTCCCTGTCTGCCTTCCTTCTCCAGGGTTCCAGGTTGTGGTTCTTTATTGTCCTTGTTATTTGTTTATTGACTGTTCTGCACAAGATCTATAAAGTCTGTTTTCTTTGTCACATGTGGCCACTGGTCTCTTCTTGGTTATCTTAGTGGTCAGCTAATGGCTAGAGATTTCTTTAAATATCTAGCCCCAGTAAGTCTCCCAGACTTTGTTGAGGGGCTCCGTGTCCCCGTCGAGGAAGACCTGCGACACTCTGGCCGGCAGTCTTCGACTCTGCCTTAGCCTTCACTTCCGGCTTACTCTGGCTTCGAGGCCGCCTGGAGATGAGAGCTGAGGGCCTTCTCAGGTCTTTCTGAGTTATGTGCACAACCTTGCACATGGGGTCTTCTAGATTCTCAGGAATAGTCAGATCTCTTCAAAGTTCCTCATGGACACCTCATTTCCCAGCTTTTCCTTTGAAGCTTTTTGGTTAGTCTATTGTTTGCCCCAGGCTTTAAACCCTGCCTCAGGAAGCTGTTTTGTTAAACAATTGCTGCTGATTGTTTTGATGAACAGCCCCGGGGAAGAAGCTGTTTGCACTAAGTCAAACTCACGTCCATCTGGCGCCCTGTTCAGTCTATATCCTGAATCCCACCACTTCTCACCGCCCCACCCATCCCCCTCCCCCCCAAGTCACCATCCCCTCTCACCTGAATTACTGTCACACAGCAGATCTTTTTAAAATGCTCTTCCAAGGAGTTATGTCACAGTATAAAATCCTTTGGTGGCTTTCACGCTGTCCTTTGGAGGAGCGAAGCTCTTCCCATGGTGTCCCGGGTCCCGGAGGATCTGGCCCCTGCTTGCCTCAACTCGTACTTTTTCCATGTCGTACCGTAAGCTAACAGCCCTGTTTGTTTCTTTCGGTTTCTCGAACACATCAAGCTCTTTCTCTCCGTGGGCCTTCACACTACAGTTGCTAACATCCCAGGTTTCCCAGGACTTTGTGATTTTAGCACTGAAAGTCCCAGATTTCAAGAACCCTTTAATCCTGGGCAGACAGGGACAATTGGTCACTCTACTTAATACACAGTGTTATTTGTAATGGAAATGCTGGTTTCCTCCATTCTTCACCGAGATATATCCTGCTCACCCCTTAATCTGTTGAAATATTTTTATTGTATTTTGAGAGAGAGAGAGAAAGCGCGCACAGGTGAGGGGCACAGAGACAAGGAGAGATGAAACGCCCAGAGTTCGAGAGACCCCAAAAACAGACCACCAGAGACCAGAGTCAAAGCCAATCGGCAAGGGTTGTTTATTTGCAGGTTCGAACCCGGACCTCCGCGCACTCGTTGCCGGTGACGCTGAGAGGCCCCGAACCAAGTCTTTGCAGCCTTTTATAGACAGGAGTAAACAAGTCGTGGGGAGGGACAGGGGATCTCTATGGTTACAGGTTTGTCATTGGTTGATATTTAAATGTGAACATATACCACATTTGATTGGTTCCCGCCATCAGGTTTTTGGCGGGATCCAATTACAACATTTAGGATACCTTTGAATTCAACCAATCACAGAGCGAGCCTAGGGTCTTGTTCGGCGACTAACAGGTTAACTTTAACATTAGGTTACAGGGTCCTATCTATAGTTTCTATCTCCAGGCCTCTCCCTCAGTAATGTGGAGGGTGGTCGCTGGACTTTCCTGATGGGGTGTTGCAAGGGTGGTTTCTCCTGCCTTGGGCAATGTGTAACTGCCTGATAGTTTCGGAAAAGCTGAAACTCAGCCTTAAGCAATGGTACAGAAGCGGAAGGAGCTAGTTAGGTTTTAGTTTCCCGTAGTGCAAGCACTTGTACGGAAGCAGAAAAGCTGGTTGAGTTTTTGGTTTAGTTTGTCTAGGCGCCTCACTCCAAGGAGCCGGCACCGATGCAAGTACAAAAGGGTCTTTATTACAAGCTCGAGCAGGGGCTCACCCAGCCTGCTGGTGTCATGGCAGCAAGGTGAAGCCAAGAACAATAGCGAACAGGGTTTTTAAGGAGTAAGGGATGGGGGTGTTACAATACATGTAGCATCATCACATAAGCACCAATTACAATTACAGCTTCGACCATTCAGTGCCTGTGAGGTGTTCATTACTTTTGGTGGGACCCAATCATGACCTTTGAGAATCCTTTGAAAAAGACCAATTGTGAGGTGAGTTCAAAGGGCCCACATGGGGTTCAGACGAGCAGTGAGAAATTGGCTAGTTTGTATCTGCAGTTTCCAGCCTTGACTCAGACCATAGGAATGTTCCTATTTTTTTCTTTTTGATTAGCTGAACTGAGGGTGGTCTGAGGATGGCTTTAGCCTTGAACAGCCTGAGGCTTTTCCTGGGACTCGGACTGGGGCTACGTGCAGCCCGAGGTTTCTCTTAATGGAGGACTTAATTTTTGGCTCTTCAGAGAGAGAATCCCAAGCAGGCTTTGCTGGTTCAGTGCAGAGCCGGATGCAGGGCTCAAACCTGAACCAAGATTAAGAGTCAGCTGCTTAACCAACGGAGCCACCCAGGTGCCCCTAGATAGTCCTCCTTTAGAGAGGCCTTCCCTGACCACACCATTACAGTAGCACTTCCTTGTTTTTCTCTCCCCTAATTCTCTAGCATTTTCCTTAGCACAATTTACAATTATTGAAATTATGTACTTGTTTGTTGGTTTACTTTTATGGCCTGTCTCTTCCACTAGACCGTAAAGTCTCTGAGAGTTGGGACAGCTTTTGTCTTGATCACTCATATGTTCCCATCACACAGTAGGAGCTCAGTAAGTACTTGTTGAATGAATGAATGAATGAGTGTCACACCACCATGGTTGATTTGGCACTCTCTGTTGAATGTTGAAGCATGTATATTCAGTGGATGTTTTCTTCTGTGGCCTCTCTGTACTCCCCAGACGTGGTCAACACACCCTTCTTAGATTGTGATGTGTGACGCCTTCATACCCTCTAAATCCCGAAACTCCGGAGAAGTCAGCGAGTCCAG
Organism: Hyaena hyaena; assembly: GCF_003009895.1. Classification (NCBI taxonomy): domain Eukaryota; kingdom Metazoa; phylum Chordata; class Mammalia; order Carnivora; family Hyaenidae; genus Hyaena; species Hyaena hyaena. The sequence continues at coordinate 773,220 of NW_024081390.1, read as the reverse complement.
TGGCAAATGGCTCAGGTGGGCAGGAACAGGGTGAGCTTATAGAGTGCCTTTGTGTAAATTGGGTAAAAGTCCTTCCTTGATTCAGCCACTATCCTTAGGGGGAAACTGGCTTGGTGAGAAGGGCACAGCCTGCATTTTACCCAGCAGGAAGCCATTCTGAGGGGAGGTTTGTAAATAAGGTGGCAAAGAGCAATTTAGCCCCAGGATATGCAAGGGCTGCCTCTGGTGGGAGCTGGCCTTCTTTCACAAGTGGCATCAGAAAGCTCTTTGAGGAGAAGAAATACAGAGAGATTGGCTCAGCCATATCAACTCACCTCAGTGGTTAAGCATCAAGAGTACATGTTTGGGAATCCCACAGACCTGGGTTTGGTTTCTGGCTCTGCTTTTTACTAGCTGTGTGACCTTAGAGGAGTGCTTCCATTTTGCCATCTGTAAAATGGCTCATAAGGTCATTTGTGAACATTACATAAGTTCGTGTGTTTAATATATGCTTCTGATAGCATCTTATCCATAGCAGATCTTAGTCATTACTACTACACCCACATATTAGTCATATATTCCGTGAAATGTGATAAACAAACCATTAGATTCCTGAGAAGAAGTCAGAATGAGTGTCCGAGGTAGCTTTGAACAGGCAGCCCCTTTCTCTGGCAGCCAGCTTTGAGCCTGCAGCTCGGGTTTTTATTAAAAGACCGAATTGGAAAGCTTCCCAGATTACACAGGTGGCCCGGTCCCTAGCAAGCATGGTGACAGTGTAGGGTGATGTGCAAGGTGACTCACTTGTCCCACTAGAGGCCTCATCTCCTGTGAAACAGCCGGGGTGGGGGTGGGGGTGCTGAACAAGATATAAATAAGGCCCCCAGAGCCATGTCCGTGCCAGATACCCAAGTGTTGTACAGGTAGCTGGCTACAAGCCTGTCCTCAAGAAGAAGGTGCACAGGCATCAGGGAAGGCTGCACATTCTTTGACTGATCCAGGCCTCTAAGGGGCAGCTCTGTTTCAGGGGAATCCATTGCCCAGAGCCCTGTGGTACTGGACAGCGTCTGGGTGGCAGACTGAGTGGACGGCAGGAATGTGTTGGTCCTAGAGAAGGCCAAGGATATGGAGAAAAGAGAGTCAGCCCAGCGGTAGAGTACCTCTTTGGGGCACCACTTTGTCTCCCACCCAGGAAGACGTCTAAACCCAGAGAAAATGGCCCCCACAAAGAGCCATGAGGCAGCCTTGAAAGGGAAAGAAAGGCTGAAGAATAGCTTGGGGTACCAAGTACCAGGAGTTTTGAGTTTTGACAGGGAAGCCATGTCCTTTAACCAACGTCACTCAGGTGGTGGAAATCTCCAAACCCAAGTTGGCTGTACAGTAACAATGGATAACAACCATCCTAATGAGAGAGACAGCAGTCATAATAGTTAGCAGGTGCTAAACATCAGAGCTTGGCCTTACACTAAGTGCCTACACAGGCCGCCTTGATTTGTCTTCCCGACAACTCAGAGAAGTAGCGGCCATTACTATCTTCATTTCGCAGATGAGGAAACAGGTTCAGAGAAGTACAGTAGCTTAGCCCGTGTTGGGCAATGGAACCTACATCAGAGCCAAGGTCTCCCTGACACTGGAGTTCCTAGCCCCAAATCGGCACACGTGGCCCAGCATTCCACAAACATGGGGTTTACCAAACATCTCCAGGAGGAAAATCCAGGGCCTTTGGTTACTCACACCCTGCACAGCCTGGGCCCTGAGCTCTGAGAGGCCCAGTTTATTTTTTACGTGTTCAGTGCTAGCACTCACCATCATGCAACTTACTCGCGGTGCATCCCTGAGCAAGGGCTGACGTAGCACACCCCCAGCACACGGCAAGCACTCTGTAATGTTAGCTGATGTTATGGTTGCTATTAGTCTTCATGGGCCTGTTTTACCTGGATAAAACTGGGGTAGTAGGGCCCACCCGACCTACCTAACAGGCTTATTGACAGGTCAAATGAGATAATGGACAGAAAAGCCTTTGTAAACTGAGAAGGTCAGTGTGAACGTACTGTGCTTTCATTGACGCATTCGTTTGTTCCTTCACTGAGCTTGTCCGAAATGCTTACTGTGGGCTGGGGTAGACGCAAAGCAGAAATAGAGGGTCTGCCTTTGTACCTTCGTGTTCTCCTTGAACATCTTATTGCTTTGTGTACCACAGGGCAGAGATTTTCACTGCCGTTTCACAGATGAGATTACCTAATTTGTCCCAAATCATACAGTGACACAGAATTAATAGGTTTGTGTGTGATCTTGGGCATGTTATGTAATCTCTCTGTGATAGGCTGAATAATGGTCCTCAGATATCTAGGTCCTTATCCCTGGGCCTGTATTTGTCACCTCACATGGAAGAAGGCATTTTCTGGCGTGATTAAATCAAGGATCTTGAGATGGAGAGATTCTCCTGGATTACCAGGCCGGCCTGTGTGCAATGTATCCTTGCAAGAAAGGGGCAGAGAGAGATTAGACACAGAAGAGAAGAAGACAGTGTGCCCATGGCATGATCACAGATTAGAGGGATGTGGCCACCAAAGCCGGAAGTGGCAAGACATGGATTACCCCCTAGAGCAATCCAGGGGAGTGCGGCTGTGCTGACACCCTGATTGCCACCCAATGATACTGATTCTGGACTTCTGGCCTCTGTCATAATTATGCGAGAGAATGATTGCCTCTTGCTTTAAGCCAACAAGTTTGCAGTAATTTGTTACAGCAGCCATAGGAAATGGCTAATACACTCTCCGTGACTCAGTTACCTCACCTGGGAAATAGGGCTAATAGTAAGCTCCACTTCCTAAGGTCCTTCTAAGGATTCATTGGGTTAATACGTGCAAAGGACTTTCCAACAGTGCCTGTCATATTGTAATCACCACATAACGATTAGCTATTATTATCATTGCTATTATTATTGCTTATCATCATCAACTGAGTTTTTACTATATGCCAGGTCCAATGCTTGGAACTTTACACACATTTCTTCATGCTAGTAAAAGTGCTGGACCTGTAACTCAACTGTTCTGGATCTGAAACCCACACACTGATTTTTTACATTTGATCAGTTCTAATTATCACATAAAGGTCCCATAAGAGAAGTTTATCTCCAGCCTTTGCATCACCTTTGTTCTACTTCTCACCTTAAACTTCCTACCCCAGAATTCAGGGCTTCTTGGGCTTTGGAGGGCATGTGCTCCTGGGTGAGTGAGCCCAGCCCACTCCCAGCCCAGAGCTGCCTGCTAGAAATGCTAGAGAGGGACAGGATGGAACGAAGCACTATTCCCTCCTGGAATTGAAAAACCCTCTCCTATTAGGAAAACCAAGGGCATGTCTGCCTTTCTCGCTTCTCCTCTGAGCATCTGGCACATATTAGCATTCCATAAATACCTGATGAATTACTGAATGTTTCTGGGATGGTTGGAAGGCAAAATTCCATTACCCAGACAGAGACTCGGAGGCCCCCAGATGTTACGTGACTACATCTGCCACGGCAACTAGTGCCAAAGAGATGGTGTTCCGAAAGGGGTAACTTGAGTGTCTAGGGAAACGACTGTTTACAAAGGTGTTTGTTGGCCAGGTGAAGGGAGGCAACAAGGGTTGGTGGAAGACCCCAGCCTCGCCACAGCAAGGTAACCCTCTGGGGTCTCCTTTTTAAGAACACTAATCCCATTCATAAGGGCTTTGCTCTTGACCTAGTCGCCTCCGAAAGGCCCCACCCCCAAATACCATCACATTGGGGGTTAGGTTTCAATTTATGGATTTGGGGGGAGGGGAACACAAACAGTCAGGGAGCCATTCTCTCTCTCTTTCCACTCTTCAGTCTTCTGCCAGTGCTTCTCATTGATCAGACCCAACTGGAAGCCAGAGGACCAGGGAGCCCAGGTGATGCGGTCCACACGGGTCTGCCTCGAGGGGCACAAAGCAAGATGGAAAAGTGTGATGAGTGGATCTAGGGGGACAAATAGAGAATGTTCAGCATGGCTGTTTTTCCAAGGTCATCCAACAAGACCAATGGTAAGATGAAAATAGGACTTTTAGTGACTCTGGGCTCATTCTCTGAGAACAGGCTTCTAACGATCCTAGCCAGGCGATGCATTTAGTGACTGTCTGGGTGCTCATTATCCCCATTTGTTCTTAGAACTTCTGACAGCTTTTTTCCGTTGTCGGTGGGTTTGAAAAGTAAACTCTCTCTAGCATTGCCCCATTCTTTTAATTGATTTTTTTTTGGTGACATCTCATTTTTAATTATACTTTCCACAGGCCACGAATGAGTTAGTACGGGGGATAAATGAAGAAAATCTCTGTAGTATTCCTACAGGCTGTACTTAGGCGCTTACAAAGAATACAAACTCAAGTGTATGGATTTGTCTGAACGTTTTGATTGATGATAAATTAGAATTCGAAATTAGAAAATTTCCCCTGGGAAGTTGTATTCAGTTGCCTGCAGATATGTTGGCAAAGAACAGAAGCATCCCAATCTGTCTGCTGCAGGTGTTATGAGCTCCTTTATTCGCGGGCCTGGAAAGGTCTGGCCACTCACCAGTATATGCTTACCTCACGCAGGTCAGGAGGATGGGCCACTGAAAGTCAGCCAGATCGCAGTTGGCTGCCAGCTCCGTGACTCCTTTGCCATGTGGCCCCGGCCAAGTCATGTAATCTCTCTGAGCCTCAGTTTCCCCATGACAACGTGGGGGTATGATGTGCCTCCCTTTCAGAGTCACTGTCAGGGAAAAATGAGGTCACACTGTAAAGCATTCAGTGTGCTGCCTGGAGGATGGTCAAGAGTCCACAAGACTCTCTCTTCCCCACTCCCCCTGCAATGCCCGCCAGCTGGCCTGTGTTACATCCCGTCTCCTGGCCCCGTATCCCGGCTTCCCTACCCACCTCTGGCTCCCTTGTGTGCCACAGCCCTTTGGACATTCCTGGCACTTAGGCTCTTAGTGCTCCCGTGTACTTCTTAGTACATCTTCCCTCATCGTCTCAGGTCGGGACTCCCTGCTACAGCCTTGCCCGCTCCCCAGAACCTCAGCTCCCGGCCAGGCTGGACTCTGTGTCCCGGGAACCAAGGGGAGTGGATGGTGGGGGCTTTGGCGATCACGCCATCCATCCCAGCCCTTTACCAGCAAGGAGGCTTTGGGGAAAAGTGCAGGTGCTAGGCATCAGTCAGACCTGAGTCTGAACCCCAGTGCTGCCACTTCCTAGCTGGAGAGCATTATCCAAGTCCTTTAACATTTCTATGCCTCTCTTTCCTCATCTGTACAGTGGGCTATGACCAGATCTTCCCTCATGGGGTTGCTGGGAGGCCTGAGTGAGGCACTCTGGAGAGTGCTTAGAGCCGTACTTACAACTATTTCCCCTCTGACCCCACTGCACAATCCAGCAATGAGCCCTGGAGATAGAAGTGACAGTGTGCTGAGGGCACCTGGGTCGCTTAGTCGGTTAAGTGTCCAACTTTGGCTCAGGTCATGATCATGCGGTTCATGAATTTGAGCCCCACAGTGGGCTCTGGGCTGGCAGTGTGGAGCCTGCTTGGAATTCTCTCTCCCCCTCTCTCTTTGCCCCCCACCCCCATCTCTGTCTCTGCTCCTTCCGCAGTTGTACTTTCTCTCTCAAAATAAGTAAATAAACTTAGGGCGCCTGGGTGGCTCAGTCCGTTGAGTGTCCGACTTCAGCTCAGGTCACGATCTCACAGATTGTGAGTTCGAGCCCCGCGTCAGGCCGTGTGCTGGCAGCATGGAGCCTGGAGTCCGCTTCAGATTCTGCGTCTCCGTCTCTCTCTGCCTCGTCCCCACTCACCCTCTGTCTCTCTCGCCTTCAAAAATAAATAAACATAAAAAAATTTTTTTTAAATAATAAACTTAAAAAAGAAAAGAAGTGACGGTGTGGTGTTGAGCACAAAGCCTCCCCCATCTTTTGTACCTTCTTCCTCCATCCAACTAGCAGCTCTGCCCTCTACATCCATTCCATTCCTGCTTCCTGCACTGGCCATGACTCTCAGGAGCTGTAAGCCACAGGGTCAGTTACCAGCTGACCAAGCATCTGATTTCGCTTTTCACTCATTTGTTTTATGTACTCATATGTATATGAGTGAGCTCAAAGCAGGGCTTGTGAGCTATTTGTTTATTTGGACAAGAAAATAGAACATTTTTTCTCCTCAGAGAGGTCACCCTGGCAGCGTACAAGTTAGCCAATGGGCCTCCAGCATAAGAGCCTTCCCAGCATTCCAGATTTTCCTGCCTAAGGTACCCCTCCCCCAGGCTCATCTTGGCATTGTGGATCCCCTACATCCGGGGTCTGTGGTCAACCCCGAAGACTTCCCTGCAGCAGCCCTCTGGGCCCAGAGGAGGAAGTGGGGGGGTATTACCTGAGGTCACCCCAGCCACTCAGGCATTTCTCCTTCTAGAAGGCACTACTCGCATGTGACAGTGCTGAGGCTACAGTGCGAGCTCTGACAGAGTGGGCTTTGCCACCTCCGGTCACCTGCTCCATCTCATACAGGGTGCTTGACCTCACTGAGTCCGTTTCCCTGTCAGAAATGGGGAGGAATGGTAGCCTCTCCCTCAGAGGGGTACAGGGATTCCGGTGAGCCTAGGGCTCAGTTACGCCTCGTTGTGCTCATATGTGAACGTGCAACACTTCGAGCCTTCTGACCTTATGGGGAAGACTGAGGCCACAGAGCCACATTTCACTGTCCCCCTCACCCGAGGGCCACTGACTCTTCTCCCTGGCAGCCAGCTGTATGCAAGCCAGGCCACGTTCTTCTCAGAAGGGAGAACAGTGACTCCTCCACACACGTCTTTCCACAGCAGGGGTGGGGGGTGCAGATCTAGTCCATGCAGCCAGCATGGGTGGCCGCCGGGGGTCCTGCCGGGGTGTCTCTTCCCGGCCGGGCCCCAGCCTCTCTCATGGCTTCTCCCCACCTCCACTCCCATTTCGCAGACTCTGGAATTCTTTCTTGATCATTCACCAAAGTTGTTCTCGGCACGTACCCCTCCCATTCCCTACTTTCCCCGACTCCCCCACAACTGCCCTATTCTTCCAGATAAGGGATCAGACTTCTCCTAGCTTAAGCAACTTGGTCCACGACTCTACCCAACAGCCCGTGTCTGACCTCCACTCTCCTTTAGATATTTGCAAGCCAGGAAGGGAGTTCTCACCAGAGGCCAAATCCGCGGGGACCTTGATCTTACACTTCCCAGACTCTAGAACTATGAGAGATACATTTTTGTAGTTGAAGCCACCCAGGCTATGGTATTTTGTTATGGCAGCCTGGACTGAGTAATATAATAGCGTGCCTTGCAATATGGAGATATGCTTCAATCAACAAAGATGGTGAGTGGAATCTAAAAAAACCAAACTCATTGCAGGAGAGTACGATGATAGTTACCATGTGGTAGGGGAACAGGGAAGATAGGATAGATGGTGTTTAAGGATACAGACTCCCCGTGAATAGTAAAATAAGCCCTAGAGATCTAATGCACAGTATAGTGACTATAGACAACAATATTATAATCATCAAACTCGCCAAGAAATTGGAACTTAATTATTCTCACCACTGAAAAGAAATGATAATTATGTAACACGACAGAGGTGCTAATTACTAATACAGTGGCAATCATATTGCAGTATATAAATGTGTCAAATCAACACGTCATACACCTTAAATTCACACATTGCTATATGGCAAGTCTTTGTCAATTAAAAACAAAACGAAACCAAAACAAAGATGGCAGAAGAGGCTTTATTTTAAGGAATGTACAGAAAGAGTCAACCTGGTAGCTTACGCTAAGGCAATGGCGAGCACCAAAATGTTAGTTTGCGGTACACACCGTCCTGTTATCCCATTGCCTTTTTTTTATTGGTCTTAAAGAAGTGCAACCTTTAAGTATCTGTTAAGAAGCAAATGGACTAGAGGGGCGCCTGGGTGGCTTAGTCGGTTGGGCGTCCAGCTTTCGCTTAGGTCATGATCTCGCAGTTCGTGGGGTCGAGCCCCGTGTCGGGCTCTGTGCTGACGGCCAGCTCGGAGCCTGGAGCCTGTTTCAGATTCTGTGTCTCCCTCTCTCTCTGACCCTCCCCTGCTCACACTGTCTCTCTCTCTCTCTTTGTCCTAGAAATAAATAAAACATTAAAAAATTAAAAAAAAAAGCAAATGGACTAGAATAGAACTATGTTAGAATCCCCAATAAATGCAATTGAATACTTTCTGGAAAGCTTTGTAAACACAGAGTCTCTTTCTTCTTAACAAGGAACCTTATCTTTTTTTTTTTTTAAATGTTTCTTTTAATTTATTTCTGGGAGAGAGAGAGAGAGAGAGACAGAGTGAGCAGGGGAGGGTCAGAGAGAGAGGGAGACACAGAATCTGAAACAGGCTCCAGGCTCCGAGCTGGCAGTCAGCACAGAGCTCGACGCGGGGCTCGAACCCACGAACCGCGAGATCATGACCTAAGCCAAAGTCGGACGCTTAACCGACTAAGCCACCCAAGCGCCCCGGAACCTTATCTTTGAAAAGAATAATAAAAGCAATGGGATACCAGAGGCAAACTTTTGCAAGTCTTAAGTGGGTGTTTGCTCAATAAAACCAAACAAGAAGCTTTCCGAGGATGAACTGCATTGCAGTCTTTTGGAGGAGGTGTGGCAAGTGATTAGGGAATGAACAAGGTTATTTTTTATAAAGGAATATGCTAGAATGGCATTCTGGAATTTCTCCTTTCTCAACATACGGATATGTGGCAAGGCTGCCATAACAAAACACACCTATTAAACCACTGAGGTATCCTGAGGTATTCCCGAGTTTTTCCTGCTGCTCTCAAGTCAGTGAGCAATGCTCTTCCACTTCATGATTTCTGTCCGCCCCCCCCCCCAGATCCACTCCTGCCTCCCAACAGTTCCTTTTCCACACATCAGCCAGGAGACTCTTTTAAGAAGACGACCTTTCGACACTGGGGAAAAAAATAACATGCCTTAGGGACATTTGACGTGAAAATCATATGCACCCTTCAGCTGAGTGCTGCCACTTTGTTCCTATGCATTTTGTCCTGTGTTTTCTTTTAAATATTTCTCTGAAAAACTAAGAGTGTGCATCTAGACCTTCACTTTCCCTACTATCAGCATATGGTACACATCGGTCATCAGCTTTACGTGTGACTCAGAGTTTACTGTGAAAGGGAGTGTGTGACACAGAGAGTCGTGAGGCTCAAGACATCTGAAGTCATGGCGAACTTGAACTCCACCGTGTGCCCTCTGCCCTCACAGGCTCTCAATTTAGTTCAAGTCCCATCTCTGCCCCTAATTCGCTCTAAGACAGCAAGCAAGTTCCTTACTGTGCTTTTACCTCAGTTTCCCCAGCTGTCAAATGTGGGGACGCAGACACATGGTTTCACAAGTCCTTCACAGTCTTCCACCAGACGAGACAATGATGCCATGGAGCTCTGCTTCATCATCCTGCATCGTGAAACTTCTCTGGCCTGTTTAAGGGCAAGAAGAAAGCAATCACACTGACAGCCATGTGCCCTGGCCAACGGCGGTCAACTGGGAAAGTACCTGTGCTCAACTCCTTCTACCCGCTTCTTTCCTCCTAGGTTGGCTTCACCCTCACAGCCCCCTGCATTCCTTCTCCCGTCCTGTTCAGAGCTCCCGTCTGTTCCTTTTCTTTTTTTTTAAAGTTATTTATTTTTGAGAGACGGAGAGAGGCAGAGCATGAGTTGGGGCGGGGGCAGAGAGAGAAGGAGACACCGAATCCGAAGCAGGCTCCAGGCTCTGAGCTGTCAGTACAGAGCTCGACGCAGGACTTGAACTCACAAACTGTGAGATCATGACCTGAGCCAAAGTCAGACGCTCAACCCACTGAGCCACCCAGGTGCTCCCGTCCATTCCTTTTCATTCTGCGTCCTCAGACTTAAGGAGGAGACAACAATCAGGGGCTCCTCTGAGGAAAGCTTCCAAAGATGTGTGTGCGTGGACAGCGGAAGAGGGGTCTGCCCTTACCCGACCTTTCTTCTCTTGGGAAGGGCTGTCCCCAGAACAGCCCAGGAGAAAGTCACTGTTGAAGGCACCCCAAGAGCCAAATTACTTTAAAAGAGAAAAAGGTCTCTTTCGGTTCCTCAGTCTAGACGAATTCTGATATTCTCTTCTTCCTAGAGGATGTCGGAGAATAATGGGATGACGTGTTAATCTGTTGTAGAGAGAGGAGAAATATTTCTAATGGTTATTCTGACCTTTTTAATACTAGAAATAGGCATTGTTGAAGATGACTAATAACAACAACAGCAGTAAGTACCTTTCTAGGCACTTGTTTTCTTCTTCTACTAGGATGTACTTTTAGAGTGTATTATATTGTGTGTCAGTGTCACCGTGGAAGTTTTGATGAGTCACTCACTCCATCTCTCAGATAAAGACACATTCCCTGAAATGATGGAAAAGTGCTCTTAGAAACAGGTATATGTGGGACGATGTTGAATGTAACCTTTTCTTTAGTTTATTTTTCCCTCAAGAGGGAGTTGGCTGTGTCTGTAATGTTCTCACATCACTAAAAGCCCCATCTGTGTACTCACCTGGTGATGTATTGTGAAGAGGAGGAAAAGCATTTCATTTTACAAACTTGTTCTGCAGGACTTTATTGAGCATTTGCTAAAAGGGGAGGTGACGAGGTCATGTGGGGTATTGAGGGACCCTTTGCTAGGTGACCATATGGGAGGTCAGCTCAATCCTTTTCAGGTCAGCTGCCTCGCTGTCTTCCTACTCCCGTTAGAAGAAGAAATGCAGACTCCTGTCCACTATGTTCAAGGGAGACTAGGAATGGCAAGTCTTATGCCAAATGACATGCCTATAGACATACAAATAAGGATAATTCTGCTTCCTGAGGTGCATTTTGGGGTTGGTTAAAGAACTGTGTCCTTGAAGTCAATTCTACAATATCTGAGTTATTACAACTGCCTCTTGGCATTAATGGGATCAGCCAAGTAATTGCCATCCCTCGTATCATTTTGTACCATGGAGTTCACTGCCTTAGCTAAACTTCCGTGGACGCGGACCAGATTGCAGGTTAAGTAAGGGCACATATAATTGGGTTTACCAGTTATAAAAGCCATGAGCATTTGCATCAGGCCCTTACATTTGAATGGCGTTAGGTCAGGGCGCAAGGTTAATGCAAAGTGTCATTGCTTTATCTGTTAGGATAACATCCAACCATGCTTTGTACTGTGCAGAAACATTTTTGAAATAGTGATGGTGATGGAATTTTCTTTTGACTTTGGCTTTGGCGCAAAAAAAATCTCATCTAAAATTCATCTGATTAAATTGGATTTAACTAACGTTTATTCATGTACTGGAAATGTACCTACTAGGTTTGGCTCACAGACTGTGTGCCCTCCTACAATTTCTTTTTCTCTGCTCATTTGTTATAGTAACTGAATATATAACACCAGAAGTCATGATTATAACGTGCTTCTTCAAAAGTTCTTTTTGTTAATTGAGGTATTCATCCGCACTGCGTCCTTTGCAACCATTTGGGGCAACCAAATAATAAAGGTCTGGGAAGCAGTCATGCACACAAGAGAAGGAAAATAAGGAAAAAAGGAGAGAATAAGTAGAGTCGTTCCATTCTTCTTCTTCACACACACACACACACACACACACACACTTCTATACATTACTCCATGCTTATCACTATGAGTGCACTGGTCATCCCCACCACCTATGTCACCCAACCCGCCCCCTCCCCTCTGGTGACCATTTGTTTGTTCCTTATAGTTAGGAGTCTGTCTTTCGGTTTTTCTCTTTTTTTCCCCTTTGTTCGCAAAACATGCTTTTTAACATTCAGATTGTCTGACAGAGCAAATAGCATATATCTCATACCTTGCCTTCAAAAGGATGGTGTATTATTTTTATATTCCCATTTATTAAAATTCTTTTCATGTTTATTCTTTATTTTTGAGAATGAGAGGGAGACACAGAATCCAAAGCAATCTCCAGGCTCTGAGCTGTCAGCACAGAGCCCAGCACGGGGCTCCAACTCACCAACCGTGAGATCATGAGCTGAGCCAAAGTCGCTTAACCGACTGCGCCACCCAGGCGCCCCACTGCTTCTCCTACCATTCAGCATATTTTCTCAAAGGCTTTTAGATCTTTTCTCACTTCTTCCCTAAATGGTCCTCTGGACTCAGCATAACCAACTCACCTTGGGTTTCCAGATCAAAGGAAGTAGAGGCTGGGAGCCTCCACAGTGGATCTTTCCAGAGCCCTGGGAGAGCTCCAGTAGCAGAAGAGGCCTCTCTGCTCCTCCTTGCCGTGGCCACTGTTCACTGAGCACCTACTTTGTGCATACTTCTATGTGAGGCATTTAACATACTTTATTGAATTTAATCCTCTAAGCAACCCTTGAAAGGTAGGTAGTATTTCTGTTAGCACTTGCTTCTGGGGTTTTATGTCATAAAGTGTTAAATGGCAGTAAAAACCTAGATATTGGGAAGAAGGTACTAAAAACAATTATTGCAATTGGGGCTCCAGGGATATTAAATAATTAGCATACCTCTGATAGAAACATGGAAAACATCAATTGGAAAAGTTGCTTAAGCTTTGTGATTTGTAAAATTCTAAGATGGCCATTTTATTTTTTATATATATATTTTTTACTGTTTTTAAAGTTTATTTATTTTGAGAGAGAGAGAGAGAGCGGGTGCATGCACATAAGTGGGGGAGGGGCAGAGAGAGAGAGAGAGAGAGAGAGAGAGAATCCCAAGCAGGTTCCACACCATCAGCACAGAGCCTGATGCAGGGTTATGAACTCATGCACCGTGAGACCATGAGATCATGACTTGAGCCGAAATCAAGAGTCAGACACTTATCCAACTGAGCCACCCAGGTGCTCCTAAGATGGTCCTTTTACTTCGGAGGCTCTAATATCTACACCCTTATATGAGCCCCTCCCCTTGAATGTGGGTGGAGCTTGTTAGTTGCCTCTAACCAATAGAATATGTCCAAGGTGGCAGGAGTTTGCAAATGTAACTAAGGTCTCTAATCAGTTAACTTTGAATTAATCAAAAGAGGGGCGCCTGGGTGGCTCCGTCGGTTAAGCGTCCAACTTCCGCTCAGAAGCCTGCTTCAAATACTGTGTCTCCTTCTCTCTCTGACCCTCCCCTGCTCACGCTGCCTCTCTCTCTCTCTCAGAAATAAATAAAACACATTAAAAATTTTTAAATAAAAATTTAAAAAATGAGTTAATCAAAAGAAAGATTATTTTGGGTGTGTTTGACCTAGCCAGGAGAGCCTTTTAAAAGAGGTTCTAGACCTCCCCTGAAAGAAGAGACTGGAATTCTCCAGGGGAATTTCTGCGGGGAAAGATTTTATAAAATGAATTCGTGGGCCACTCTTGTTTTAGACAAGGTAGAAATGATGAGGGTTGGGATTGGTATAAATGCATTTTAGGGCCCTTTTTAGTTTCTTGGTTTTTAGGCTTCTGGAATCTGGTGTAGTGTTTGCTGGCTGCTCTTGCCCCCTATTCTGTTATCCACAGGCAGACAAATCAGTCATCAGTGTTAGTGAGGGAAAGTGGACTGTTCAAAGTCACAGACTCCGCTAGTGACTGAGTCAGGACCAGAGCATAATTTCTGTAGCCTTTCTTGCCCTGCTCCTAACTATGTCATCCTGACCCTCCTAGAAAACTGCAACCGGTTTGCTATGAGGCTCCTAGAAAATAATTTCCACCGTTTTCTTTCTCTGTTATTTTGCCTCAGGCCTGCATCCTTTAACTTGATTACATCTTGTCTGGCTGATAGGAAGTAATTTCAGCAAGTGCTTAACTCTGATGGGTGCCCGGCCCCCGCCCACGCCCACGCCCGCTCCACCCCAGTGCAGACTGCCGGTTCCCACTGGCAAACTCCATAATGTGGTTCCTACTTCCTGTGCCCCCCAAGGTACATATGGGGCTCCCTTACTTTCAGTTGAAAAGTAAGTAGGAGAGAAAGACATAGTGAAAAATATACTCACAGGGAAGTAAAGAAAAAACAGTGAAGGTGGGGCCTAGTGGATTTCTCAACGAGCAGTGTTCTTGCTGCTGACAAATTCCTGGTCGATTTTCAAGATCCAGGTTAGCTGATGCCTTATCTAGGACTCATTCTCTGTCTCATCTCAGGCCTACTTTATCTCTTTCTTCCTCCCTCGTGTTCCCCTTGCATTTAGACTAGAACTCTTCTTTGGTATTTATCAAGTGTTACTCTGTATTCAAGCTATCTTCCCCAACACCGAGGCAGTATACTCCGCAGGGACCAGTTTTCACGTAGCTTAGCGGAGGGCTCCCCAGTGCAGTGCCCAGCACAGAGGAGGCACCTGATCACCGTGTGCAGAGTTGAATCTAAGATCAAACTTGTTTCAACTTTGAAATTTGCTGCAACACAGTTTTGATAGAGCTCCTTTGGTGATTAACGAAGATGCTAATGTTTTTGAGGTGAAATCTGGGGGGCGGGCAGTGTGATGTATGGACATCTTCTGATTACGGGCCTTCATCAGCACCTCGCAGGCAAAAGCCAGGCTGATGGATGTGCTTTTAGTTTTAATCTGCTCTATTTTCCTTTTTAAAAATAATTTTTAATGTGTATTTATTTTGAAGGAGAGAGAGAGAACGTGAACGGGGGAGGGGCAGAAAGAGAGGGAGACAAAGAATGTGAAGCGGGCTCCAGGCTCCGAGTTGCCAGCACAGAGCCTGAAGTGGGGCTCGAGCTCATGAGCCATGAGATCGTGACCTGAGCCGAAGTCGGACGCTTAACCGCCTGAACCACCCAGTCTGCTCTATTTTCCACTCCAAGTGGGGGCAGTACCCAGTTGGTGTATTAGGCAGGGTTCAGGGCAAGAACCAGAAACCACTCAAGGCATGTTAGTCAGGAATTACTTAAAACAGGGAATTCATACTGAAAGCCTACATGAAGGGCCAGAGGTGTGGGCTCTGTGCTAGGCATCTAGACCGAACTGAAGCGTCTGAAGACTGTCTCTAAGGCCACCAGTGGCACCACCAGATTCAAGGACACGTTGCTGTTGCTGTTACCCAGGAATCTGGAAAATGGAATCAGGAAGCTGCCATTACCGCCCCTTCTACCCCAGCCGCCTCTAGCCAACATCCAGAAAGCTGGAGAACAGACATGGGACCACTAGTAACAGAAAAACCTTGTGCCTCGGAGACCTTGCTTACCAGCAGGAAACAACCAAAAGAGCAGGAAAATGGGCCTACATCTCACTTCTGCCCTCAAAAAACCAAGCAACAGATCCAACCAGTAGAACCTCTTTTGTATCCATTACCCCAGCCGCAAGAGAGGCTGGGAAATGTAGGTTCTAGCTTTTGAAACTCCACCATGCAGAAAGGTAGAGCACAAGATGGCATGTGATGAAGACTGGGGGAGCTGACACAGTGTCCCCACAAGCTGATTCTGGGATTGTCTACTGGCCCTGCATGGCTAGGGCACCGCGGACTTCTGGCCCTGTGCTCGGATAGACGCATTGTCCTAAAGGCATCATTATACATAAATATGTCTGCTGTCGTCTGCACTGCCCACGGCAGGAGAAGCTTCGAGAGGAACTTCCTGTCTCGTAGCCTTGTTGAAGAGTCCATGGATGATGTGCCCTGGCCTCCTTGCTGTACCCTATGTGGCCGGGATGGGCCAGTGGCCCAATTGCGTCTCACATATATAGGTTAGCCAGGGACCTAAGTGGCTTGAATGGCCTCGTTTGAAAAAAGGAGCTGAAGCCCTGGACTTCTACTCTCAGGAGTTTAGTATGGGAGACAGAGAAACTGCTGGGCAGCTAAGCTGGACAGTAATCAGAGAGACTCAGGACCAGGGTGGCCATTGTAGGCTGTGTGCCAGGTGGAACTGTGATGAGATCCCATTGGTGCAAAGGTGAATGGAGCGCAGAGGCAGGTGACACAGGCGTGTCCACAGGACAGCAGCCCCTGAGTGATCCCCAGAGAAAGTAGCTGCCTCTGTTCTTGGCATCTTTTGACGCCAGGTCCAACTCAAGCAGGCCCTTGAGAGCCTCTCTCCATTTGCCTTGCAGGTAACTTCAGTGGTTTACCGTGTCACAAAAGAGCCTGACTAAAGCCAGCATGTGGGGGAAGGGGATGGGAGACTCACTTCTTTGCCCTGGACCATGTGACAAAGACAACGCTCTGTTCCGCACCCTGTCCACTCTTCCTTTCCCAGGGCGAGTACATTCCCAGCCTATCTCAGAGGGGCCACTCTAACTTCGTCCCAGTGAGAACGTCAGTGCAAGGGTATGTCATTTCCAGTCCAAGGTATGATCTGTCCTTCCTCCTTCTCTCTTCCTCTTCGTGCAGCTGGAAGCAAAAACCTCCAAGATGGTGGCATCGCAGTAGAGAAGTAGCGGGGATCTCCGAGTCACTTGGAGCTGCCAAGGAGATGTGCTTAACCTTCCGCCGACTGTAACACGCCCGTTATCGCATGAAAACGCTGACGAAGGGGGCCAGGGGAATGTATGTATTGCAGCAGCTGGATTGATGGCCCCGGTGAAGACAGGCTGGGCTCCTGGACCAGCAGCTCACACCACTGCTCATCGGAGGGCACACGTGTCACACCGTCATTGCCCTGGGGATGCTGGTGTTCACTGATGCTCAGGACCCGGATGTCCTCTGTCAGCTGCCAGGAACATCCTTCGTCTGGTTTGGATGCGGGAAGAATGAACACGAGCAATGGAAAAGAACTGAGTCTTCAGGGCATACCCCTTAAGCCTTTCCTTATACCTTAAAAAAAAAAAAAAAGTTGAGGCACAAAGAACCTTTAAAGCCCTCCGTATGCCCAAGGAGTTTTCCCCTCTCAGCAGATGGAAGCTACTTCTACCCAAGGGAGTCAAGAAGGGGAGCATATAGACCCCATAATTGAAGTCAAAGGTAGTATTTTTGTGTAACTCAGTTACACTTGTTACACAAGTTTAGACTTGACCGTATAAACTCCATAAGGAAGTGACCATGACTGACTGCCTCCCAAGTCAAGAACAGTGCCCACTGTAGGTTTTCAATAAATATTTGTTGAATGAATGAATGAATGAATGAATGAGATGAAGATTTCTAAGGGTTTGTTGCCCGTAATAATTACGAACACGTAGAAATCCTCATAGGGACCAACTTCTAGTTCTTGGGTAGTTCTTGGAATTTAAAGTCACAGGATCTCCTAACCAAAGATGTGAACATTGGACTTCATCTCATTCACATGGGAGGTCTGGCCTCTTAGCAAGTCTCTTAATTTGCTCTGTGAACTTGGGCAAACAATATCATTGAGCCCCAGTTTCTTCAATTAAAAATGAAGACACACATCTTTGCTCAGTCTGCCTCAGGGAGTTATAAGGCTCAAATAGCCCAATGGCCAAAAAGGCCTTTGTAAACTGTGAAACGTGTGAGGTGTATGTGTGTGTACATGCATACACATATACCGCCATGCCTGCGTATACGAAATAAATCAGCAGCAGCCCTGTGTTCTCCAAAGGACATTCAGCCTCATTCCTCCTGCAGCATTTATACGTGTATTTTACTCTCTTTGGATATCTATCCCTCAATTCTATTCCAGTACAAGGAAAATGAGCTGCCATGTCTGTGTGACCGTTGACGGATGAAGAGAAACAGGAATAGGCGATCTGCATGTCCGATATTACAAGGGAAGGACTGGGATGGCCGGATCCATCATGGGGAGGCTTGTTTGGATTATGCAAATCCTCCCTCAGTCACGGTAAACCATGTGGGGCTAAGTGGCACAGGAAGCAGAGATACCATCATAGATTTGGGTGCTGCTCAGACTCTGTGATGCAGGTCTACTTCCAGGTGGGCCTCACTCTGCATGACAGCCGAGTTCTTATGACTACATCTGATAGACAGTGTCTTTAAGGGCAAGAGGTACTCACTGATTCATTCACTCAGTCATTCATTCCCAGGGAGCACCGCTCCTGAGGTTTGATAAGGCAAGAATTACTTTTCAGGGGGAATATTTACTCTGTGATCGTTCTAGTCGCTCAACGTTTGTCTGCTGAGTGCTTTTCATTGTGTGAAATCCTGCATGAAGCACAGTGCGGGGCGTGCTGATGTACAAGGTGTGCTCCCTGTCGGGGGTGGGGGGGGAGAGCATATGAGGCTGGGATTAGTGAGGGAAAGTTTCTCAGAAGAGGTGGAATGTTAGTTTCCTATGACTGCATAACAAACAACACAGTGACTAACAATCACACCCATTTGTTAGCTTGCAATTGTGTGAAGCCTGATTCAACTGGCTTCTCTGGTCAGGTTCTTCAAGGTGTTGGCTAGGCTGAATCCTCATCTGGAAAAGTCTAGGCCAAATCTGGTTCCATGCCCATTCAGGTTGTTGGCTGAGTCTGGTTCATTCAGGTTGTAGGACTGAAGTCTCTATCTCCTTGCTGACCATCAGGCAGGGGTCACATGTAGCACTAGGGCTGCCTGCATTCTTGCCACGTGGTCCCCTCCATCTTCAAAGCACTGATTGGGGATCGAACCCTCCTCTGCAAGCACCTATAGAAAACTCTGCTTTTGAAGGGTTCACCTGATTAGACCAGACCCACCCAGGATAATCTGCCCTTGCCACATAATGTAACATAAACACGGGAAGGATATGTCATTATATGAAGAGATTGCACTCACACTTAAGGGGACTCTGCAGGCGTGCATGCTGGGGGCGGGATGCAGAAACCTTCAAGGTTAGGATGCCAAGCTAATCCTTGAGAATGGCTAACTGTTCATGTAGAGCCATGGTGGAAAGATCTGGACGGTGTGGTTTTCCTGTTCCTGGTCTCCCATACCTGCTTCCCTCATTGTCTCCTGATGATGGCTCTCCCTTCCCTGGCTTGCTGGATACCAGAGAGGATCAGCTGGAGCAGCCGATGTCTACATCAGGCATTTGGGAACAGTTTCCTGGATGACAGATATGTGGAGCACTTCTTCTGTAAATAGCTAGAGGGCAGGCCCAGCATCACGGCTGCCCACAGACCAAACGGGCACGATAGACTTTCCTTGACCCTCCTATTTCTGACACATTTCTCTCTCAAACTTTATAGCCAGGCCTGGGGAAAGAATCATCTACATTGCCCGTTTCTGTCTCCTTGTTTATAAAGGAAGCCTTTCTCCACTGCAGCCTAGCTGTCCCCTAATCCCCCTATTCCATTTGGTTTGGCCCAACAAAATTGACTGACCTGTATTCAAATAGTGGCTCAGTCACTCACCTTCTGTGTGACCTTGGGCAGATTACACAACCCTCTCAGCCTCAGTTTCCTCTTCCATGAAAAAGGATGATACCCATACTACAGTGTCAACAACGCACAGGAAGCACCAACAATGGGTGCTATACTCTTTCATGATGCCAAGCTTCCTTTTTTTTTTTTTTTAGTTTTTGTTTATTTTGAGAGAGAGAGAAAGTGCAAGCAGGGGAGAAGGAGAGAGAGAGTGAGAATCCAAAGCAGGCTCTGCACTGCCAGTGTGGAGCCCGATGTGGGGCTCGAACTCATAAACCACGAGATCATGACCTGAGCTGCAATTAAGAGTCAGATGCTTAACTAAATGAGCCACCCAAGCACCTCACATGACTCCAAGCTTCTTCATAGCAGAAACCATATTTTAAAGGGGCACAGGACATCTTGATACAACTCTTTTGACACTGGCATTTTGATAAAATGGCCACAAAATGTCCCATGTCCAAATGGGTCTATGAAAACATCCTTATTGAGAATTTTTCATCCTTATCTCCTGCACCTCCTTGCACAGTGTTTGATGCATAATAGGAACTCCGCCAGTGTTCGTTAATGGTAGAAGTGATGGCTTAATCTCTTCACTTCATCTAAATTGTATTCTCCTTGAGGGCAGATCATTTTTTTCTCGTTACGAAGATTCTATGTGGTTTGTTCTTTCAAAGGAAATATGAATGTTATCGTGGCATTTTTCAAGAGAGAAGCAATGTTTAGTGATGGACAATTCCTTCATCCAAACTCTCAGACTTCAGTGAAACCTAAGGGCAGCTGAACTCAGGCACCCCAGTAAGAAGATTAGCTCTTTAATGTTTAAGAATCGTGGTGAGGGGGAAGGGATTCCACAACCTTCCCCCAGTAACTCGATTCAGAGTTAGATTAGATAGAAGGAAGACAATAAGGATTATTAAAATCCCTCATGCTCTACTGAAGTCTATTTCCAAATGCTAATGGGGTCCCCAGGAAGTCAAGCAACTTCCTCCCTCCTTTTTTCCTGTGTGTGCGGGTGTGTGTGTGTGTTTAATGCACAGGAGAAGTGAGAAGAGATTGTTTGGCCTGAAATAGAGAAGGAAAATGATCTCCCCCAGAAGGTCTAAATCAAGGATTTCCTATAGCAGAGTGGCTAAGAAATAGATCTTAGGCTTTCAAAACTATGGATTCTGTCTTGAATTCAAGCTCCACTGTGTGATTTTGGGGAGCAAGTTCTTTGACCCCTCTGAGCCTCGGTTTCCTCATCTGGAAAATGGGGGTGACAATCCTATCTCTCCCAACGATGGCAAAAGTAAATGAGAGAATTCACATAAAGCCCTTAGCACATGCCTAGTAGTAATAAATGCCAGCTGTTTATAGCATACATAGAATTCTCTTTGAACAAGAGTATTTTAATGCTTAACTTGACTGACAATCAGTCCACATAACACATCAGCAAAGGCTGATGAGAATAAGTACTCCTGGGTGAGAGCCACATTCCGAAGACCCTTTTCATTCAGTCGTCATCGTGATAACATTATCATTCCGTGAAACCAAACGTGGTTCTGTGTTAACACTGTGTCTGGACGAAGGCTCCATGTGAAATATCATGTTAGACACAATAAAATGCAAATGCTTTCCCCCACCGAGCTAGGGAGATTTTGGTTGGCTGGCTTGGGAAAAGAATCAGAGATATTGGTTTTTGTCTTGGTTTTGTTTTAGGAGTAAGTATGTCCTTAGAGGTACTGATGGAGTTCCTATTTGGGGGCCTAATCCTAGCAATAAAGTACCTTCTCCCTTGGGGCAAAAGCAGAATCCAGGGCTGATTCGATGTTTGGCTGAGTTGTTTACAGGGCTTGGATCAGTGATCTCTGATCCGGTAGGTCTGGGATGCAGTCTGCGTATTTGCATTTCTGACATGTCCCCAAGGGGTACTAACACCACCACTGGTCTCCATGCAGCGAGGGAAATAGCCCCTTCCACCTGTGTCGTGTTTCTTCCTTTCACCAATCCGGTTCACATCCATGATCACGGTGGAAGCTCACTGTGGTCAGATTGAGACGAACAGTATTGTGGATAGCAATTGCTTGTGACAAGTAAGAGCTTAAGCAGGAACTCCCAAACTTTGGATTCTGCAGTGTATTATGATCCTTATCTTATAAACTGATATCCTTTTCTTAAAAAGTTTATTTATTGAGAGTACATGCACATGAGTAGGGGAGGGGCAGAGAGTTGGAGAGGGAGAGGCCCAAGCAGGCTCCGTGCTGTCAGCATAGAGCCCGGAGTGGGTCTTGATCTCAGGAACCACGTGATCATGACCTGAGCCAAAATCAAGAGCCAGACTCTTAACTGACTGAGCCACCCAGGCGCCCCTATAAACTGATATTCTATCAGTGGGGAGAAAAAAGCAGGCCCTGAGGGCAGACTCTAAAAAGAGATGGGGAACGTGGGCCACCTGTGCCTCCGCCATTCTCGCTGTTCCGATGAAAATACTGCCAACCAGTCACAACCATCATTTCCCACTGGGCCCAGCTTTGCTGTCAGAAGCTTTCTGACTGGGGTGCTCTGGGCAGCAGCTACCAGTCTATCAAGGTTGACACATACTGGTCTATTCCATTCATTTTCCAAAGGGAAATGAAGGAGCGCCTGGGTGGCTCAGTCAGTTAAGCATTTGACTTTCAGTTCAGGTCATGATCTCGCGGTTCGTGAGTTCGAGCCCCAGGTGAGGCTCTGTGCTGACAGCTCAGAGCCTGGTGCCTGCTCCAGATTCTGTGTCTCCCTCCCTCTCTGACCCTCCCCTGCTCACGCTGTGTCTCTGTCTCTCAAAAAATAAATAAATATTACCAAAAAATTAAAAAAAAAAAACACAGGGCAATGAAGATGAACTAAACATTGGAACTGACTGCATCAGTTACCAACCATGGCCTAAACTGAAGGTGTTGTCACAAGATACAGTGATTCTAGCCATCTTTCAGGTGCTTCTGCCACCTATAAAGGTCTTTGTGGGAAAACACAGCTATTCTGGTAAACAAACTCCTCCAGTCCCCCAGGTTCCAAGAACGGGTCAATGGATTTATCCATTTATTCATTCAACTGTTACTTATTGAAGCCTAATCTAGTGCCAAGCACTGTGCTAGACACTTTAGGCTATCGAGGTGGGCCAGACACAGGCCATGCATATTCTGGGGGAGAAGATCAAATTACACCTTAGGGCAGAATGAAGCTTCAAGAAGCACAGGGAAAAGGCGTGAGAGCTCACAGAAGAGAGGCATGACTTTTAGGTGTGAATTTAGGTGTGTTGTACCCACTTCCATGCCTGAGTTACAAAGTGACACGTTTGAAGTTCACTCCCTAAAGCCTCTGCCCTTTGGTGAGTGGCTCTGAAGCAGAGATGTAGCAGTTGGCGGGTAGCCAACAGCTCAGTGCCCTGGTGATCATTAGCCAAGACAGAGACTAACGGGATGGCTCTTCGTCGGGTGTTTTGTGTTGCAGCTGCAGCCATCTTGGCTTTTGGTGATGAGAGTTCAATCCCAGTATTTCCCCACTTTGAGTCTGAAATGGAATTTGGGTCTGGATGGGAGCTTTCTGCAGGAATGGAGGAAAGCATGGCTTAGAAAGGAAGGGGGCTCTGGGGGAAAAGTGGACCATTCATTATTTTTAAAGGCCAAAGGTTAAAGATTTCTTCTTGACGGCCTGGCAAATGGTTTCCTGCAGCAATATTGTGGCACCAGGCCACCCCAAACAAGTGGTACGGGCTTCAGAAGTGTTGGAAATAGCCCAATTATTGTTAACTCCAGCTCAACACTCCACGCCTCTGTCTCTCTCTTACACACTCACACATGCACATACCCCTATGGTTTGAATAGACTCTTGTTTACATCTCTTTTTGTGGTTTATAATGGGGAGACACTAGCATTGCTTCTAGAATCCTATCCCGACAGCATGAGTAATCAAGAAGCTGTGGAACCAGCATGTCTCATTATATGTAACTATAAAAAGCAGTTGGATTTTGAAAAACTAAACAACAAAAACCACAACTAAGGTCTTGGAAACCGTCTCACAACTGTATTGTTAATTTACACCTCATTCCTTAGTGATTGCTTGCTCTCTATCTATCTAAAGCTAAAATATATTAAGTATATTTTATATAAGCTTAAGCTTATATTAATATAATAATATGTAGTATATAATATATGGTATATAATATATAGTACATAATATAATAATATATGGTGTATAATATAAAATATATATGATATATAGCATATAATAATACACAACATATGGTATATATCATAATATATATAACATATGATATATAATGTAATTATATATATTATACAGTACATAATATAATAATATATAACATAATATACATCACATGATATAATATATAATATGGTATGTAATATATATTATATAGTATATGGTATAATAACATATAACATATAGTATATAATATAGTATGTATAATATATAGTATATATAATATATTATATATAAGCTTAAGCTTCTCTATTCCCTCAACTGGGACTTGCAGTGGGAAGAGGGGATGATGGCCACCTTATTCTCAAGGTCCACACCTTGTCCTTCCAGGCCTCTTCCCCACCTGGCTAACTGTGCTTCCTCTGACCTCCTCAGGGGTCAAAGGAGAGACAGATAAGAGGGGTAGGGGGCACGAAACACCTTACTTAGCTAGTGCTTCCCTGATAATCCAGCATCAGAGCTCTCTGGGCTTAGCAGCTGTTGAAAGCAGGCTCTTACCCTCTGGCCTACCTCATGGGTTCCTCCTTTACGCTCTCCATGTCAGAGAGGGATTAATAATCAAAAGCCAGTTTGTACAACTTCCTCAGGCTTCGGGCCTCAGCCCGGGCACCTAAGGCAAAAACAGTTTCATTGTAACAACCATTTATATATAACTGATTTCATCCTTCCTAACGCTGTGGCTGGTATTGCAGGCTTTGGAGCCAAAGGAACCGACTTTGAATCAGGGTTGTGCGACTCTAGCTGGGTGATTTGGGGAAGGCCTTCATCCCCTAAGTTTCAGGTTTTTTAAATCCGTGAAATAGGTATCATAATACATACTGCGCAGGCGTAGTCTGAGGTGGTATATATTAGGTGTCTTAACGTGTATTAGGTGGCGTAAAATAGCACTCCACGATGGGTAGTCGTAGTATATTATGCAGGCAAAGCGGAACCCATTGAACATTTCAGGGTAGATACATTCATCCTTCTCACCGCTCACTCCGTCTCTGGCCTCCTGGTGCCCTTGGGCCTGCAGAGTTCTCACTTTCTCAGTGCTTGAAAGGCTCCACCAGCTTATCCCACCCGGGCCTCCTGGCCCAGGTGAAAGGACTCCTTTCCCAGTTGTAAGGATAAAGTGAGATCGTGCATTTCAAGTGAGCATCCAGCATCTAGCACTGGTACATGCTCAAGAAATGGAAGGTGCTGGTTATTCTTGGTTGTAGTGCTGCTATTATGATCTTCCCATGGCCCTGTGTTTTAGAAAATGCTTCTTTTACCCACAATTTCAACTCCCTCATTCTCAAGAAACCAATTTACTTTCTTCTCCAACCACATGCTTGAGACTCTTCCAAGTGACACAGGACATTGGTTTGAGAACAGAGGTTCTAAAATCTTTGTGACCTTGGATAAGTCCATCAACTTCTTTGAACCTCAGTGCTCTAATCTGTCAAACAGGGACAATGATAGTGTGTGCTTTGTGGCTTTATAGTGAGGATGAAATGAGATCATGGGGGCACCTGGGTGGCTCAGTCGGGTAAGCGTCTGACTCTTGATTTTTCGAGCATTGACAGAGTGCTGACAGCAAGAAGCCTGCTTGGGATTCTCTCTCTCTCTCTCTCAAAAATAAAGAAATAGACTTTAAACAATAAATTCCTTCAAACTGGAAAAACAGTGAGACAATGTACACCACGCACCTGGCACTAGTACTGACCAGCGTGAGCCCCTCGTTGTCCTGGAACTAAGGACAGACAGATGCGAGACAAAAACCCAGTTCCTCTACTCAAGGATGTTACTGTCTGCAGCAGTGATCCTCAGACTTGCACATTAGATTCACCTAACGGGCTTTTAGTTCTCAATGCGGCAACTATAACAAGGAAGTCAGAATCTTGGGTGGGGGGAGGGGGTTGCAACCTGTGCATCAGGATATTTTCAGCTGGTTCGACTACATAGCCAGGGTTCTAGATCTACAACGGGGGTTGGAGGTGTTTTGGGAAAGCACCAGAGAGTAAATACTTGAGGATTTGTGGGCCATGTGTTTTCTGCTGCAGCCACTGAACCCGGAAACACAAAAGCAGTTACAGATAGCATATAAATGAAGTGGGGTGGCTGGGTTCCAATAAAACTTTATTTAGAGAAACAGAAAACAGTCTATAGTTTATTGACTCTGATGTAGAGTATCAAAGTAAACCAGAGATTATATTAAAGCATGGCAGGTGCAAAAAAAGAAAAAGTGCATTCAGGAAGCAGTGAAGTTTGAGCTGAGTCTTGAAGAACGTGTAGGAGCTAGTCAGGAGAGGCAAGGGAAGGAAAGGCTCTTCCAAGGAGACAAAAAATGACTGTAATAGCTGCTAAGTACACATGGGCAGTGTGTGGACCTGAAAATGGTTTGCTGTGGCTTGCATGTACAGTAGTTGTTAGGGGAGAGGTGGTAGATTAACCTGGAGAGGTATGAACAAATATGTAGGACTCAGACCACGACAAACTTTATATGTTGGGTTAAGGAGCCTAAATTTATCTTGAAGACCACGGGGAGCAGCTGCATGATCAGAATCACATTTTGAATGAGCACCTCTGGCAGGTGACAATGAGGGTTGGGGGACAGCAGGCTAGTGGCAGTTAGAGAGCAGTTGTACCGATCAAGTAAGAAGTTGTGAGAGCGTGAGCTAAAGTAATTGTTGCCATGATGAGAAGCAGAGGGGTTCATAGTACGTGAAGAAGTAGAAGAGACAGCAGGAGGCAGACTGGCTGAATCCAGAGGGCACAGTTAGGGACAGGGGTGCGTCAAGAGGGAGCCAAGGTTTCTAGCTCATACAGCTGAGAGCATTAGACGCTAGTCCCTGAGCAGAGGAGCACTGATGGAAGATGAAAGGAAGAACATGAGTGTGGTTTCAGACGTGTGGAGTTGGCCACACCAATGGGACATTGTGTAGATGCATCCGATAGACACTCTTGGGCATGGGAGTGAGGCTGGGATGGGTAATACAGATGGGCAGTCAGTAGCATATGGATGTAGTGAGAGCAGTGGTTTTGGAGGAGTTCACCCATGGAGGGACAAGGGGCGCCCGGTGGCTCAGGAGGTTGAGCATCAGACTCTCGATTTCAGCTCAAGTCATGATCCTGGGGTTGTGGGGTTGAGCCTTGCATCGGGCTCTGTGCTAAGCATGGAGCCGGCTTGAGATTCTCTCTCTCTTTCTCTCTCTCTGTGTGTGTGTGTGTGTGTGTGTCTCAAAATAAATTAAAAAAAAGAAAAGACGGGATAACAAAATCATGATATGGGTAACATACATGAGAAGAGAAAAATGAAAGAGGTATGAGGGGTGGCCACGTTCTGATGGTACTTGCTCTCCTGACCCCTTAGGACCTAGTGATCTAGGACCTCCACTGTTGCTAGCCCTGGGCTCTGTCCTATGTCACATTGGTTTCCTGAAACTCTGCCTCCACCCTTATAAGTGGTCATTTTATGTATGCAGTTTGGATACAACACATAATTCCTGCCAGGACCCGGACTGATAGACAAGACAAAGCCATTGACCAAGAATGAGAAGCGACATGATGTGGGAGAAGGGTGGGGGGGACAGAGGAGGTTGGGAAATAACTTTCCTGGGGACCAGAGGAGGGAGCTGGTAAGGAGCAGGGAGGTCTGCTGTCCTCATACATGATCAGAGAAAGAAAGCAGTTGTTTGGCCTGATCCATGGTAAGACTGTTGCCAAGGACCAGATGAGATCAGAGTATTGGTAGAGAACAGCTGAAAAGCAGGCTGACTTAGGAACAAGACTGGAGAGAGATGTCATAAATCTAGCCGATTGCTGACAGACCAGAGAAAATGGTTGACACAAGGGCGACATTTCTCCCTACAAGCACGCCATCATAGTCATTTGAAAGAGGGTTGTTTAAAGCATTTCAAACCCCTTCACGTCTGGGGGCCCCTGGCTGGGCCCAGAGTAAGATGAGGCAAAGAGAGTGCCCAGGGCACTCACTGGCTGGGACCATCCCTGCACTTCCATGACCCTGAGAGCGCATGGCTCCTTACATTTGTACACGAGCGCTTCCCTTTGTCACCCCAGCCTAGCACATGGAGTCCTGATCCCAGAGACGACTGTTAACATTTCGGCACGTTTCCTTCCGGCCTGTTCTCCCAATCGTCCATTGGCTTCACTAAGTTGAGGTCATGGTGTTTATACAATTTTGTATTTAGCTGCATTTGCTTGGCATGATGATGAAATTGAGTCTTCTTTAGAACTCTTTTTATTATGTCTCTGCTCCCTGGTAATGCATATTCACTGCATCAAAACCAGACAATACAGATAAGCCAAGAAAACAAAAAAAGAACCATCTGAAATCTCACCATCCGGAGACAATGACTCGTCACTCTGCTGCATGCTGAAATTGATTCATGAATCAAAAAGGTACTTCTGCTGTAGAAATATTCTGCCGGCCTGTGGGAGGCTGTGCCGAGAGTGGCTGCAGTTAATCAAGGGTGGCGAAGTTCGGAGAATGGTTCTGGAGTGGAAGGAAAGGCACCGGGGCCACAGTCTCATGTGGGAAATAAGCCTAAGGACCCTGCATTCTAGTCCCAGCATCAGAGAGCAAACCAAAGGGAAAAGATTGAATTTGTGGGGAAATGATGCAGGGAAAAAAGTTAAAAAAAAAAAAAATTTCCACTTGTTTGAATGCTTTTTAATAGTTACCTGACATGGGGCGCCTGGATGGCTTGGTCGGTTAAGCTCCCGACTGCAGCTCTGGTCATGATCTTACAGTTGGTGAGTTGGAGCCCTGCTTTGGGCTCTGTGCCAACAGCCCAGACCCTGGAGCCTGCTTCGGATTCTGTGTCTCCCTCTCCCTCTGCCCCTCTCCTGCTCACGCTCTGTCTCTCTCTCATAGGTGAATAAATGTAAAAATGACAATAATAATAATAATAACAGCAACCTGACAGGCCTCCTCACAGTCTGTAACTTTGTTCCTGGGGCACCCATTGTGCTGCCATCCTTCGCGTGAAAGCTATGCGATGTCACATTCCCAGGTGAAAGGCAGGCTGTCTGGGCGTGGTTCTGCTAAATAGGAGTATGACCATTCTTAATGTCATCACCATTTACAGAAGTACTTGAGATTATAGTTGTCCATTAGGAAATGAGGAAAAAAATCTAATGGCACCTCTATTTCCTAGAGAGGAGGAAACTCATCCCCATTACCTGACCCCAGGCTAGCTTTCCAGGCTTTGTCATTCAGAGCTGTCGCCTGGGCGGCCATCACCACTGTTCCCTCCCCTTCACCTATAATTGTAGGAAATGGGATTACTCCATCTGCCCCCAGTTCTTCCTTGCTTTCCAGCCACCCTGTCTTGTTCTGCTCAGCCGGCCTCAAAAGCCTTGCTTCCCCCCACCCTCCACACCTACCCGTGCGACGCTATGCCAGAGACCCAAGCCAAAGGACAGTTCTAGTGTGAAGTCTCCCCAGGTCCAGCCCACCAGAAGGGATTTGAAATTTGATGGCTGATACTGCTCAGGCTCATAGTTAAATGAGGGCTATAGTTTTGAGTTGAGTCAGTAAATAGTTTCTTGTAAGTGTATTTGATGTCAAGATGCAGAGATGTAGAGGCAACTGGACTCAATAAGCTAGTCCGTGGATAGTCTGATAAATGGTGATGTTAATATATGCAGCCTAGCTAGGGATTCCGTTTGGAAGGGTTGCTGGGCACCAAGGAAACAGAGATTATATTTCTCACAGGGGTTGGTCATTAACGGTGGGGGAGAGTAGGAAGCACATGGGAGTTTGGATGGGAGGAAGCCGAGAGCTGGGCCAGACCCTGGGCCGAGCACTTTGCAAACACCGCCTCGGTCTCAGATGTGCACTCTGTTGGAACTGGCCAACCTAGATGTGAGTCATGGCCCACTCTCTCACTCTCTAGCTTGGTGCATTTGGGCAAAGTCACATCATACTTGCCACCTCTCAGCTTCCTCACCTGGAAATTAGGATGAGGAGTGATGGTTCCCCAAAGGTTTCTTGCAGCAATCAAATGAGATCACGTATGTAAGGAGCTCAGGACACTCTACCTGCGTCATCACAGAAATCCTTATTATTGTCATAGAGAAAGGAACGTGTGAAAGAGGAAATGTTCTCTCACTATTTCATTCATTCCGTCAACAAATATTGCTCTGTTTGCCAAGTACTGAGGCTAGAGAGCTTCCTTCATCAAGTGCAGTCTGAGAATGCTAGCACCGAGCTGGGACTTGCCATTACAGGGAACCTGGGCGATTCGGGACCTTCTTCCTGAGTTACAGTTAAGAACTGGGAAACCTGCCCAAGGGAACCTATTGCCTTGAGCAGCTAAAAGGACCTAAGATGTCCAGAGGGAGTACAGCTATCCCAACAGCCAGGACCACAACTTACTGGGATGAGTCTTTGAAGGTCAGGACCAAAGCATACAAAATCTGACTTGTCTGTCTCCCACTGAATGAGGCCAGACCACAGGCAGGTACCGCGTGGACACGCTTGTCTGCCTGACCGCATGGCCTGTGCCCTTATCAGGCTCACATCCATGATCATGCATCTGCGTACTCGAGACTCATGGAATTGTTCTTGAGGATGGGCCTGGATGTGAAAGAGATTAGGGGCTCAGGGCTATTTTCCCCCAAGGCAGTCTCCTGAAAAAAAGAAGGCCCTTCATGCTCACCAGTGTGAGTGACAGGCAAGTAAACATCTGGAATTAGTTCACAAATTCCAGTTTGGTGGGAAAGCAGTGTCTGGTGTTACCTCTACTCCTCTCTAGGTTTGGACCTCTACTTCCAGGTGAAGAGACATGGCTCCAATACCATGCTTTCTCTCTCCTCTCTCTCTCTCTCTCTCTCCCCCTCCCTCCCTCCCTCCCTTGCTCGCTTGCTGCTTGCTCGCTGGCTTGCTCTCCCCTCCCTCCCGTCTCCCTCCCTCTCTCTTTCAATACTGCTAAAAAGATCATGCAACCACTTTTATGGGCAAAGAATTATGTTCATGATAGTTAATGTTGATTATAATCATTGTTACCACAAATCATTGTTATGCAGAAATCTTTTCTAGTTAGGAAGAGGTGTGATTAACAAAAATAATCAAGGATTAGTTTGGTATAACTGTCATCTTTTAGCCCCTGAAACAGTAAACACAATAGAATCCATGGGTGGCCTTCCGTAGTCATATTTTGTGTCTGTGAGATAAAAGAATTGGGCTTTATCAGTAATGTGTCATTGGTGTGTTCATAACTGCAGAAGCCATGCGAATTCTTTCTCAACTAAAATTTTTCATGGGTGAGGCGAATGCTGCAGGCATCACATTCATAGGAAAGGGACATTGTCTGATGATTGTCCCCCTTAATGTATTAAATAGCTTTTACTTTACACTGAGGTGTTCCTGGGCTGTGACTTGAGCTATTATTCTAGAACATCAGCTTCAGTGAGAAAGTGCTGAACGGTGAGGCAGTGGAAGCCAGTACCACATTGTGATCAGTGGGGGACTTCTTGGAGGAGGAAGACCAAGGTGCATGAGCTCCATACATACAGCCCTTGTCCGGACCTCACCTTCACCACATCCTTCTCCTCTAGCCCAGAATCTCTCCCACTTGGCCTCACTAAGGTGCTCAAAATGCCTGCTCTGGCTACTCCTGGGACTATACAGTCAACTGAAACCAGTGGCCTTGAGGACCCTGGGCCAGTGACTTCAAAGTCATTCCCATCTGCTCTGCTCGTGAAGTTGCTTCTTGTTAATTTCTTGTCCCAAGGGCACCTAAATCCAGTTCTCTCTCCCACCCCAGGCCTGGGTGCCAAGGACAAGCCTGGATTAGACTGTCAGGTGCTGACCCCCCTGCTCACAGATCAAGGACTGGGAATTGAACTCCAGGCCCCTGGCCAGGTGGGTGTTTCCTAGGTTATTCTGTATGGGTACCGTGTGAGGCCTGGAGAGGGGAAAAGCCTGAAACAAGAGAAGAGCAGAATGATAAGGCAGCTACTGCTGTTGAGAGGAGGGAGACAAGATCAGAAATGTGGCCAGAGGATACATAAAGAATGGCCATGAGGATTTGGTTATTTACTGCTGTCGTCGCCTGTGGCCATCTTTTTAAGACCATCGCAGATCCTTTTAAGAGTGTTTGAGGAGTAGGTGAGATCTAATGGCACAGGCTTAAAGCTTCAGCACTCTGGTCTTGTCTCTGCCCTTGATTTATGGAATGACCTTTGACTTTCCCTTCCTTTCCCTTCACCGCCCCCACACCCCCCGTCCCCCGACATAAACCACTGCTTCATAGCGCACGAGGAGTGGTGTGTTCAGCTAGCTGGCACATGGGTTTCTGGGGACTAGATTCCCACCATCTGCTGTGCATTTGGCCTATACTGAAAGTAAGTTACGTCCAGGGGTGTCTGGGCCTCAGTGTCTCTGTCTCTATGACGGACATGTGTCACAGAAGGAACTCTGGACGCTGAGAGGTGTCTCTTACTATAGTGTCTCTATGAAAATATGCATGCATGTTGGAGTTCTTAAAATGGAGTGATAATTTTCATTGCTTATTGGTTTGGGTTTTGTTTTGTTTAAGTAGAATGAGGGGCCCAGGAAATTTCCAGACTTTGAATTTCCTGAGCATGTCTTCCCTGTATGCAGGTCAGCTCATGTTACATGGCTAATGAGTCAGAAAAATCAGAATACTGTTTCCACATCAAGAAAGAAAGGGGGGAAATAGGAATGTCTTGGGCCAGTTGGCCATAAGGAGGAAAAAACTAGCATCTTTCCCAGCTCTTAGGATGTACCTGCTGGTACACATGTCGCCTCATGCAATCCTACTGTGCAGAATAAGGGCTGGGATGTTCCTCTGTTTCCCTGTGGGGAAACAGGCAGGAGACAGCTAAATAACATGCCCCAAATCACGCAGCTGCTAAGTGCCCAAATGGGGACAAAGACTTCTAGAAGACTCTCAAGCTATTACACCGTGAAGCTTCCAGAAAGTCTGCTTTCTCTCTGTAACCTGTTGTGGTCTCCCGTGAACAATCTTGTGGCCAGGTGTAGGCCAGCGGAGAAGTTCTCAGAGGCCCCAGGCCATCCGAAGGGGCCTGAGTTCACAGCAGTGAAGGCCAGAGCATGACTGGGTGTGATGGGGAGACAGAAAGAGAGGCCGAGCCAGAGCCAAGCAGAGTTCCTGACCGCAGGGTAACGGGGCTGCGCGAGGCGACAGGTCCCACGGGGTGAGTGGCAGCTAGGGTGCAGGTGATCCATGGACAGATGGGCGGGGTAAACACTACCCCCTGCAGAGCTCTCTGGTGCTGAAGTGTGTGTGGGGGGGTGACAGAGTAAAACTGCGCTGGAGAAAAGGAAAAGAGACAGAGACAGAGAGACACACAGGTAGAGAGAGAGACAGAATACATCCAGGTGGCCCTTTTGCAGGCCGACCAGGGTAGGACAAATGTCGCAGGCCACTTTGGTCGTCCCAGAAACGCCAGAATCCTCACTCTGGGGAGGACTTCCCCACGCAGACACACACACCAGAGCAGTCCCAGATCGCTCTAATCACTCACGAAGACTCTTCTGGAAGCCTTGCCTTCTGCTGTCCTTAGCCAGAAAGTGCCAACAGCAATGGCACTGAGCTTCTAAATTACAGATGCTTAGATACAACCGGAAATTTTGTCTCACCACAAAAATGTCCTAGCTGAGCTCATGTTTACCCAGCTATCTAATTTTGCCACCTTCCAAAATAGCATCACACAGCACCTGGGATGGGGGCATGTACACGTATGGGGAGGGGACGCGGGGTCGGAGACAAAAAGTGGGCAGGGAGATGCACGTCTGTATCATTGACCCCGCCCTTAATGAGTTCCCTGTGTCGTCTGCCATACAGTGGAACGTGCCGGTTACAGGTTCACATGTTTTTCTTCTTTGGATCCCAGGAAGTCAGCAGGTATTCCTGGACATGACATTGACAGGAGACAGGATGTTGCCCAAGAAGGAAATGACCAGTGCTGAGCAGGAAGGGCAGCTAGTGTCCATATAAGGCAGTCTTGCGGCTGGATCCCCGCCCCTCAAGGAGGTGACCCCTGGAGCCCGCCCCTCTCCCAAAGCTGACCTCTACTTGGCACCCCTTGGGAAATCTGAAAGGAGGACATTTCACACATGCTCTTAAGTGATATTCTTTGTCAGGTCATATTTCATATTTTATTCCTTTAAAACAGAACTCCAGTTATCAGTTGACATTGACATTAGAAGCAGAAGGTTGGGTTTCCCAGGTCTGGGGAGGAGGCCTGCACCTCCCTCCAGATCTGGGCCTTTAGGTGGTATGCTGTTTCCACATTGCCCATCCCCACTCTTAACCCTTCAGTAGGAATCTTTTTTTAATGTTTATTTATTCTTCGGGGGGTGGGGGCGGGTGGGGAGCACACAGAGCCAGAGAGGGAGACACAGAATCGGAAGCAGGCTCCAGGCTCCATGCTGATGGCAGAGAGCCGGATGTAGGGCTCGAACTCACAAACTATGAGATCATGACCTGAGCTGAAGTCAGATGCTCCACCGACTGAGCCACCCAGGCGCCCCTCCAGTAGGAATCTTGAATAGGTATTGGCTTGTCTTGGTGGTCAGATTCAGTGTTACTTTCTCCTCCCCAGGAGTCCGGAGGTTATACTTTGCTCACTCCTAAATGAACACCCACCTCTCCCCCGGCCAGTTCAGAATCCCACAACCCAGCAAGGCTCGCTCCTTCTCAAAATATATTTAAAAAAAAAAAAAAAAAAGAGCACGAGGGCCTCAGTGGGCATTTTTGGATTCTGCTCCTCCGCCTACAATTACCTTTAATAATAATGACACTTGAATGGAAACATAATGGGTTAGCCTGGAACACTGGAGTGGGTGTTTAATTGGCCTTCCATTCTCAAAATTGAAGATAAAAATAAGACTGCTTAAGAAGGCTCTCTCAAGCTGGGCACTTGGGGAAGAAGTTAGTTGTGCCACTCATTCCCAAGCCGCATTACATGCCCTTCTGCCAATCCTTCAATTAGCCCATTCTGCGCCTGGGCAATCAGGCTGTTTAGCTTCCTGGACTGATTGAGTTCATGGAAGGCTGTTCTTTGAAGCCGAGTCTATTTTTGTGGTGGGCTGGCAGCTCTGAAATGTTTTTCCCCTGAAAAGGCCTGGCACCTTTTGTTTCTCTTTGGCAGAGATGTGGCCCTAATATGATGTTTGCAGGTAGCAAGGAGACTTTAGAAGAACAAGTCAGTCTCAAAGTCTGGGTCCTCAAAATGGGGTTGGAGGAACCCTGGGGGGCTCTGAGATGCTTCCCCCCCTTTGCCAACTCCATTTCTGTGTGCAACAGGCTCTTCCACATCTACTGCCTCCCCGGCCACGTAGCTGCGGACAGAACGCAGGAGATGACGGTCTGGCTGTGTTTCATGAATCCAGACCTTACAGAAATGTGCAAACGTGTAAATGAATGCCATTCTTAGGAAATCTTCTTTTGTTTTGGAAAATACAGTGACTTTTCATAAAGATATTTGTGATGGACTTCTTATACTTTGCAAAAGAATTAATATTTTTAAATCTCTCAGTTTTAGGGGCACCTGGGTGGCTCAATCGGTAAGCATCCGACTTTGGCTCAGGTCATGATCTCACCGTGTGTGGGTTCAAGCCCCGTGTCGGGCTCTGTGCTGACAGCCAGCTCAGAGCCTGGAGCCTCCTTCAGATTCTGTATCTCCCTCTCTCTCTGACCCTCCCCTGCTCATGCTGCCTGCCTCTCTCTCTCTCTCTCTCTCTCTCTCTCTCTCTCTCTCTCTCTCTCAGAAATAAATAAAACATTAAAAAAATGAAATAAAATCTCTCAGTTTTAATTTCTAATATGACACGCAGCAATCAATATGGGCACGTAATCCAAAACCCTTTGGAGGTTCTCAGTAATTTTTAAGAGCGTAAAGGGATTGTTTGAGCAAGAGATGTGTGAGGACCGTGTCCTTAGAGGGTTTAGAAGAAATGCTCAGGAAAAAACAAAGAATCAAAGCACCTGTGTGCTGAAGTCCTCTTGCTGACATGTGGCCCTTTAGCAGGAACACAGGAGTCCCTCTGTTCCGGGCGCCGCATTTCTCTCACTTGTGCCAGATATGCCTGGAACACAGGGACATTCAGAATGGGCATCAGAGAGGCTACCAGAAAGCAGGAAGCACCCAACTTTAAGGACCCGCATGACTTTTCAGCATAGTAGCTACAAGCTCAGGTGTCGGAGTCAGGCAGCTTTGGGTCAAAATCCTATCTCTGCCATGTAGTAACTACATGACTTTGCCCAAGTTACTTAATCTTTCTGAACCTGGTTATTTCTTTATCTGTAAAATCAAGATGACTGTTTCAAAGGGTTTTTATGAGAACTGCATGTACCCAGGAGGGTAGAGCAGCTGATGATGACATGTGAAGACCATTGTATCCAGCCACTCGTGGTTCCCCCGTGCCTTTCCTCCAGGCTCTTTTTACAAACTGTCATCCCCTACATGCATGTGCACTTATGGATTTGCACACACACACGCTCACAAATTCACCAGACATATTTACTGAGCGTCTACCAGGAACTTTCGGAAACAAGGAAAAACCAGCGACCATGACAGACCTGGTCCCGCCTCTCAAGGGGGCTTCCGGCACTAGGACAGAGGTGAGCCAGGTGGCTGTGGGAAGCCAGGACTCTATTCTTCCCTCTTGGCTCAGGCGTCACCCCCCACCCCCCGTGGAAGTCTTCCACATGGGACCCTCTGGCTTCAGGCAGACCTCATGAAGTCACACATCCTTTCCCAGTGGCGCACATCTCTCTCCACATGTGACTACAGAAGTGGGATTGCGTGACTGACATCCGTCTTTCCCACAAGGCAGTAGGCTCTATGAAGATAGGCACTGTGTGTGTTTGCCCCACTGCTGCCTATTATAGTGCCTCAAACATAATAGCTGCTCAATAAATGTCTGTGGAAAGAGGGAGCGAGGATGCGGATGTCCCTGTCAGCCGCCAGCCTCCACTGTGTGCCACGGAAACACAGGCTCACAGCCACTGCTGATTCCCTCAGCCTCCCTCTGACCAATAGCTTCACACTCACAGGGCTTGACTCACAAAACACCTACATGGTAAATGAATGAGCAAACTCACCCCCAACCCACCAGGCCTGGGCTCTCCCCAGCTGGCTCCTCTCTCTCCCGCCATTAAACTTCTCTGCCTCTCTGTGGTATTAGAGATAAACTCTTCATAAACTGTTCTTGTTCCCTCTGAGAAGGCAAGGAAGCCTATTTCATATACAGAGTATCTGACTTTGAACTTGACCTGGCCTCAAATCCTGCTACTTAGTGGCTGTGCAACACTGGAAGGTCACTTCCTCCCTCTGGCCCCCAGTCTCCTCATTTGCAATATCACAGGATTGGATGACAGGATCTCTTAAGTCACTTCCCACCCTGAGGATTCTAGGAGCTCTGTGAGACACTGAAGAAATAGGTGCCATTTGATGGCCATGGAGTCATGAGCACTCAAATGTGAAGAGTGCTAACTTCTGGATGGAATGACAAAATGACTTTGATATTTGCTAAATTTTCTGATGTATTGGCTCTCCACACGGTGGTTTCTAGCCACTCCTCACACCCATTAAAACCAGCCCCCAAACCCAATAATATTGCCTATTTTCAGATTCTATACACACATCGGGTCTGTCTGTGGTCTCAGAAGGAGCTGTGTAAACAGCAGTTCCCTGGGCCCCCACTGCCAGGGCAGGCCCTATGCTGAGGACTCGGGGCGGTGGGACCGTGACACCGTAGGGATAAGACAGCCATGGGGGCACCTGGGTGGCTCAGTCAATCAAGCATCCAACTCTTGAATTTGGCTCATGTTGTGACCTCACAGTTCGTGAGTTCAAGGGGCTCCATACTCATTGTATTGAGCCTGCCTGGGATTCTCTCTCTCTCTCTCTCTCTGTCTCTCTCTCTTCCTCTCTCTGCCCCTCCCCCTCAAAAAAATAAACTTAAAAAAAATCCTCTTTAAAAAAAAAAAGACAGCTGTGAGTTTCCCCAGGGCAGATATGACTGAAGTCCTCCATTCCAAACACAGGTTTTATACTTGTATCTGGACCAGTGTCCAGAGGCTAACACACGATCGCAAAAAGAACGTTTTTCTATACAGGACCAAGGCATTTGCCTGTTTTTCTTAATGGGGGTAGTTTCCCCCCATTTCCAGATTTGGTCTGCTTTTCCCCGGATCTGCTTCCCTCTGTGATGGGTTTTCTTCTTTTCTCTTTTTTTCTTTTTTCCCTTCTTTTATTATTTAGTCCCAAGGAAGCAAAGAATAGCCAAAAGGAATGATTTTTCATAGGCTTTATAAAGCCGGCCTATAGCCCCAATAACATGATTCCCATCCTCTGAGGAATGAGAAGCCGGAAGTAAACTTGAACTCATGTTGCGGCTTCCTATGACGTGTTAGGAATAAAACTGAGCCACTATCGTTGGGATGAACCAACTTCCAGCGTATCATGGGCATTCATTAAGTGTTAAGTAATAATAATATGTTTGGTGATGCAATAGCTTGATTTATACTCATTATTAGTATTTTTGCTTTCTTCCTAATCTGCGGAGTTGGATTGTGTGGGTTGGGCCACCCCATTCTTATGGGGAAATTAGTGACAGGCTACACACACTTCTCTCCACCTAGCACACCATAATGACAATTTACCTGTCAGCCTTCCTGACACTAATCTTTGCCTGTGGCTCTTTCTGATCTGACTTTCTAAATCCCCTTGTAGTTATTTAAATCTTTGAAGGCTGGTTCTTTAGGGGGATTGAGAAATGATGGTCATGGGCAATATATTATTTCTGGGGTGGAAAAACCAGCCTTTTCAGAACTTCCTCTCACTTTCACCAGAGCTTGAACTATATTGTGCTTCTTCCAGGTATCAGCGAATATGTGGGTGGTTGCACCAAGGCTGCTTTATAGTGTGCGGAATTGCTTGGTCACGCCCATCAATCAGCAAAGCCTGTACTTGAATTTCTCTGATTAGCTACAGACATTTGGGGGGAATACTTGACTCGTCACTGAGTTCCCACGATACACACTTTCTTGTGACGTTCACGTCCGCATCTTAAAACATACTAATTAGCACAGGACCTCTTTGTGGTTTTCATATGCTTAAATTGTCTAAGTATGGAAAGGAGAAGGAGAAGGCAAAAAATCCCTGTAAGCTTATTTTAAAAAATATTTTTTAATGTTTTATTTATTTCTGAGAGAGAGAGAGAAAGAGAGGGAGAGAGAGAGAGAGAGCATGAGCAGGGGAGGGTCAGAGAGAGAGGGAGACACAGACTCCGAAGACAGGCTCCAGGCTCCGAGCTGCCAGCACAGAGCCCAACGTGGGGCTCGAACCCATGAACCGTGAGATCATGACCTGAGCCGAAGCCAGATGCTCAACTGACTGAGCCACCCAGGCGCCCCTCACTGTAACCTTAAAAAAAGCAACTTTTGAGCAGACATGTTGCCTTTGGTGCCTTCCACTGCATGACCCTGGGCTGTCTCTGGGCCAATGACTCCACAATGCGCGTCTCAAACTTCTTTTCCTCTGTCCTGTTCCTGCAATCCGTTATGTACACGCCGTCCAGTGGTTGAGACAGGCTTTTGCAGTCAATCCACTGGGCTTTTATGGAATCCACACAAGACAGAACGTGAGCTTTTCAAAATAAATACAGGGCCCCGTCTTATCTCTTCTCTCCCCTCACACCACAGCCTGGCTGACTGCCCAGTGCATAAGGGAAGGAAAGCCTTGGGACTGGTAGACTGGATCTTCCAGATCCTAGATGAGATCACACCAGTCCAAAAGACACAAAGCATGTGGGTGAGGATAAGGAGGTAGACGGTGCAATATGGGGGTCCACATTCAAATTGTAAGTCTCTGGGGTCACCATATGCTCAAGCGAGTGGCCTCCCAGAATTAGAATGCTCTATTATCCTAAGAGCTGATATGAACCTCTCAAAGCAGCACTTATATATAGACTTACAGATTGGGAGGCAGAACGGCCCTGCCATGTGAGCTTTGGGGTCAGCTCGACCCACATCCATTTCTTGGATCTGCCCCCTACTAAGTAGGTGACCCTGGACAGTAACAACGTTGGTGCCTTTCAGTTGTAAAGTGAGGGTCATCACAGTACCCACTTCAGAGTGTTGTTGTGAGGATTAAATGGAGGATGTGCACACGTAGAGCATGGAAAGCAGTACATACAATCCAGACTAAGCACACCTAAGCTATTATGCACAACGTTGGACCTGATTACCTTTTTTTTCAATCAAACAATCAAGTACTTATAGTGGGAGAAGTAAATAGAAGAATGCAATAAGCATGGCCAGATCCAAAGCCAGCAGCCTCTCAGGAGTCAAGGTATCGGGTCAGTGCCCAAAAGAGAATTAGATGTTGAGACTGTGAGGGTACAGGAGTCGGTGTCTGGTCTCACCCTACTCCCTCTGCGTGTTCCAGATCACTCCTATCCATCCAAGACCTTGGACCTTTCCGAGTTGAATCTTGATGTGTCAGGGTAGGGAGGTGCTGGCCTATGCTGGTAGTTATGTCCCTCTCGTTGACGCCACTTAGGGAAATTGATTGTGAAACCGGTGGCCTAATGTACCAAGCATGCCTGCAAGTGAGGGAGATTTTTCAGGGTGTGCCGATGATCAGCTTAGCCCTAGGACAAACTTGTGATTAAATAGCAATTCATTTCACAATTACTAAAGGAGACTGTTTAACAATAATTTAATATCATCATTACGTTTAAATGAATACATGACACGTTTTGTTCATGTCATCTTAAAGGTCATCATTTAAACCACAGAATGCCAAGAAGAATGGCGCTTATAACACAGCTCGTGCCTGTCCCAGACAATTTGGGATTATTAGGCTATCAGTGCCTTAAACCCAAACAAATTGACATCCTAATCTTAAACCTAAAATTGGGCTGAGCTCCTGGGCTGAGAACTTTTATTTTTCTGTCCCCCGGGCTTTCTGACACCTGCTTACTTTCATAGTTGTCCCTTATTTTTTAGCTTTGCCTTTCCGTGTCCAGCCTCCAGATTTCTCAAAGTCAGTGTTTGCCATCTCTGTGCCTAGGTTTCCTCCAGCACAAAATGAGGTCATGTGGCTGGCGGAGGGGGGTCCCTGGTGCCTCCCCTGTGCCGGCACTTAGATGTCAAGTCCATTAGGACTCATCACAAGGCTGTGTTTGGTGAGCTTGGCCTCCAGGGGCAACAAGGGAAAGGGGAAAGTTCCAGCATCCAAGGATCCCAGGAAGGTAGCTGGATGCCAAAGGCGTCCTTGAGGGAAAAATAAAAACATAAAAAGAAGAGGCATAAACATCGGCGGGCTTGAGGTCCATCCACCTCAGTGTTTGAAATGCCATTGAAGTTGTATCAGAGTGCATGAGCTTTTAAAACGAGCACCTAGCCTTTTAGTGCTTTGTCATGAGAGCCTTTAATCCAAATTCATATTTCAGTTGCATAACCAGAGTCCATTTCTCAGACATTCCTGGCCTGAGTCAAACACTCGCAGCACTATTTGAGAGTTTACGTTTGCCGGATGGCTGAATCTAAGGAGATCTTCATTAAAGTCAATGGAGAAGAAAATTAAGTCATTTAAATTGCTATTTCTGGAGTTGTGGAACTTGAAAGTGTCCAAACAAGAAATATTCCATTATTTATGGTGGTGAGTCGATTTGTGACCATTGAAGTGCTCGGCTAGTGCTGTTCCTCTTTCCCAGGTAGTCTGGGCCGGTGGCAGAGCCGAGGTAGGGAAAGGCAGCCCATGAAATAAACAGTGGCTCTGGGGAATGATGGAGAGTCTTCTTAGTGCAAAGTGCAGAGATGTAGGACATATATGACAGACTGTGATATGAGCTGAAATTCCGAAACCGTCTCTTGCCCAACAGGGAAGAAGGCTTTGGAATTTCACCCTTCCTTTCTTCTTCCATATTAGAATGGCCACTTGGACCCAGGAGAAATTCACCAGTGACAGTACGATTCTTTGGGTGGAAACCTCTAGAGGTTATTGGTAGCAAAATGGCACTCTGGCTTGGGGCTTGTTAGGGCCCATGTCCTCAAGAGAAAGCTTAACTAGTTTCTTCTCATTTCACTCAATACTGAGGTAGGCACTGGGCAACAATTTTACGGTCTCTTGAGATTTGGCGCTCCCAGCACATCTTTGTGATATCCCTTCCAGCCTAACCCGTGTCCTCAGAGAGCAGAGGTTCTTAATCTGAGCTTAATACGGTCCATAAACCCCCTGAAATTGCATGTAACGTTTTGTGGATAGTTGCACAGCTGCTTTGTTCCTGGGAGAATAGCTTTCATTGGATTTCCGAAAAGATCCGCAGCCACACGGAGACTACTGGCAACTTCCCCGTCCGAAGACAGTGGAACTAACCCATCATGTTGCCTTTCTGTTTGGAAGGCATTACATGAAGCCACAATGATAGCTGCACACATCATTTCCCCACTTCTCACAACCTCTTTGTTTCCGAGAGCCTCCAGCCTTGCCAGTCCGCCGTGTGTATTCCTCTCCTGACAGTGGCCTCAGTGAGTCGAGTCAGACTGTCTTGCTTCCTTGTTCACTGTCCTCTCCAGGCCTACATACCTCTAGTCCTGCCATTCTAGGCCAGGAGGGATCCAAACCCGAGGTCCACTTTTGGCAAATGGAGACGATGCAGGGTGGTCTGTTATGGGTGTCAAGGTGCCCTGTGATCCTCACTCATAAAGAGAAGACAAAGGCCTCTCCCACCTCTGCCCATCTCATCACTTCGTGAGAAGCTGTGAGGTTGGCTTCCAGCCTCTGCCCCAAATGCTTCTGCTAGCCAGTATGCTCCGATTCTTGTCTGTCCTGAGTTCAATCTCTGCATAAGGGTATAGCCTTTCTTCCTCTCTGGTCACCTGTCCCTTCATACCGCACCTGATGCCTGGACTGTCTGGTGCCTGCTGCGGCCACTCTGTTTCCAAACAGCTGCCTTGGACATGAGAGTGTGGGTTGTTCTCCAAGAGAGGATAGGTGATGAGTAATGATAATTTTTAACAACTACTATAAGTAATAGCTCTCATTTTTCAAATGCTTACTATATGTCAGGCCCTGCTTGGAGCACATTATACCCATTATCTACTGGAATCCCCAGAACAACGCTGTGAGCCACTTTTGCAG
Source organism: Hyaena hyaena (assembly GCF_003009895.1). Lineage (NCBI taxonomy): Eukaryota > Metazoa > Chordata > Mammalia > Carnivora > Hyaenidae > Hyaena > Hyaena hyaena. The sequence continues at coordinate 730,608 of NW_024081390.1, read as the reverse complement.
CCAGGACAGCCAAATGTCACAGTTAACAAGCACAAGAGCTGGAATTCAAACCCAGTCTCCAATGCTGGTGCCGACATTCTCGGTGCACCTCAGGTTCCCCTCCCAGCGAAGCCCAACTACGAGTATGTTTCCAGAGGCAAAATGGCCGCCTCTCCTTCTCTGGCTAAAATCCGAACCGTCACGCTCCTCTGCTAATGAATTCGCTGCCATCAGCCTCCACTTTCCGAGCCGATGCCGAAGTCTTCTTATCTGTGGTTACTTTTGTTCATTTCCATTTAAATTCTTTTTTTTCCTCCGGAGTCAGCGCTGATAGTCACAAAGGTTTCCTCAACTACTAGATCTTGAGTGAGTGACTCATCCAAACACAATTATTATGCCATCCTATTTGCCCATCATAATTAGCTATCCATTTGAAACCTCCAAACTGCCTGTTTCAGTGGTTAATAGCAATGGAAAAATAAATTAAGGCATATATGCCAGTGTGTATGTGTGGTCATTACTGCCTTATTATGTGCATCAGTCCCATTGTCCAGCTCAAAGCTATAATCGCAGGCAAGCTCCCTTCTCCCCAGAACACTCCAGCAGCCGCCTGCTCCTGCTGTTCGACCAGTATGTGCTTAGTGAATGCAAATTAATATTAATATCAATCAGCCTAAGCCAAATCAACCTCTCCTAAGCAGGGAAGTGAATCTGCATAAAATCAAATGAGATAATGTATGTGAAAGTACTCTGAAAATTATAAAGCACTATACAAATCAAGGTATTTTTATAATAAAATCCTCATGCATTACAAAACCAAATATGAATTGTGGTTTGTTTTTTTTTTTTTGATGGTCTGCTGTTTCAGCTTTGCCGCACCATTAGCGAATGCTCAATAAATATTTGTTCAATTGTATTGTTGAATTGCGATAATCAAGAGTGGACTGCACATGAAAACAAAGAATTCCATGAAAGATTGAACTTCTTAATGCAGAAGGTTAGAGAGCACGTAATAAAGGAAGTTTGAAAGACGCTAGATGATTTCATGTCCAAACGAATATAATTTCCGTTTTCATAAGAGGATGGCCGACTCTTGAAATCTCTTCCTTTTCGAGACCAGGCGATTACCGCCTACCTTGTCGAAATCTTTTACAAGTTACTATACAACAAGATCTTCACTGGATTTAAACAAACTGTGCGATCCTAATTAAATGAGTTTTAATACTATGCAAGATGAAAACCACATCAGCTCGTGTCCAAATACTTTGGTGGCAGAAGTCAGGTTTGTGATGAAGCTTTGTGATGCCTCGTCAATTTTTTCAGCCCCCCCCCCCCCCGCCCCGCTCCCTGTCCTTTACTAGTTTGTAACTGATTTTCAAACATGCTGAAGGAAACGTCTTGTTTTTTGTTTTTTGTTTTCCCTAGGAGAGAGAGAGAGAGACAGCGTGAGCAGGGGAGGGTCAGAGAGAGAGGGAGTCACAGACTGAAACAGGCTCCAGGCTCTGAGCTGGCAGTCAGCACAGAGCCAGACGCGGGGCTCGAACCCACGAACCGCGAGATCATGACCTAAGCCAAAGTCGGATGCTTAACCGACTAAGCCACCCAGGCGCCCCGGAAACTTCTGGTTTATCTCCAGACCTACCATCTGCAACAACGACACTTTTTACTTACTTAAATACAACCCATTACTTTCGGTGCTGAAATAGTCCCCATGAGAAATAGGGTAAGCACTATTAGTGATCGAGGCACAAATTTCCTTTGTCTTATGGTGTATTTAGCCACCTCCTGGAAGGAAAGCAGAGGATACCTGGATAATTGGCTGAAATCTGTCGGTGAGTCCACAGAACCCTGCGCCTGGCATTTGGAAAAGTTGAACAGCTAGATCTGTGGGTGAGTCTTAAGAATTTGATTCCATATATGAGTTTTGAAATTTTTGTAGATCTTATCACTTAGAAGCTGTAAATGAAAACTGCTAACATTTGGAACATTTAAGTTAGGCTTAAAGAAGCGAGCTGGGCAGCCTAGTGGAAAATGGTAACAACAGAAATAGATGAAACTTGTAAAAGCCTTCCTGGGGCTTTATTTGCTAAGCGGATAAACTTATGAACAGAGGAAATCCCAAGTGTAATTTCATGAGTTTCTGGCAATACATTTTCTAAGAGCACTTTTAAGAGGAATTTGGGGAAATAACGATGATTTAGAGAATTGCTATCGTTGCTGGTTTTAAAAAAAAAAATTAAGACTGCATTTTTATACGTCTTTAATACCAATATACAATGGGTGTCAAACAAAAAATTTGACAGTGAGCTCAGATACGAATCCTATTCTTTCCCAATACAGCCAGATTATCACATTAATATATGACTATAGTCAAAGGCTTTTAACAAAGGACTATATATCTCCACCATAACATTGTTTTAAAGTAGTGATTCCAGGGGCACCTGGTCATGGGATCGAGTTCCGCCTCAGGACTGAGTATATTCACTGAATATAGAGTCTGCTTGAGATTCTCTCTCTCCCCCTCTCCTTCTCTCCCACCTGTGCGCGCACTCTCTCTCTAAAATGAAAATGAAAAAATAGTGATTCCAAAAACAGTCTCCAAATCTGTTTGATTTCAAATCTGTACAGTGCTACCTTGGTTTAAACCATTTTCATTTACTACAGAATGTTGAAAGGATCAACGTAATTCAGTCATAGGTTTTAGAAATATGGTATCCTATGTAACATAAGTAAATATCATTTGAGTCCCACATTGATAAGTTAACGCCAAATATAATATTGGTTTCAAAACCAATTTCATACCGAGTCACTATGAAAAGTTGAAAAGCTTGTTCCTGATGACCCCTTCGGATTCCTCCAAGGTCTGAACTGCCTGGTATAAATAAGACATTTCATTTCTCTTTCCTATGACAATGTCTATTGCTTCACCCTCAGTGGGACTACCAGAATTATGATTGGGACCAGACGATGCTTCTTCTGTTTCCTGAAGCATATGACACTGGGTTTACGTGTGGCAGACTGTGGGGCCTGACTGGCATGTAACAACCTGCCACCCAGAAGGGGCAAGCAGGATAACAGAGGCTGTCACAGAGCCCTTGTTTGGGTCACCTGGTCTCTCTATTGCTTGACAAGTAGCTAGAGACCACTTTTCTACATTATGCTTCCATAAGCTTCTGATGATTCATGCCTCCCTCTCCTTCAAACACTTTCTTCTCTTGGTTTGGAGGACATACTCCAGCTTCTCTTCCTCTTCTTCCCTTTCCTGCTGCCATCTTGCTGATGTTCCTTGAACTTCATTCTGTGAACATCCACTCAGCTCCCTGCTGTCTGCTTCGAGGTTCTCACCTACTCTCTGGGTTCCAACTCTCACCTATTTAAAGGGGACTCATGGGGTGCCTGGGTGGCTCTGTTGGTTAACCTGACTCCCGATTTCGGCTCAGGTCATCATCTCACAGGTTTGTGGGTTGGGGTCCCATGTGGAGCCTGCTTGGGATTCTCTCTCTCTGCCCCTCCCCTGCTCATGCTATCTCTCTCTCTCTCTCTCTCTCTCTCTCTCTCTCTCTCAAAATAAATAAACTTTAAAAAAATAAAGGGGGGATGCCCGGGTGGCTTAGTCAGTTAAGCATCTGCTTTCAGCTCAGGTCATGATCTCATGGTTCATGAGTTCAAGCCCTACATCGGGCTCTGCACTGATGGTGTGGAGCCCACTTAGGATTCTCTCTCTTTCCCTCTCTCTCTGCCCCTTCCCCAATCACTCTCTCTTCCTCTCTCTCTCTCTCAAAATAAATAAATAAACTTTTACAAGTTTTTTAAAAAATAAAGGGGACACCCTCAAAGTCTGTCTCTAGCCCTGATTTCTGCCCTGAACTTGAATTTCCCGTCTTCACATGCCTAGCACGTGGTGCAACTCACATATCCAACCATTACCTCCACTCTGCTGGCCTAAAACTAGACACATCTTATTCTCTGCCTACTCTTTTCCCCAACCTAATTGCCCTGTTTCTGTCAAGGTTAGCGCTGTTCTCCGATCTACCACTCATCAAGACTACTGATCTTGACAACATCTTTGACTCAAACCCTTAAGAATCCTGTTACTTATTAAGAACCTACTATGTGCCAGAAACTATACATTATCTCATGTAACCTTCCCAACAGTCCTGTGAGGTAGCTATTATGATTATTTTACCAATGAAGATACTGAGGTTCAGAGAATATAAGTTGCTCCAGGAATACGTCCAGGTCCATCTGAAGTCAAATGCTGAGTGCTTAAACACACTGCAGAGGTCAAAAACTCAGCTGCTTGTGAGGTGCCAGGCGAAAAAGCAAAGGAGACCAGATTCAAGAAGAAAAAGAGGAGGGCAAATTGTCCCCATTGAGGAAACATAGGGGTGGTGGGTCCCACAGGGCACAACTCAACTCCAGCTGTAGAAAAAACTAGTCTCACCAGATCTTCCAACTTTTTAAGAGAAGACAGATATCTAGATTTTTATGGAAAATCTTCCAGTTTTTAAATGTAGGCAACCTGTCTGGTTTTTCTGTTTTATTTCTACCATTTTCTATCATTTAAAAGTTTAAACATCTACGGAAACATTAAAAGACTTTTATGCTGCCATATTCATTGATGAATTCGTCCATTATCTAGACTCTACCATTGCCATCTTCCTATACTTGCTTGATTGTGTATGTATTGCTCAACCCATCTTTTCAATGCATTTCAAAGTCAGCCACAGCTATCAGGATGCTCCCCTCTAAGTACTTCACAACGTGTACCATTTGAGTTACGTATTTGCTCACAGTATTTCATTCTTGTTATTGAGGCCGGTTTTTCAAACAATTAAGCACATGAATATTAAATGTACCACTCGACACACTTTGACAAATACATATATCTGCATAACTGCAATGCCTCTCGAGCTAGAAAGCATTTCCATCACCTCCAAAAGATCCTTAGTGCCTCTCCCGAGTCACACCCTACCTTTCCCCACCCAGGATGACCACTGATATGATTTTTTCCCACCAGAGATTAGTTTTCATGTTCCAGAACTTCCTATACCTAGAATCGCAGTTAGTACTCTTCGGTCATTCATGTTGTGGGGTGACCTATCAAATTTTTTTAATCGCTGTGTAGAGCAGCAGCAACAACAACAAAAACCCCACACCTACAATCCAGGAGATGCCAGGATGCAGCCTTGTACTGTACTTGAATGTCTCTCCTTCATTCCTTATCCACAAGTACCATCAAGTTCATGTTCCCTTGAGACAGCCTATCCCTCTTCTTGTCCTATCTTGTTGCTACCGCTCTGCCATGATTCTGTGATATTTTGATTCCAACAGGGCATTTGACAAAGTCTCATATGATACCCTAGGGAACAAGATGGTGATAGAAGGGCTAGATGGTGGTTTAGTTAAGCTAGATTGACAACCGCTTGGGTAGCTGTGGCCAGAGTGTAGATTACTGAACTGAGAACAACTTGGAGGGGGCTCTGTGTACGGAGCTTTCTTCTTGCTCCTGCACCGTTCAGCGTTTCTTTCGAGACTTCAATGAAAACAGCCCTGCTTATTGAGTTTGTGAATGACACAAAGGGGCTAGAGTGACATGATGGATGACAGAACTAAGGCTCAAAATCTTGATGTGCTCTGAGGATAGGTCAGAAGCAAGAAGAAGACATTTAACAAGGATAAAGTGAAACAGCTGCACTCAGGGTTTCAAAAGTACATCAGGAGAGATATTTGTCCTGACAGCCCTCCAAGTGGAAAATATCTCCAGCACAGTGTGAGTCACCAGTATTTTGATAAGAACAAAAACAAATAGACCAAAGAAAAAACGAATAATGTAGTCACAGTCCGCATTAATAGAGATGTACGAGGAAATAGCTCTAATTTAATACAGTGGTTGAAAGCATGGGTCTTGGAGTAAACAAATACTGCTTTTTACCAAGTTGAAGTTGCCTGTTAGACTTCCAGCTGGAGGTGCGGTATACGCGGTGGGCTGTGTGAAGTGGATGGGGTCATGGTGTACATGGTGGGCTGTGTGAAATGGGCAGGGTACGGATAGACCTGTCAGAAAAAAAAAAAAAAACTATTTATAGCAATGGGACTCAATGAAATGAGAAATACGGTGAGCACAGACACTGGAAGTCCTAGATCAAGGCATTGGCAGGGGTGGGATACAGTGTTGAGCCCTGACTTCAGCTCAGATAATGATCTCCCAGTTGGTGAGTTCGAGCCCCACATCGGGCTCGCTGTGTCAGCCCGTCAGCACAGAGTCTGCCTCGTACAGAGTACAGAGCCCACTTCAGGTCCTCTGTCCTTCTCTCCTGGCCCCTCCCCTACTTCTGCTCTCCCCAAAATAAATAAAATATTTAAGTGTATGTGTGTGTGTGTGTGTGTGTGTGTGTGTGTGTGTGTGTGTGAATTCAGCCCATAATAAGGTACAGGAACTGAGCCTTGGTCCTCCATTTAGAAGTCAAGCAAAAGAGAGAGTGAAGTCAGCAGAAAAGACTGAGAAGTAATAGAGAAATAAGAGGAAAAAACCAGGAAAACATGAATTTCTGGAGGCCCAGGGAAGAAAGATTTTAGAAAGGAGCAGTGATCAGCCATATTGAATACTGCTGAGAAATGAAAAAAGATGAGAACAGAGCGACCGTTGGCTTTGGGCCACGATAGGGGTCGTCGTAGGCCTTGATGATTGCCAATTTGGTTGACTGGTGGGATGGGAAGCCTGAGAAAAAAGGAAGGGAAGCGAGGAAGTAAAGACTGCAAACAGAGACAACCGTTCTGGAAACTTCTTCCATGACTAGGGAGACACTGATGAGAAGCAAGAAATAGGAAAATTGCAGGTGCAAAGCCCTTAACAAGGTGAGATGGGCTGAAATCTAGTCTCTGATCTTGGATAAAAGAAAGAGCATGTTACCTGGTGCTGCGTGGGGAAGAGCAGAGTGTGTGCATCTGGGCAGATGCGATTGTGGCAAACACATGAGGTAGTTCTGTTCTGATGCCTGATCCTGCCACACTTGTGCTCTTTTCTTGCTCTCTGTCCAACCTCATACTCTCTCTCCCCAAGCAAACCCTCTTGATTCACCCAGGCTCAGCCTCTTTGCTTTGGAAAGAGCCCTGCACCTGGAACCAGAAACCCAGATTCAAGTCCCAGCTCTTCTCATTATATGCTGTGTGACTTCAGACAAGTCACTTACCTTCTCTGGGCTTATTTCCTCATCTATACACTTAGAACAAAAGCCTCTCCATACATTTTTAAATGCAAAGATGAAAACTAGATAGCTTCTAGTGAATCCTACCTTCTCTAAGAGGCTTCCAAGACCGTGTTCGTCCATTTAGAACACCTTTGGGTTTTCCCTACTCATCGGCTATCTGACAGGCTTACCTAATTGTCCTCGATCGTGGTGCTGTTGGTTTGATTGCTAGATTAAACATCTCTGAAGAGCAGGAGCTGAGTTTTCAATGTATTATCCTGGGGGAGGAGGTTGGAAGAGGGGGAGGTTAATTCATTGAGCCCCTGCTGCTTGCCACCGTATTTAATTAAGTCCATCACCTAATTTAACTCATACAACAATCTGGAGATACACACATTATTTTACAAAGGAGAAAACTGAATCCCAGAGAGGTTAAGCAGCTTCCCCAAAGTTACACTGCTAATAAGTGGTGGAGCCATCATTTGAACGTCAAGCTCCAACCCTATGCTCTTTGGGCTCATCCACATTGCACGCTCTGCCGCCAGGCAATTTTGGTGGTCTTTGGCATTTCGTTTGTTGCTAAGGCTTTAATTGCTGAGAGGAAGTGGCATTTTGATTAGCACATGGTTTGGCAGTTCTAACGCCAAACAAACAGTGTCTGCTTGTTTCGTAGAAATTTATGACACTGCCGGTTCACATCCAGCTCTCTGGAAATTGGTAATCTCGCTACAAATAAAACTATTTCTTTTTCATTTGCTTTTCTTGCACCACGATCATGAAGAAGTCAGCAATGATGATGAATCGTAAATTGCTGACACTTAAAACAGACCTCACAGGGCATCCTGCCCACCCGCCTTCCTTTCATAGATGAGGACACAGGGGCCGAGCGAGGGCAGCTGACCTGTTGAAGAGGGTCCAGTGGACAGAGGCAGGAACCGAAACTGGCTGCTTTCCTCACCAGCCTCACACTCTTTCCTTCAGTCAACGAACCCCATTAATAAGCTGGCCCCTGGCCTCTAAAGTAGTAGCCCCGAGGAGCCCGAGATTTTCTCCACTTCTGGATGGACTTGGAAGGGCAAAGCCTCAAAGCACGCGTTGCTGGGTTCATGTCCAAAGAGGCTGGGAAAGAAATGCCAGGAAAACCGGGAAAGTCCATACTTCTGACATTTACTAGTTTTTTTGTTGTTGTTTGTTTGTTTTTTAAGGATTATTTTATTGCTTCGGAGCAATAAAATTCAAGGTATTAATGTATGACCTCTTTGGAAGCAAGGTAATATTTACTTGTTTTAAGGTTTCATCAATGACCTTTTCTTCTCAAAAGAGCCCTGAGGAATGGGCAGCTGCAGGTAGATGTTAAGGTTATTTAAAATCCAGCACTCCCCCGCCCCTGGAATACGGGAACAACTGCTCTGATCAGTTGCCTCCCTTTCCGGTTGATGCATGACATTCAGGACATGCCTTTGGGGACGACTGCACCAAGGGGACATCTAGGTGATGAACGGATGATGCCAAAGGGCTCGGGTGCTGTTTTCAAGGGACTCCGGAGACGAGCTTCCTTTCTTCAATAGGATTTCCTCTGGCCCCTGCTGGCTCTGAACTTGGCAAAGTGCACACCACAGTCTTCCCGACACCATATTGTGACATAGGGTTAATTATCTCAAGCACTGTAGTTGAAATCACAGGGCCTCGCATCTGCAAACGCCCAGGGCGTGGAGAGAAAAACAGCAGCTAAAACAGCAAATAATTCTTAAAAGCCTTCTCTTGGTTCGCCCAAAGAGCTTCAGAATGGCCAAATAGTTCCTTTATGTCCTCTTTTATGTCTCGTGGGGGGATCTGAACCAAACCTACATCATCGAGCACCTACTATATGCCGGGACCTATGCTTGGCGCTGAGACCCTGCAAATCTGAGATGACATGTAACCGTTAGATATCCGATCTGAAACCCAGTTTGGTGATTTCCATATTTTTAATAGATCATATGTTTTTTCCGGGTTTGTTGAAAATTATTTTTAAACCTGCTTTTAGCTTTTCCCTAGTCATAGATGTTCCACGTAACCAGTGCCTAAAGTAGGTAGCCAGTGAACTAGAGTCTAGTGAGTCATTTTCTCTGCAAAGAAAGCTTTTCCGTGCTCCGCTATTGACCGGATTCCATTTGTCTGAGTGTGCCCATTAGGTAGCAGCATACCCAGAAAGGGCTATGTTAAGGGACGGAAGATTTTCTTTTTCCTTTTAATGAATAAGCGCGGAAGGCAAAACCAAGGTGACTTCTGGCTTGGCTTTTGTTCGTGGGTCTTGTTGAAGAAAGAATATTGATTCGACTGTCTAGAACATGTCCCATTTTCCTGAAGGGCTTAGAAGCTGGGAGCCTTAGAAAGGGCACCGGATTAGAAGTCAAAGTTTAGGCTTCCAGCTCTGACTCTGTCACTAGGAAGTTGTACAGCCTGGGAAAAAGAGCTGATCGTCTCTGGGCCTTCTGCCCTTTCCTCTAGAATTAGGAGGACAAGACAAGTTAAGAGGCGGTTCTTTCCCGTACCCATCGTATGGATTTGAGAAAGTCACTTAACCTCTCTGGGCCTCAGGTTTCTTGCCTGAGAAATGGACATAGTAACAGTATCTACCTCATAGTTTCTTCTGAGGATGAGGTAAGAAAATACATGTAAATGATTAGTGCAGTGTGATTAGTAAATACCAACAATTCTTAGTACCTGGCTTATATTAAATCACGATGGCCCTTCTGGCTCTACATTTCTGTGAACCCTCGAGATCAGTAACTTTTTGGTATCATTTTAAGTGAAATTTTGTGTTCATTTTCTGACTATTATACATGTCTTCACTTAGCCATGGCATGTGAAACAGTCGCTACAAGTTGATGGATAAGAAAGCCCACCAATGGTCATTCCTCTTCTTTAGTTCCAAGAATTGCTTCTGAATAAGAGTCTTCTCTCTGAAAACTCAAAGAAAGCAAATATTTAATACTCCATGTCTACAGGAGAAATACCAGAAGATAGAGACCACTGAGCCTCATATCAGCTTGTGCTTTCGCCCATAAGAAAGAAAAGGGTAGAGGATTTACCGCGTTTGTCAGGAATCCAAAGACTTTTCTCTGTAATCTTGGTAAATGTAAGATTGTAGAAATTCACTTTGAACCGTGGCTATGTTTTATCAGTATTCAGTGAGCAGTGTGTGGTTTGGGAGACATTGAGCTCCTTCTGTGTGTGAGAGAAGAGATTGGTTGAGGCAGGCCTGTGGAACTTTCTGGAAGAAAAATAATCCAAATCCCCAGCACAAAGAGAGTGTTATTGTTTTAAAATTCTGTGTGTGTGTGTGTGTGTGTGTGTGTGTGTGTGAGAGAGAGAGAGAGAGAGAGAGAGAGAGAGAGAGAGGAGAGATTGAAAGATTCAGATTTCCGAATTCCAGGCTAACATTTCTTATGTGGACCTTTAATAGTCAACATGCATAGAGTATAAGATAGAACCGTGAGAATTATTTTTTGGTCCAGTTCACTAATCAAAAGTACTTTATGCCAAGACAGGCATCTGTATCTTCCTCGGCACGGGCTTTTCATGGTTTTTTCCCTTGTCATCCAAGTTGAAGCCAACATGGCCACGTGAGACTGTGGAACAGCTTGACATGAAAAGAGGAGAGGTAGGGCTGGTGCCAGGAGATCTCATTTTGCCCACCTAAGTGGGCAATATTTAGGATGCCTCCCGAAAGGGCAAGCTGTGTGATAATTATCTTTTAATCTGTGGTGGAAGAGCCTCTTGCTCATGTTAATGTTCACGAGGACAGGATGGCCAGGTCCAGTTTAGAGGGGGCTGTTTCCTGGCTTTCACTGGCCCCATCGCACCGCTGTGTTCTGAAGTAGGCATTTTGTATGTTCCTGTGTGGAGGCGTGAGATGGGACTGTCTCTTCAGACTGAACCTGCACGTAACAACATTGCTAAAAGCTTTGCCTCTTTATCCCATCTCCATCTTCTATTATATATACTGAGCTAGTGACAGTTGTGAAAGTAATTGTCAGCCTGCCTGGAAGGCCCAATTTGTGCATTAAGATAATGCTGTCCTGATCTCTTAGCACCAGTTTGTTTATTGTTTCCTTTGTGAAACATTTTTGTTCACCAGCCCATAAACCCATACTCACCATATTAAGCTTTATAATAAGGACAAATCACTCTCTTGCTATGAAAGAAAAAGTAGCATCTTCCTTTAAAGGCAGTGGGAACTCCAGAGATGTGAATTCATAGAAGAGTAAGAGGGAAGAGGGCCACATGTGACATTAGCTTCTCAAGCTAACAGCGAACGTATGCAGTAAGCGATAACTCTACTGGGCATGAGTCGGAACGCGTCTGAGTATCCCGTTTGAGGGTAGGTATTGCATTTTAGGAGCAACGTTGTTGAGAATATACCTAGGAAGGTGACCGGACTGAGGAGAGGTCTGGAAACCGTGACAGACAAAAGAGGGTTAAAGTAACTATATGTTTAGCCTGGAGAGAGGACTAAACTAACCCATGATGACTTGTACAAGATTTGACAATAGAAGATGCAGTACGCTTATTTTGCATGACTCCAGAGGCAAACTCTGGGATAGATAGATGGAAATTACAGGAAAGTACATTATAGATCAATGGTACCAATGAACAAACTGTTACAAGAAGAAAAACTATCGGAATATAGAATGCATTTACTCAGAAAGTAGAGACTTCTTCCTGGAGGTGTTCGAGCTGGCGGAGCCTCTGGTAGGGATGCTATAGGATGCTTGCCTGAGTGGGGGCCAGGTCAGGTAATTTCCAGAGTTATCCCTTTGACACTCTAAATTCTTGTTTTCTGTGATGCCAGCCAACAACTAGGAACACAAAATCATATACCTTCGCTCACTTACCCATCCAAGCATCCATTCACTAATTTATTTAACGAACGCTTACCGTGCAACTATTAAGTGAGCTAGAAATAGAAGACATAGACATGTAGGATACGGAGACGTAAAAACAGGCGATGACAGTACAGGATGGATGATGCTGCAAAGACAGGAGAGATATGTTAATGCCAGGGGGTCGGGGGGGACTATGTTCAAAGACATGGGGGTGCGACACCATCCAGCAAGTCTGTAAAATTTTAGGTAACCCGTCATGGCTGGAGCATAAGGGCTATCAGGAGATGAGCAGAGGAGAGAGGATGAGGTAGAAAGTGTGACATTGGGCTAAGTCATGAGGATCCACCCCAAGGGGCCTGAACCTTTAATAGAAGCCGGGGAGCCGGACGCTGATACTCCTTCCTTCTGTGCTCGCTCTTTGGTGTTACCCATGCAATACCTTCATCTAAGCTGAAATCCTTTCATAGCAAAACCAAATGAAAATAGAGGTCAGTTATTTCCTGCTGCCACAAAGTCAGCTTAATTTCCAGAATCTCATTCTCTGACTTTTCGGTGTCTGTTATCATTTTGACCTGAATGTAACAAAAAGATCGAACATAAAAGTTTTTTTCATTTACCACAACTTGAACAATATTATGTAAGTTTTCTAAGGTATTTGAAATGTCCATGGGCAGGAAATGAAATTATATCTTAGCTGTTCCTTCATATAAGCCCTGTCTCCCCGCTGATAGGATATGTTCTTCTTTAGTTAAAAACAAATAGAATCATCTTAACAAAGATATAAAACCTCCAAGATTTTAGCATTTGGTGTTCTGATTTTTAAAGAAAACCTCTTATCTCTTTAGAGTCATACAACTCAAATGAGCTTTAATTTTGTAAAACCCCCACAACTGGCCCTATTAATCAGATGGTCAATCAGATTTGGGGAGAACTCAGACTTACGGACTTTAAAAAAATTACCTACAATGTTATTAGTTTCAAGTATTATACTTGAGAATCCTGTAAGTGCTTTAAAAAATCACACATTTCATTTGAATGCAAATGCCGTTATGATAACAGTTCCTGAAAACAGTTGATCTGTGTTGGGTTTTTAATATTCATATTTATTAATTTAATTCTGAATGCACACATGGAGTGTTCTGGATCAGAGACAGCTTATCATTATTCAGTTAAAAAGCAAATAATGACCTTGGCTCTCCATACTCCAATTCTTTCCCCTGGGGTGACATGAGGGAAACCAGGTCAAATCTCCTGCACATGCAAGTTCTGTACCACAGGTGAGAAACAGAGAGAACAATGGGTTTTCCCTTCTTCAAGTACAGGAGAAAGAAGCAGCTCACCCCTCCTCCCCTCTTGAAAAGAGGGGTTTGAAACCTTTGCTCTTTGGAGAAAAATGAAAAGGATCCTGGGTTCTTACTCCAACCTTTCTGAACATAAATGCATCTTTCCAAGGATCAGATACATCCTCAACTTTTAGGACCTAGAAATATCGCCAAGGTCTCTGGCCTCATTTTTCCTTAAAATGTAGACATACACCTCCAGAGTTAGACAAATATCCTTGGAGTTCTAGCACTATCTAGCACTATTCTAGCACTATCTAGCACTATCACAGTTGTAAATTACTTCCCAAGGCTGACCCTTAGCCTAAGATCCCAAATATTCAACAAAATGTATAAGGCCCCAAACTCTGCAAATACAAAACATATTTTCTCAATGCCCCATGGGCAGCCCACATTGTCCATGAGGCTAACATTTCATTGTATTAAGAATGAATGCTTGCTTCACAGATCTCTTCTCTATGCTAAATAAAAATTAAACTTCAGCCCAATCCTCATTATAATAAATTATAGTATAATTCATTCGACACATTAAACAAATACTGACAGAGTGGCCACTGTGTACCAGGCCCTGCTCTAATGAGGTATTTCAGTACAAGTAATCTTCCCAGAGCCGGCATTTGATTATTATCTATATACTTTCTCTGTCAATGAAGCATGACTCTCCTCACATAGGTCAACTCTTGTTCTATTTGCTCTTCCAAAAGTCCTAAATGATCATGGTACCAAAATATACATATACAGTCTGAAAACTTTTGAGCAAGATTTGGAACATTGTTCTTTGGAAACTATTAAATTCAATCATTTTTTTCTTTGTACTTTGTCATCCTTCCTTATCACTTATAATCCTAACTGTTAATCTTCAAGACAGTCACATATCTTCCTTCACTAGACTCGAGCACATTAATTTGTATGCTAGACTAACTCAAATGACTTCTCAGCTTTAAGCCAAGGAAAGTTTTGCTCCAAAATATTTCCAACTATCAGACAGTTTTACTTGCCAAAATTTGAAGTCCTATTTTATGACTAACTCCATGGTAGCTTAAAGATATACGGGCTTTTCATAACCTGTTCTACCTTCGATCAAACAAAATCGAAGAAATTATATTGAGAGCATCATAGATAGTCAAAATCAAAGTGACCCTTCACTAACATGCCCTTGGATTTTGTATAAGATCATATCTTGGAAAAGATAGTAGTTTAATGGGCCAAAAATAAAATATACACCAAAAAGATAGCTTAGTAGAGTTCAGGGACAAAACCAAATTCTAAGCACAATAAGCCACAATGAAGTATTTCTCCTACACCATTGAATTTAGTGCAAAAATAGGTTGGAGCAATTAGAAGTTAGTTATAACATAGGTTTTGTTACCTTCCAGTTAATAAAATGCATGGGGAATGTAGTGGGTTTTTTTAATGCTTTGGATTTTTTGAAACCATTTATGCCTTTCCGTTGGAGTCCAGAGTAAGTAAATAACCTATGCCAGACAAAATGATAGCACATGTAGCGTGAGTATCTTCCCCATCTAAGAGTGACTGTGGGTTTGAACCAAGGCAGAGCCAAGTTAGTCACACCTGCCCAAGTGTTGAAGATGTACCTCAACACATACACAGAGCCCTTGCACAAGACTGGAAGACTTATTGGTTCCAAGAGTTTAAGGTAAGCTCTGTGCCGTCATTATCTGACTGCTAAGCTAACCAAGCACTGACTTGAGTGACCACACACAACAGGGAATACAGACTTTACATAATTTATTTAGAAATGTCGCTAAAAACAAAAGCAGCAACAACAAAATGACAAACAGCAACAGTAAGAAACCCTGAGAAGGGGGAGGACATCTCATTTCCAGACTTGCCACATCGTATTATATAAAATGTCCAGTTTTTAGCAAAAATTATGAGGCATACAAAAAAAAGAAAGCGTGGCCCACGCACAGGGGTAAAAAGGCAATCAATAAAAACGATCCAAGAGGAAGCCAAGACTTTAGACTTACTGCATAGAAACTTCAGAATTTTTTTAAGCTTATTTAATTTTTTTGAGAGAGAGCAAGCATGAGCAGGGAAGGGGCAGAGAGAGAGAGGGAGAGAATCAGAATTAGGCTCTGTGCACTGTCAGTGCAGAGCCCAATGTAGCACTCAATCCTATGAACCTCAAGATCATGACCTGAGCTAAAATCAAGAGTCTGCCACTTAACCGATTGAACCACTCATGCTTCCCAACTACATAGAAACGTTAAATCAGCCATTTTAAATACATTCAAAGAGCTAAATTAAAGAAGTGCTGAAGAAATAAAGGATGAGAATGCTGGCCCCCTCAAATAGAAAATATCAGTAAACAGATAGACATTCTTAAAAAGAGCCGATGAGAAATTCTAGAGTTGAAAAGTATAATAATGGAAATGAAAAATCCACTCAGGGAGTCCAACAGCAGATTCAAGCAGGCAGAAGAAAGAATTGGTGGACTTGAAAATAACTCAACTGAAATTATCCAGTTTGAGGAACAAAGAGTAAAAAGAAGAAAGAAAAATAAATGGAGCCTCAATGACTTGTGGGACACCAGGAAGTCCATCAGCATATGGGAATCCCAGAAGGAGAGGACACAGCAAAGAGGCAGAAAGACTATCTGAAGAAATAATGGCGGAAAACTGCCCAAGTTTGAAGAAATCCATTAAATTATGTATCCAAGATGTTTCGTAAACGCAAAGAGAGTCATACCAAGGTACATGGTCATCAAAATGTCAAAAGAAGGAGGCAAAAAAAAATCGTGGAAGCAGCAGGAGAGAAATGACTCGTGTCAAAGAAGTCCACAACAATCTTAACAGCTGATTTCTCGTCAGAAACCATGGAGGCCAGAAGGTGATGTCCAAGTGAGAAAAGCGCTGGAAGTATTCTATATTCAGAAACACTGTCCTTCAAAAATAAAGGGGAAATTAAGACAGTACGAGGTAAACACTGAGAGAATTCACTTCTAGCAAACCTGCCCTACAAAAGATACTTGCCAGAGATCTTCAGGCTGAAATGCAAGGACAGTAACTCAAATCCACATGAAAATATAAAGAGCAATGGTAAAAGTAACTATGTCAGTATAGAAAATAGTCTATTTTTGAGTAAATAAAGTGGACCTTATCAAAAGTTAAAACTTTTGTGCATCACAGGACACCTACTAAGAAAGTGAAAGGTAACAAAAGGTATAGCATAGGGAGTATAGTCAGCGGTATCGTAATGGCATTGTATGGTAATGAATGGTAGCTACACTTCCGGTGAGCACAGCATAATGGACAGACTTGTCCAATCACTATGTTGTACCCCTGAAACTAATGTAACATTGTGTATCAACTAGATTTGAATTGAAAATAAATTAATTAAATGCCCAAAAGAGTGAAAAAACAACCTGCATTTTGGTAGAAAACATTTGCAAATTATGTATTTTTTAAAAATTTTTAATGTTTATTTGTTTCTGAGAGAGAGAGAGAGAGAGAAACAGAGTGCGAGCAGGAGAGGAGCAGAGAGAGGGAGACACTGAATCTGAAGCAGGCTCCAGGCTCTGAGATAGCAGCACAAGGTCCGACATGGGGCTCAGACTCAGGGACCTCAAGATCATGACCTGAGCTGAAGTTGGACGCTTAACCAACTGAGCCACCCAGGCACCCTGCAAATTATGTATTTATTAAAGGGTTTGCATCTAGGGGTGCCTGGGTGGCTCAGCCAGTTGGGCGTCTGACTCTTGATTTTCGGCTTGCTTCACAACCTCATGGTCATGAGGTCAGACCCCACGTTGGCCTCTGTGCTGACAGCATGGAGCCTGCTTGGCTTTCTCCCTTCCTCTCTCCCCGCCCCTCTCCTTCTCGTGCTCTCTCTCTTCCTCTCAAAATAAATAAATATGCTTTAAAAACTATAAAAGACTTCTCTCTATAATATAAAGAACTCTTACAATTCAGTAAGAAAAAGACAACTCAAACTAAAAATCAGGCAAAAGATCTGAACGATCATTTCTACAAAGAAGATATACAAGCAGCACACGAAGAGATGTTGGATATCAGTAGCCATCAGGTAAATGCAAATCAAAACCACAATAAGCCATCACTTCATACTCACTAGAATGGGTATAATCAAAAAGGGCAGATACGCAGAGAAATCAGAGCCCCCATGCTCTGCTGGTAGGAATGTAAAACGGAGCAGCCACTCTGGGAAACAGCCTGCAGTTCCTCAAAAAGGCAAATGCAGAGAAATGAAAATATATATCCAGATAAAAACTTGTACACAAACGTTCATAGCAGCTGCATTTATAATTAAAAAGTGGAAACAACCCAAATGTCTGGCAACTGGTGAATGTATAAACAAATGTATAGTGTGTGCATATAATGGGATTTTATTTGGCTATAAAAATGAATTACTGATGCATGCTATCACTTAGATGAACACTGAAACCATGATGCTGAGTGAACGAAGCCAGATACAAAAGGCCACATATCTATCTATATGAGATGTCCAGAACGGACACAGAAAGTGGTTGCTGGGGCATGGAGTATGGGGATGGGGAGATTGGGACTGACTGCTAAAGAATTCAGGGTTTCTTATGAAGAAAGAATTATGAAAATATTCTGGAATTAGTGGTGATGGTTAAACAACCTCACGAATATACTCATACTAAGACCCACTGAATTTTATAACTTGTGAACTTACCTCAGGAAAAAGTAAGTCAAAGGGAAAGAGGGCAATGGAGTTTTCTTACGTTACCATTTGTTGGAGTAAAAAGTTTTACCAGGAAAGTAAACCAGGGGCGCCTGTGTGGCTCAGTGGGTGAAGCGTCTGACTCTTGACTTGGGCTCAGGTCACGATCTCACAGTTTGTGAGATCGAGCCCCACGTCGGGCTCCATGCTGACATCATGGAACCTTCCTGGGATTCTTTCCCTCCCTGTCCTCTCCCCCTCCCTTGATTGCATGCCGTCTCTGTCTCTGTCTCTGCCTCTCTCAAAGTAAGTAAATAAGCTTTACAAAAAAGAATTCCGTTGGGGCGTCTGGGTGGCTCAGTCGGTTAAGCATCCGACTTCGGCACGGGTCATGATCTCACGGTTCGTGGGTTCGAGCCCCGTGTCAGGCTCTGTGCTGACAGCTCAGAGCCTGGAGCCTGTTTCAGATTCTGTGTCTCCCTCTCTCTCTGACCCTCCCCTGTTCACACTGTCTCTCTCTCTCAGAAATAAATAAAAACATTTTTTTAAAAAATTTTTTTTTAATGTTTTATTTCTTTCTAGGAGAGAGAGAGAGAGACAGCGTGAGCAGGGGAGGGTCAGAGAGAGAGGGAGTCACAGTCTGAATTAGGCTCCAGGTTCTGAGCTGGCAGTCAGCACAGAGCCCGACGCGGGGCTCGAACCCACGAACTGCGAGATCATGACCTAAGCGAAAGTCGGACGCTTAACCGACTAAGCCACCCAGGCGCCCCAATAAAAACATTTTTTAAGAAAAGAAATAAGGTATCTCACAAATGGAGTTTACCGCATAAATGCCAAGTAAGATGGATAGCTTGACAACAGAGCTTCATGCGTAAGGTACAAGGTTCTGACACCTACCTACGCAAGTGAAAGTTGGTGACAGACAGGGTGACCCACTGTCCTAGCTTGCCCGGGACCGAGGGGTTTCTTGGGACACAGGATTTTCAGTGTTAAACCTAGGAGTATCTGGGGCAAACCAGGATGGTAGGTCACCCTAGACAACACAGTGTACACAGGGGGGCCCAATGCTGCAAGTCTGTTCAAGCCCCTGGAGACCTTCAATGCATCAGAGAAAAGAATGGGGCACCCTTGGGGCCCAGGAGTCAATACCTCTCTTCTCAACCCCCACACGGAAAGAATGACCAGGAGGGCAGCCATACGTGACTTCTTAGGATGGTAAAAAAAAAAAAAAAAGGCACGTGTCTGTACACAAAAACACACCCACAGCTCTTCTGAGGAAGCGCTTCATCCAAAATGAAAAATAATAATGTAAGAGCATACTTACCATACTCCAAGCCCTGTTCTAGGTGCTACAGAAAAAAATTCATTGTATCCAGTTATACCTCTGTTAGCATCATCGGCATCATTTTTCATTATCCCCATTTTATGAATGAGGCAACTATTACTCAGACAGGTTCAGTGGCTTACCCAAGGTCACACGGTTAAGAGATATTGAAGTCAAGGATTTGACCTGACAGGCCAGCTCCAGGCTCTAGAGTCTTAGCCACTATGCTAACCTACATCTTCACGTGAGATTTTACTGTGTAGACGAAGAAGGGCAGGCCCACCAGGACAAGACAAGAGAGAAAGGGCTTGGGCCTGAGGAAGCAATTCTGATTAACCAGGAAAACTGCCTTCTCTGTCTTCTATTGCTCACTGACTCATAACCTGCTGTCGCCCCCACCTGAAGCAGGGCTTAGATTTCCATGGGGATCTTCTCCTTCTGACACTTCTAATTCAAGATGCCTACATTTGGGGCCTCTATTAAAAAGCAGAATATGTAGTTTTCCAGAGAGAGAAATTTGAATACTTGAGTATAAAATATCCAGTTTTTCGGAAGGATTGCCACCGTACATTCATGGCTGGACTTGACTGCAGTAAGTCAAAACATGCAAGTTCTGAAAATGGCCCGGACAGGGTAACAGTGGTGGGGCTTGGGTAGGGGAGTGCAGTGGGGATCATCTAGAAGCACACTGAAGGAAAATGTAAAAGCTATTTCTGGCCGAAATTCTTGGAAACACTATAGGACATGGATACAAGTGACTGGCATAATCTCACCTAATAAAACCAGGGGCAGGTGTCTGGCACTCCTACAGTCAAAACAATTTAATAAGATTAGTCCATAGTGCATAGAGGGCTTAAGGACTGCATGGCTGAGGATAAGTAGGATTCAGTTTGCATCAGAGGTAGGTTAACAGGAGACATTCTGTTAACAACTCAAAGTCCCTCTTTCAACAAGCACTTTTCTTGAGTGCCTGTTATATGCCAGGGTCTGGTACTGTTAGGGAGGAGAAAGATACAATCCCTGCTTTTATGGTCTTGACAAGCAAAATGGACCTTTATTTGTAACATCACAAATAAATATGTAATCACAAATTCTGATAAGTTCTGGGAGGAGAAGAGCAGTATCTTATAAGAAAGACTAGCTGCAGAGGCGAATCTAGAAAGATCGTCACAGAGTCTGCTCCTCTGAGTCAGTGAAAGTTCAGGTGAAATCTGAAGGATCAGCAGGAGTTGGACAAAGCTCTGGACGTGGGGTTGGAGGTGGACTTCCTGGTAGAGAGTCTCGAGGTTGGAGGAAGCTTGGCAACATTCTAGGAATTGAGGAAGCCAGTGTGGCCGCAGAGAAATGAGCAGTGGGCAGAGTGGTTCAAGATGACAATGGACAGGTGGAGCAGGCCAGATCACATGGATCCTTGCAGACCATGTAAAGGAGTTCTGGGTTTTATTCTAAGTACAATGGGAAGTCACTGCAGAGGATTTTAACAGGCGGAGGGGAGGTTGACACCAACCAATGTATGGTTTAAACATCTCCAAACTAGATATAATCAAATCCCACATCAGGAAGTACAAGCCTTGTAGGGAATGTATGAGGCAATGCCACTCTGAGCCAGAATGGCACCGGTATGACTAAATAGAAGAAGAAAATTCTACAGGAAATGAACAGGGCTTGGAGACTCTTTGGACCGTGGAGAAGGATACGGAGCAATTATTGAAATCTCCAAAGCTTGGAGCCATTGGACCTGGAGAAAATGTTACGGGCATTCAGATAAATGGGGGGAGGGGAATGGGGAAGTGGGTTGCTAAAGAATATGATCAGTTCCATTTGACAAATGTTGCTCGTAAGTGTAAGAGGAGCGGGAGTGTCTACGCCATGCTCAGGACGGAAGAGCTCAAGCCAGAAGCTGATTTGGGAATGGCGGAAGAGAAGTGAAGGCTGAAAGAAGGGCACCTGTCAGGGCAGGGGGGCCAGGATACCTCAGGGGGGAAGGATGAGCTGCAGCTCTGGAAGGAGACACCAAAAGAGCAATCAGCACAGCTGGAAAAGAGCTCAGAGCATTGGCACAGAGGCAGACACAGCCAAGTGAAGTCACTGCAAGTGACGGCAGAGGAAAGAAAACCGAATGCTCCTACCTCATGGAAAGGTCCGGGCTGATACAGACAAGACATTAGGTAGAGAAACAAGGTTGGACCTAGAGTCCAACCAATCTTTGGGTCAGATTCCCAAACTGTCAAGTCTGAGGAGTCCCTGAGAACCGTGTGATGACACGTTGTTTTTTTCTTATGTCAACCTTGTATATCAGAGACAAATTTTTTTACTTTCCCCAATTCTCGAGTATTTAGTTCGCAGATTCTACCTGGGATCCTGCCTGCTGCTTTAAGTAGCCAGAATATCTTCCTTTTATGCCTCAGGAATGCCCTTCTGCCTAACATTTTGGAATTCAGTGACGATGTTTTGTAGGGAAAGAACCCCAGACTCATAGAAGGTGGCAAGAGGTAGGGGCGCCTGGGTGGCTTAGTCGGTTGAGCGTCTGACTTTCGCTTGGGTCATGATCTCGCAGTTCGTGGGTTCGAGCCCCGCATCGGGCTCTGTGCTGACTGCCAGCTAAGAGCCTGGAGCCAATTTCAGAGTCTGTGTCTCCCTCTCTCTCTGACCCTCCCCTGCTCACGCTGTCTCTCTCTCTCTCCTAGAAATAAATTTAAAAATATATTAAAAAAATAAAGAAGGTGGCAAGAGGTAACAGGGCTCCCAAAGAGATGATTAAAAAGGCAGATTGGCATGTCCCAGGTGCCAGAAGAAGAGCACCCCCCCCCATCAAATCCCCATGGGGCAGTGCGATGGGCCCGGATGTCAGCCCCATGTGCGTGTGTGTGTTCTAAGCTCTGTGTCAGAACACAGGTAAGCCTCAAAGGATGTCACTCTCAGCAAGCACGTGAGAGGACGCTCAGGGCCCATCGCAGACTGCCTCTCCCAACAAATTGGAATTCACTGTATCTGTTAAGCATTCTCAAATCATACAGATGTGGGTTCTCAAAAGTCTCTTTGCTCTTCATTCTTTCCAGAATTAAAAATCCTCACCTGAGAAGTCGGCCCTCGTGTAGCTATTTTTGCACTCCCCACCCCCACCCCCAGCACCCCAAAATCCCAAACTTCTAAGGCATTTCAGCTCCTTCCTCTGGAACTTTTCCTGTTTTTTCCAGCCCTCTTTTTATGTCCTGTAGAATGATGGCTGAATGTGTTCCCAGAATTCCACATCTAGAGACACCATGGCTTAGTGCAAGAGTCAGCAAACATTTTCTGTAAAGGGCCTGGTAATAAGTTTTTTAGGCTTTGCGGGTCCTATGGTCTCCATCACAACGGTTCAAATCGGCCATTATAGTGTGGAAGCAGCCACAGACAATAATACATAAATGAATGAATGTGGCTGTGTTCTAATAAAACTTTATTTACAAAAACAAACTCTGGGCCAGATTTAGTCCATAGGCCATAGTTTGCTGATCCCGGTTCAGAACAATAAGAGGATGTTTTGTGTTTGTTACAAGAAAGGAATTATAGATTGATGTGCCTGGTAAACAGAGGCAAACATTCTTTCAAACACTCGCAACTGAATCCAACAACATAAAGAAGACACCATGACCACGTGGGGTTTATCCCAAGAATGCAAAGTTGGGTTAATCATCCAGATCAATCAATATATTTATCCATATTAATAGAATAAATGAGATAAACATATAACCATCTCAACAGATGTAGGGATTTGACAAAATTAAACATCCATTCATAAAAAATCTCAGCAAACCACGGATAGAAGGGCACTTCCTCAATCTAATAAAAAGCATTTACGTAAAATCTACAGCAGATGTCATTCTTACTGGTAAAAAGACAGAATGCTTTTCCTCTAAGATCAGGAACAAGGCAAAGATCAAGTCTCACACCCCTTATTCAACACTGTACTAGACATCTTAGTCATTGCAAAGCAAGAGAAGAAAATCAGAGATATACATGTCGAAAAGGAAGAAGTAAATCTGCTTTTATTGGCACATGGCATGGTTGTGTACGTTTTTAAAAATTCTAAATTGTCTTCAAAAATGCTAGTAGAACTAATAAGTGTACTTAGAAAGATAACAGGCTACAGAGACAATATAAAAAACAATTGTCTTACTATATACTAACAATGAAAAAATGGAAGTCAGAAAAAAAATTAAAATAGCATTCAATGGGGCGCCTGGGTGGCTTAGTCGGTTAAGCGTCCGACTTTCGCTTGGGTCATTATCTCGCGGTTCGTGGGTTCGAGCCCCGCGTCGGGCTCTGTGCTGACTGCCAGCTCAGAGCCTGGAGCCTGCTTCAGTCTGTGACTCCCTCTCTCTCTGACCCTCCCCTGCTCACGCTGTCTCTCTCTCTCCTAGAAATAAATAAAAATATAAAAATAAAATAAAATAAAATAAAATAGCATTCAAAAATATGGCATGCTAAGGAATAAATTTGACAAAACATGAGCGAGACCTGTACACTGAAATTAAAGAAAATATATAGAGAGAGATATACCATGTTCGTGGATTAGAAGGATAAAAATTGATATAAATTCTCCCAAATTTGATGTATACATTCAATACAATCCCAATCAAAATTCCACCATGCTGTTTTTGTAGAAATTGGCAAACTGAACCTATATGGTATGTGGAAATGGTGAAGACCCAGAAAAGCCAAAGCAATTGAAGAAATAAGCAAATAAAATAGAACAAAGTTGAAGACAAATGATCTGATTTCAAAACTTAGTGTGAAGCCACATTAATCACGGACAGGCATATAGATCAATGGACTTGGATAGAGTACAGAAATAATCCACACATATAGAGTCCATCAGTTTCCAAAGAGACTACCTTAGAAATTCAATTAGGGGAAAGGACAGTCTTTTCTACAGTGGTGTTGGAACTAATAGGCATCCACACAGAGAAAGAGTAAACAACAACCTTTATCTCACACTTGACACAAAAATTAACTTAAGATGAATTATATCTGGGGCACCTGGGTGATTCAATCGGCTAAGTGTCCAACTCTTGGTTTTGGCTGAGGTCATGATCTCACAGTTCATGAGTTTGAGCCCTGCATCAGGCTCTGCAGTGACAGTGCAGAGCCTGCTTGGGATTCTCTCTCTCCCTCTCTCTCTCTGCCCCTCCTCTGCTCGTGTTCTCTTTCCCTCTCTCAAAATAAACAAACTTTTTAAAAACGTGAATCATATCTATAAACAAAGGTTAAAACTACAAATTTTCTAGTAGAAAATATAGGAAAAAAAATTTGACCTTGAATTAAGCAACGATGCCTTACATAGGATACTAAAAGCATGAACCATTAAAAAAAAAACTGATAAAATGGACTTTATAAAACTTTAGAGCTTCTACTCTTTGAAAGACAACAATAAACTGAAAAGGTAAGCCTTAGACTGAAGAAAATCTTACCAATCCCTGTATATGATATGGAACTTGTACCAAAAATATACACTCGATCTCAGCCCAAAGGCCGAGAAGCGATTGTACCAAAAATATACAAAGAAGTCTTACAGCTCAATAGGAAAACAAACACCCTCATCCCAAATGGCCAAAAAGCATGAATAGAAAGTCAAAAAAGAAGATATAGATAAGAATAGCCAAGAGGCGCCTGGGTGGCTCAGTTGGTTAAGCGTCCGACTTCTGCTTAGGTCATGATCTCACGGTTCGTGGGTTCGAGCCCCGCGTCAGGCTCTGTGCTGACTGCCAGCTCGGAGCCTGGAGCCTGTTTCAGATTCTGTGTCTCCCTCTCTCTCTGCCCCTCCCCCACTCATGCTCTGTCTCTCTCTGTCTCAAAAATAAATAAACTACAAAAATTAAAAAAAAAAAGAATAGCCAATAGACACATGAAAAAATGTTCAACATTATTCATCTTCATAAAAAGACAAATTAAGACAGCACAAGATAACACTACCCAAACACTGCAAGGGCTAAAATTAAAAGCCTGTTCGTACCAAGCACTGGTGAGGATGTGGAGCAAATGGAACTTTCATACGTTGTTTGCAGGAATGTAAAATGGCGCGATGGCTTTGGAAAACTCCTTGGCGATTTCTTATAAAATGAAACATTCACTAACGTATGACCCAGACACCCTACGGCTAGGTATTTGCCCAAGAGAAATGAAAACTTATGTCTACAAAAGACCTCTACACAAATATTCATCACGTCTCCATTCACAATAGCCAATTTCCTTGGTGTAAATACTGCCACCATGGTTGATTTCCAGCTACCAACCTGAGTCACTGAACATGGAGTTGAGAACAGGTGTGCACCATCAGCTCCCTGAAGCCAACATGAGCCAGCCGCGGCACACCCCTGATTTTTAGCTCAACATTGGAAACGGCCCAAATGTTCATCAACAGGTGAGTGGGTAAGAAGCCGGACGCAAAACAGTACATGCTGTCTGATCCCATTTATGGGAAATACTAAAACCAGGGGCCAGAGAGATCAATGGCTCTCTAAGTCTCCGAGTGGCACCAGGGTGGAAGGTGATGCTGACCGTGGTTACTCAGGTGAATATATTTGTTAAAATGTATCCAACTGTAGCCTTTAAACAGGCACAGTTTATCGTATGTGAATTACACCTCAATGAAGTTCATTATAAAAGCTTTCTTTTCTAGTGTTTGCCTGCTAACCAGTAAGACTTCTCTCTAACTTATGTCTCTGGATTTGACTTGTCACTATGGGAAGAAGTTAGTGTTACTTGCAAAAACAGACCTTTAAATATATACTCTATCTTTTGGAGTGTTCATAGAAATATTTTTTAAAAAAACTTTTTTAATGTTTTATTTATTTTTGAGATGGCACAATCAGGGGAGGGGCAGAGAGAGGGGGACAGAGGATCTGAAGTGGGCTCTGTGCTGACAGCAGTGAGCCCGATGTAGGGCTTATACTCATAAACCGTGATCATGACCTGAGCTGAGGTCTAACACTTAGCTGACTGAGCCACCCAGGTATATATTAAATGAGAGTAGTTCTAGCACCTTGAGAAAGCCCATTAATTCCTTTGTCCATAACCCTTCTGCACCGTCTCTAAATTGGTTTCCTATTTGTCTCTCCTTCCCTATCTCAACATTCTGCGTACCCGGGCTGGTCTTCACAGACACAGTAGATGTGACGTTATATGATCACTGTATGAGAGTAATGCCATCTCCTCGGGTGCTACATGAAGAACAGTCAAGGTCACACAGCTAGTGAGTGTGAGGGTTGGGAGTCAGGTATCTTTGCTTACCAGGAACTGTGTTCTTCGAAGGATAGCGCTTTTGTGATACATTCAAAAATAAGTCGGTTCTGTGACAAAGATACAAAGGAAGGGAAACATCATTCTTTTCGTTGGAGCCATAAAAAAGCAAGAAATTGAACAGTATGTATATATAATACAACTCCAATTTTATTACAGCACACATAGATAAAAATGCACTGAAATGTCTTGAAAGACAAAAAGCAAAATGATAGCAAAGATTATCTCTGAGTGGCAAAATTATACATGATCTTTTTTCCTCCTTCTGCATGCTTTCCTGTATTTCCCAAATGGTATATGATAAAGAGGCATTACATTTATAATTTGAAAAAAAAATCAATGCCTTTTCAATTATGTGTGGATTTTAAATATTTTATTTTAATTTTTAAAATGTTTATTTTTGAGAGAGAGAGGGAGACAGAGCATGAGCAGGGGAGGGGCAGAGAGAGAGAGGGAAAGAGAGAGAATCTGAAGCAGGCTCTGGGCTCTGAGCTGTCAGCACAGAGCCCGAGGCAGGGCTCGAACCCACAGACTGTGAGATCATGACCTGAGTCGCAGTTGGACATGTAACTGACTGAGCCACCCAGGCGCCCATGGATTTTAAATATTTTAAATACCCCCTGGCATTCTATGTTATTGAAGAATTTCTGCGGTAATTCAAAAGTTCGTTTCCAAAAACAATGCATCACAGTAAAGAGCAAGGAACATTCCAGTGATAACCCAATGTGATACCTGTTTTATAGAATAATTTCCTGTACTATTTTATACTGCTCATAATGGTTTGGTCTTGTGAATTTTAACAAGGATGGCTTCTAAGCAAATGCTGTGAACAACATTATGACAATCAACTTGTTTTCCATACACTTTGGAAAAGAGAAGGATTAATTGAAAATTTATATGCGATAGCATGGGAGTAATCATACGTACTAAGCCAAATTTACTTATGATAATAGACTTAATTGGAAAATTCTTTAATGTACAATTTTAATAAGGGCATTAAAGAAATTGGGAAATTTGAAGAACATCTAATCATTTCTGAATTATAATTGTAAATGAGTGCAGATGACCTAATCTGCTTACGTAAATGATAATTATTAATTTAGCAATTGTACAAATGAGCTCAAAACATGAGCTACAATAATTACAATACAAACCAATAACTTCCCTGTCTGCCGTTTGAACAAATGATTAAATTATATGGGGCTTGTTTTCTCTATATTTTAAAAGCTAATGTAAATTTAAGAACCCAGGGAAATTATTAGTGTAATTAAAACTAGTAGGTATACACAAATACAGAAAACAAACAGCTGGATTTGTAAAGCTTGAAGAAAGAACATTTCATGCTACTTTAAATCCTAATAGCGTGCATCTTTCATTGTAACTGTAATGAATAGTGAATTACTAGAGACATAGTGTCGCTTCCAGTTGTAGGTTACCATGTATGGTGCTGGTATTTAATGGCATTTCGCACTTAAGGCTTTTCCCAAGAACGATGCCTTTCTGAGACCATCGCACCGCAAATAATTCAGCGCTTTGAAAATAATGCTGTGGGCTTGTCAGTTAACTAAGGGCGTTAAGTGGAAACCCAAGGTAATTTTCAAAGCTTCTTTAAGTGGCAAATACCTTTTATTATATTGTGATTCACGTCGAGAGAGTTTGTGTGGGGAAAAAATGGGGGGATATCAGATAATTGCAGCATTTAGGGCTACTTATTGTTGGGAGCGAGCGGTGGGGCACCGTAAGCACAGCATCTCAGTCAGTGCCTGAGTAGCACAGCCCCGGGGACTGCAGACAGAGGAGCTCAGCCCCCCTTCGGGGTGCAGACCTCCCCCAAACTCAAGGTGCGGGCCCCTCACTGTGCACTCCTGCGCCCCTCTGCGAGCCCAGCCCCAGATTCCTTCTGAAAAGCGCCCCAGTTCGGTCACGGGTGGGCACGCAGTGAAAGGCTCCGGCAGGCGGGGTGAGGAGCAGAGAGGCGCCGGCTTGGGAGGCCAGGGCGGCCGTGACCGTGGCACCCGCGGCAGCCAGATGAGGGCGGCGGGCCAGCCTCCAGAGGGGGAGACAAAGCCAGGACGCGGCCTTGAGACCCGGCTGCGTGGCCCGCGCCCTCGGTGGCCAGAGCAGCCGCCCACAACCCTGCTTCTTCCTGCTGCAGCCAGCCGATGAGGGCTCCTAATCTCCATGGTACATAGCTGCTCATTCTCATCATCATTATTATACAGGACTGGAGTCACAGCAGCGTCAACTGTTCCGTTGATAGCCTGATGGAACCTGAAATAACCTATGACCATATTGTTTTCAATTCTGAGATGCATCGCCCCCTTCAAAAAAGCGCATAAAACATATGTAAACTTTCCAGCCTTGCTTCTTAAACTTTCATGCGCACGGGAATCACCTGCAGATCTGTTACGATGCAAGTCTGGGGTAAAACCTGACTTGCTGCATTTCCAGTGCTTCTGGTAGCAGAGATCGAAACAATAAGTATAAATCAAAAACTCATGTTGTCACCATCCTCATCAAGGAACAGAACGTCGCTCGCCTGCCGGAAGCCCATCAATCCATTCCCAGTCACTTTTAAAGCTAACTGTTCTCCTGATTGCTGTAATCACTACCTTGCTTTTCTTCATATCTTTGAACCTATATACGTGACCCAAAACAATGGGGTTTATGCCCACCCATGTTTGGTGTTTATGCAAACAAAATTATCATACGCATGCTCCTTTGTAACTTGCTGTCTCTCAATAATATACTTGCGAAACCCGTCCGTGTTGATGAATGTAGCTGCCATTCATTCATTTTCACTTTTGTACGGGATTCTATGGCATGATTTTGCCACACGGAACATTTTTAAATTTTTATTATTTTTCACTGAGGTTATCATTGACATAAAACATTATGTTAGTTTCAGGTGTACAACATTATGACTCAGTCTTTGTATATTCTGCAAAACGATTACCACAATAAGTCTACTTAACCCCCATTACCAGCTTTATCGAGGTGTAATTGACAAGTAGGAATCGTACACATTTAAAGTGCACACCTTGATGTCTGATGTACATTAAGAAAAAAAATTAAAAATAGAACCAGCATGTGATCGGGACACCTGGGTGGCTCAACTGGTTAAGAGTCCGATTTTGGCTCAGGTCATGATCTCGCAGTTCGTGGGTTCGAGCCCTGCATTGGGCTCTGTGCTGACAGCTCAGAGACTAGAGCCTGTTTCAGAGTCTGTGTCTCCCTCTCTCTCTGACCCTCCCCTGTTCACGCTGTCTCTCTCTCTCTCTCAAAAATAAATAAAAACATTTAAAAGAAGAACCACCACGTGATCTTTAAATATTCTTAAAGTTTTTTTGCTTTTTTTTTTTAAGAGAGAGAAAGAAAGCTCGCAGGGGGTGGGTAGAGGGACAGAGAGAGAGAAAATCTTAAGCAGGCTTCACACTGAGGGCGGAGCCGACTTGAGGCTCGGTCCCACAACCGTGGATCATGACCTGAGCCAAAATCAGGAGTCAGTCACTCAACCCACTCAGCCACCCCAGACACCCCAGACCTTTATATATTCTTGATGCTAGATGCTTACCAAATGTATGACTTGAAAATATTTTGTCTCCACTCATGCCCTTCCCATATGATTCAGAGAGTCGACACAGTGGTTCAAAGTGCATGTTTGGAACCAGAGGTGGGTTCTTGTCCCGCACTATGACTTTCCAACTGTGACGTCTGGCAAGTCACTTAACAGAACTGGGCCTAAACACTGAATAGTTTCTCACTATTATGCTACAGCTTAACGATGGGATCAGACAAATTGACATTCAAATTCTAGCTTTGTTCCCGACGTTCATTTAACATTTTTGTAACTTCTTTTATTTTGAAAGACGTGTAGCTTCACAGGAAGTTGGAGGTCTTGTGAAAAATTGTTTGCAATTTTTCTCATACCTGATTATAGTATAATGTCCAAGCCGAAAGTTTGACATCGTACGACATATGTGTATGTCATTTTCTGACATGTTAGATTCATATAACCACCACTGTAATCAAGATATATAACCAACTATTCCCTGGTCCCAAGGATCTCTTTCATAACCTCATAATCCCCCCCTATATAAACTGAATCGTCCAATATACACCCTTTGGAGACTGGCTTCTTTGACTCAGCATAATTTCCTGGAAATATACCTTAGTTGTTGCTAATACCAATAGTTCATACCCCCGCCCCCTTTTTTTTCTGAGTTGTATTCCATGCTATTAACGTACCACATTTTGTTTAACTATGTACCCATTGAAGATGATCTTGGCTACCTCTGATTTGAGGCTATTACAAATAGAGCGGCTGTGACCTTTTGGGTAGAGGTTTTTGTGTGAACCTAAGTTTTCATTAGGAATACATGCCTGAAAGTATAGTAGCCGGATAATGTGGTGACCTCATTTTTAGGTTTGAGAGAAACCGCCAAACTATTATCCACAGTGGCTGTGCCGCCTTACGTTCCCAACAGCAACGTATGAGTGCTCCAGCTTCTCCACATCTTCATCAGCATTTGGTGTTGCCGCTATTTTTATTTTAGCCCATCCGATTTGTGTGTAGTGACATCTTATTACGGTTTTAACGTCCCTAATGGCTAATGATGTTGAACATCTTCGCATGTGCTTATTTGCCATCCGTGTATCTTCTTTAGTGAGGTGTCTGTTCAGATCTTTAGCCCATTTTTAATTGCATTGTTCCTTTTCTTGGTGTTGAGTTTTAAGAGTTCTTTGTATATTCCGTATACTTGTCATTTGTCATATGAGCCCTGAAAATATGGTCTCCTACCCATAGCTTGTCCTTTTATCTTCTTAATAGATTATTTCACATAGCAAAACTTTTTTATTTTCATAAGATCAAAAATAGTTTTTCCTTTAGCGGAGCAGGATCCAGGTCCTCATGGCACTCTCCTATTTTTTCTAAAACTTTTGATAGTTTTACATTTTATATTTAAGTCTATAAACCATTTCAAATTGATTTTCAGATATACCAGCTGAGTCATTGTCCCTCTTTTTTTTGCCTGTGGTTATCCAATTGCTTCAACGCCGTTTGTTAAAAACACTATTCTGGGGCACCTGGGTGGCTTAGTCGGTTAAGCGTCCGACTTTCGCTTAGGTCATGATCTCGCGGTTCGTGGGTTCCAGCCCCGCATCGGGCTCTGTGCTGACTGCCGGCTCAGAGCCTGGAGCCTGTTTCAGTCTGTATCTCCCTCTCTCTCTGACCGTCCCCTGCTCACGCTGTCTCTGTCTCTCTCCTAGAAATAAATAAAAATATTAAAAAAAAATAAAAATAAAAAAAATAAAAAATAAAAACACTATTCTAATTTCATTGGCTTGCTTTTGTACCTTTGTCAAAAATAAGCAGGGCAAATTTGTGTGGATCTATTGCTGGGTTACCTATTCTGTCCCATTGATTTATATATATATATATATCCACCAATTGTGTTAGCTATTCTAGTTTCTCTGACTTTCCACTTTAATTTTCTTTTTTATTTTTTTCCAGCTTTGAGATATAATTGACATACAACATTGTGTAAGTTTAAGGTGTAAAATGTGTTGATTTGATACACTTGTGTATTGCAAGATCATTACCACCATAGCCTAACTAACACCTCCATCATGCCACATAATTACAATTTCTTTGTTGTGGTGAGAACACTTAAGATCTACTCAACTAGCAACTTTCAAGTATATAATAGAGTATTATTAATTATGATCACCAGGAACTAGATGATTTAGTACATGAATTAGACCCCCAGAACTTAATCACATAATAACTAGAAGTTTATATTATTTGGCCAACATTGTCCACTCCCCACCCCAACCCAGGCCCTGGTAACCACCATTCTCCTGTCTGTTTCTATGAGTGAGCTTTCTTCAAATCCACATATAAGTGAGATCATACAGTATTTGTCTTTCTCTGCCTAATTTATTTCACTTAGCATAAAGCCCTCAAGATCCATCCATCTTGTTGCAAATGGCAGCATTTCCTTCTTTCTCATGGCTAAATAATATTCCATTATATATATATATTTCACACATTCTTTTTCATGCATATTTTGATAGACACTTAGGTTATTTCCAAATCTTGGATATTGTGAATAATACTACAATAAACATGGAGATGCAGATATCTCTTTGAGATCCTGATTTCATTTCCTTTTGCACATAGCCAGATGTGGGGTTGTTGGGTTGGAGGGTAGTTCTATTTTTAATTTTTTGAGGAACCTCCATACTGTTTTCCACAGTAGCTGTACCAATTTAGAGTCTCATCAATAATGAACAAGGGTTTCCTTTACTGTATATCCACGTCTACACTATTCTCTTGTGGTTTTGATGATAGCCATTCTAACAGGCTTGAAGTGATATATCTTTGTGGTTTTAATTTGCATTTCCCTGATGATTAGTGATGTTGGGCACCTTTTCATGTATTTGTTGGCCATTTGTATGTCTTCTTTGGAAAAATGTCTATTCAGTTCCTCTGCCCATTTTTTAAGTGATTATTTGTTTTTGCTATTGAGTTGTACAAGTTCTTTATATGTTTTGGATATTAACGCCTTATATGATTTGCAAATATGTTCTCCCATTCCATAGGTCACCTTTCCATTTTTGCTGATTGGTATTATACATTTTAGGATATTTCCACCAATATCTTACTGGGAGTTTGATAGGACTTGCATTTAACCTTTAGATCAATTTGGGAGAAAATTGACATCTTTACTCTTCTGAATCTTCCAATCCAATCTATGAGAATAACATGCATCCCCATTTAGTTAGATCCTCTTTAATTTATTTCATCGGCATTGTGTAGTTCTCATCAGGTAAATGATATATATGTTTTGTTAGATCTACACCTAGGTATTTTACTTTATTTAGTGATTATGAATTGCATTGGTTTATGGTTTCCATGTCCACATGTCCATTGATGGCATACAGAAATTCTGTAGGTTTTTTTTTATGTTGATCTTGAATCCTGCAAGCTTGCTGAACTCACTAGTTCCAGGGTTTTTTGTGTGGTCGTTGGGAATTTTCCATATAGGTAATCATATCATCTGCAAATAGGACCGTTTTATTTGTTGCTTTCAAATTTGTATACTTTTTATTTACTTTTCATGCCTTATCGCCATGGCTAGGACTCCCAGCACTATGTTGAATAAGAGTGTACGAACAGACATCCTTGCCTTTGTCCCAGTCTTAGAGGGACAGCATTCAGTCTTTTGCCATTCAATGTGTTAGCCTTCGGGTTTTTTTGTAGCTGTTCTTTATCAAGTTGTGAGGGATTCCTCCTCCACTCCTGCTTTGCTGAGAGTTTTTTTTTTTTTTTATCATGAATGGATGTTGAATTGGCAAACGTTTTAATGTGCTTACCATGTATCATGCACAGTTCACAATTAAATCTTTTAATGAACTCATTTAATTCTCACAACAATCGTAAGGGGTCGGCTCTATTGATGCTATCTTGTTTTCAAAGATGAGAAAACTGAGGCACAGGAAAGGCAAATAAACAAGTTAAAATGATAAATAGCAAAGTCAGAATTCAAACCACGCTGTCTCATTTCAGAATCCGTGTACTCAGTCTCCAGCATGTGCTAACTATAAGCAACTTATATTGGCTATGGGGACTTCATTTCTTTGTTTGTGAAATGGAGATGATAAATCCTAGCTCATTGGGAAAGTTAAGTAAAGTCGTGCATGCACTTGGCACATGGTAAAAATACTCAATGACTATCAGCTAAGACAGTCACTGAAGCCTTATGGTCAACTCTCAGGGCTGGAGAGTCTGTGACATGAATCTGATCTACAGACATTTGGAAATAGAGTGAGAATTTTGGGCTAAGCTGGAAAATGAATCAACTCATTCTAATGGAAATGGATCACCTCATTCTAATTTAAGACCGTCAAGCAAGCGAAATAAGTCAGGCAGAGAAGGACAGATACCATATGTTTGCACGTATAGGTGGATTAGGAGGAACTTAACTGAGGACCATGGGGGAGCAGAAGGGGAAAAATAGTGGGGGAGAGGGAGGGAGGCAAACCAATGCCGAGAACAAACTGAGGGCTGATGGGGGTGGGGGAGAGAGGAAGGGGGGTGATGGGCATGGGGGAGGGCACTTGTGGGGATGAGCACTGGGTGTTATATGGAAACCAACTTGACACTAAACTATAAAAATAAATAAATAAATAAACAAATAAATAAGAGAATCTATAATCCTAAAAAAAAAATGACTGTCAAGCATAGATGATTAGCAACACAGGAAATTAGAGACACCCCCCCCAACTCCCACAGTGGCATTATATTATATTTGTACACCGTATAGAATGTCCAGGACTGGAAGGCACCTTAAAGGTCCCAAGATATACTAGAGAAGGTATAAAGTCTTTAATGAAAAGTGTGATCTCATAGGCATTTAGTAAGCTCTTTTTTTTTGTGCACGGCAGGGTCTATAAGAAAAAATTCATATCTTTCCTTTCCCAATTTTCACACAAATAGTTGTTATTTTGGTAGAAATGGGAAGCGGTGTTGAACAGACTGCATTTGTCTACAGCTACAATTTTTTCCCGATTTATTTTCAAGTACAGATCAATTATTGCCTTTAAAAAAAAAAAAAACTCAGGAAGCAAATCGGCTGAGAAAAATACTTGCGATGCTTTTAGCAAATCCCAGGTGTGTGTTCAGTGTTCCTGGAGGGGATTAACAGACCCGCTGAGTGAGCGGAGTGTTTCAATCAAAATACACAACTGAGCGCTCAGCGTATAGCAGGAGAAAGGCGGGGGGCCACACAATGTGAGTGGAAATGCTTTTATTCCAAGGGCGGTGGCAACTCAGCCGGCAGCGTCTACACCTGGGTTCCTGTGCTGCTCTTTCCGTCACAGCCGTGAGCAGCTTTTTGGACCTTTTGGCTGCCACCCTTTTGCAGCAGTGAAGCTTCTCTTCTGTTCTATGCTGTCACCACCTGCTGTCCTGTTTCTCCCATACAGAAGCTCTTCTCCCCTTTTCCACGGAGAGCTAATCTGACTGCAAGCCCGCGATGGGAGCGTCTTTACGAGAATATAAACAATGACACCACTTCTTTAAGGTTTAATTTTAAAATCACAGACTTCTGAGAAAAGAAGTGTCTTGTTTTTAAATGCCCATAAGTAAAGAACTTTCCTTTCTAGGCGTGCGATCATGGAGGGCTGAGTTTATGAGGCTCACTATGGCAAGGGGGAAACGATTGTATGGGCAAACATTTGGTTTATTGTTTTATGTGACACTTACCTAGCATTTACCATGTGCCAGGCACTGGTTTAAGTGCTCCCCAAGAGTAAGTCAGGTAATTCTCATAACACCCCACGAGGCAGGTTCTATTATCATTCACATTTTAGAGATGAGAGAGCCAAGGCGCAAAGAGGTCAAATAACGTGTTCAAGTTCACTGTAGTGGATTATATTCGTGTAGACAATATCATGGGTTCTTCCCAGTTGACATTAGCCTTGGCTAATTAGCACCACATGTCGCTTGCGGTGCCCCTTCCGCTCTCCATTTACATCCAGCGTGGCCATATGACTTGCTTTGTCCTGTGACACACGAACAGAAATAACATGTTCTGAACAAGCACCTTAAAGTCACCTTAAAGAGTCCTCCATGTTCTTTTCTCCTTCCTCTGTGTGACCGACAGTCTTTGAGAGAGGGGCTGTTCCTTCATCTTGGATCTGAGAACGAAGACCCATGGGGCAGATCTGAAGCTGACCCACACAGTACCCGTAACATGACTGAGAGTTCAACCTTTGTGACTGTAAGTCACCCAAATCCTTGGATGACTCCTTTATGTGTTTGTCAGTGTAACACACACCCACCCCTCAGATCTCAATGGTGTTTAGGAATAAACATTTATTTCTTGCTTTCAAGTCGTCAGGTCAATGGGGCAGTCTTGCTCCATGTGTCTCATTTTAGGGCCCAGAATGGAAGGCCATCAGCTATCAAATAGCAAGTTTTCATGCAATGGCACAATTGCAATAAGGCAAGCCCGAGCATATCTCAAACTGTTCTACTGGCATCTGTCTCCTAACATCTTTTTTTTTTTAATATTTTTATTTATTTCTAGGAGAGAGAGAGAGAGACCGCGTGAGCAGGGGAGGGTCAGAGAGAGAGGGAGTCACAGACTCTGAAACAGGCTCCAGGCTCTGAGCTGGCAGTCAGCACAGAGCCCGACGCAGGGCTAGAACCCACAAACCGCGAGATCATGACCTAAGCGAAAGTCAGACGCTTAACCGACTAAGCCACCCAGGCGCCCTTGTCTCCTAACATCTTATTGGATAAAGCAAGATACATGGCCAAGCCCAAAGCCAAGAAGCAGAAAAATATGATCTGCTCACCAAATACAGTGACAAGTATAATCCCACTATTTACGTCATGAAGAATTGGGACCAATTATTGAATCTACCATGGTCACTAATTCATCACCTGGCTAAAGAGGATGATGGTGTCAACAGCTGCGATTCAAATCTGGCTTTATATGTTTTTATTTAAAAATTTTTTTGAGATATAATCCACATACCATAAAATTCACTTTTTCAAAGTGTACAATTCAGTGGTTTTTAGTACAGTAGTCCTCGTTACCTAAGGGGAATACATTCCAAGACTCCCACTGGATGCCTGAAACCACAGATAGTACTGACCTCTACATAGATTAGGTTTCTTCCTGTACAAAATAATGATAAGGTTTAATTTATAAATTAGGCGCAGTAAGAGATTAACAACAATAACTAAAACTAAAATAGAATGATTTCGACAGTGTACAATAATAAAGTTGTGTTAATACAGTCTCTCTCTCTCAAAATATATTATTGTCCTGTACTCCCCCTTCTCTGGGTGATGCTGGGAGACGATAAAATGCCAAAGTGATAAGACGAAGTGAGGTGAACGATGTAGGTGTTGTGACGTAGCATTGGGCTACCATGGACCTGAAATCATGGAAAGTGAATATGTGGATGAGAGGAAACTGCTACGAGTCCGTCAGAGAAAGACAAACACCAGACAGTTTCACTCATATGGGGAATTTAAGAAACAAAACACATAAACAAATGGAAAAGAAGAAACAAACCAAAAAACCAGACTCTTATGTATAGAGAAGAAACTGGTGGTTACCGGGGGGGGGGGGGGGGGGGGGGGGGGGGGGGGGGGGGTGAATTAGGGAAGGAGACTAAGAGTACACTTATCAAGATGAGCGTGGAGCAATGTATAGGAGTACTGAATTGCTGTATTGTACGCCGGAAACTAATATAACACCGTATGTTAATTATATTGGAATTAAAATTTAAGAGCGAACAAACAAACAAAAGCCAAACGAAGAGGAGACTGCTGTATACTCACAAAGTTAGGCAGCTGTGACCACTAGTTCCAGAACATCTTCATCACCCCCAAAAGAAACACCACGCCTGTAGCAGTCACTCCTTTTTCCAACCCCTTGAAACCACTAATCTGCTTTCTCACTCTATGGATTTGCCTTTGCTAGAGAGTTCATGGAAATAAAACCATATAATACATGGCCTTTTGTGTCTGGCTTCTTTTGCGTAGAACAATGTTTCCATGGTACATTCATGTCATAGCATGGATCACCACTTTATTCCTTTTCATGCCTGTGTAATATTCCATGGCATCAATAGACCACATTTTGTGTATCCATTCATCAATTAGATGGACCTTTGGGTTGTTTCCTTTTCTGTTTCAGTTCTCTTGGGCATATAAAAGTGCTGCATCACATGATAAGTTATCTAATGCACTGGCATTAGATACTATTCATAGTATCTCCTTATAATCCTTTCTATTTGGTAAAGTCAGTAGTCATGTTTCCTTTTGCATTCCTGATTTTAGGAATTTGAGGCTTCTATTTTTGCATTGTTAATATAGCTAAATATGCATCACTTCTGTTGATCTTTTCAAAGTTTTGTTGCATTCTTGAAGTGTTTTTCTGTTCTCTATTTCACTTAATTTTCATTATTGCCTTTCTTCTCGCTTTCAGTTTAGTTTGGTCAGTTTTTAATAGTTCATGAAGGTAGAAGTTTAGGTTATTGGTTTGAAATCACTGAAAGTATATTTACTTCTCTAGCAAAGGCAAATCCATAGAGTGAGAAAGCAAATTAGTGGTTTCAAGGGGTTGGAAAAACGGGTGACTGCTACAGACATGGTGTTTCTTTTGGGGGTGATGAAGAAAGTACATTTACTTCTCTTTGCAATTTCTTCTTTGACTCATTGGCTCTTTGGACATAAGTTCTTTAATTTCCACATATTTGTTATTGATTTTTAATTTTATTTCATTGGAGTCAGAGTACCTTTTATGATTTAAATCCTTTTAATTTAATTGTTTCATGTCCTAAACTATGGTCTGTCCTCCAGAATCTTCTTGAAAAGGATGTGTGTTCTGCCGTTGTTGCATGGAGTGGGCCATAGACATGTATCAGTTCTAGGTTTTCTACGATGTTACTAGGGTCTTCTATTTCATTGTTGGTCCTTCTGTGAAGTTGTCTGATCCTTTACTGAATGTGGGTATTGAAGTTTCCAAATATTGTTGTTGAATTGTATTTTTTTTTTGTTTATAACCCTTTTTTCTCCTATCTGATTTAAAAGACAACGGGGTAAAGTAATCATGATAAATATGCATTGATGGATACACATTGGATAAAGTTGTGATTTGTATGACAGTACCATCCTAATGTGACTCTAGATGTTAATTGCAATTCCCAGAGCAACTTCTAAGAAAGTAACTCACAAAATGCCATAAAGTAAATGGCACAAGTATTAAAATAGTAGATGAGGAAATATCGATTTAACATAAAAGGAAGTGCTAATGGGTGAAGAAATGAACAAAATAAAAATAAAACATATGGAAAGCAAATAGCAAAGTGACAGATGTATATCCTAACTTATCACTAATTATATTAAATGTAAATCACTTAAACACTACAATTAAAAGTCAGAAGTTGGCAAATTTCATACAAAATACATGATAGAATCATATGCTTTTTACAAGAGAAACACTCTAGGTTCAAAGAAACAAGTAGTTTGAAAGAGAAAGGATAGAAAAAGACATATGAGGGGCATCTGGATGGCTCAGTCGGTGAAGCGTCCGACTTCAGCTCAGGTCATGATCTCAGGTTCGTGAGTTCAAGCCCCGCGTTGGACTCTGTGCTGACAGCTCGGAGCCTGGAGCCTGCTTTGGATTCTGTGTCTCCCTCTCTCTCTGCCCCTCTCCTGCTCACACTCTGTGTCTGTCTCTCTCTCTCAAAAATAAAAAAAACATTAAACAAATTTAAAAAGAAAAAGACATACAGTACCATGAAAACAGGAACCAAAAGAGAGCTGGAATGGCTACATCGATAGGAGACAATAATCATTACTAGAGACCAAAAAAGTGACACTTTATAATGATAAATGTGCCAATACTTGAAGAAAATGAACACTTAGAAACATATGCACTTGACAAGGGAGGTCCAAAATACACAATGCAATTTTATTTCTTAAAATAGACTTTATGGGGCACCTGGGTGGATCAGTTGGTTAAGCATCTGACTTCGGCTCAGGTCATGATCTCACAGTTTGTGGGTTCGAGTCCCATGTCGGGCTCTGTGCTGACAGCTCAGAGCCTGGAGCCTGTTTCCGATTCTGTGTCTCCCTCGCTGAACCTCCCCTGCTCATGCTGTCTCTCTCTCTCTCTCTCTCAGAAATAAATAAAACATTTTAAAAAATAAAAATAGACTTTATTTTTTATTTACTTTTAAAGTTTGTTTATTTTGAAGGGGGAGGGGCAGAGAGAGAGGGAGAGAGAGAATCCCAAGCAGGCTCTGCACTGTCAGCACAGAGCCCGACATGGGGCTCAAACTTACGAACTGCGAGATCACAACCTGAGCCGAAATCAAGAGTCAGTTGCTTAACCAACTGAACCACCCAAGTGCCC
Organism: Hyaena hyaena; assembly: GCF_003009895.1. Lineage (NCBI taxonomy): Eukaryota > Metazoa > Chordata > Mammalia > Carnivora > Hyaenidae > Hyaena > Hyaena hyaena. Next base: position 690,009 of record NW_024081390.1, on the reverse strand, counting down.
GCAAAAATATAGACTATATTTAAAGCAGTTTTAGGTTCACAGCAAAATTGAGCAGAAAGTACAGAAAATTCCCACTTGTCCCCTGCCCCCCTCCCAACACATACAACCTTCCTGCACCAAAGTAGTGCATTTGTTACAATGAATGAACTTACACTGACACATTATTATCATTCAAAGTCCATAGTTTATGTTAGGGTTCACTCTTGTATATTCTGAGTTTAGACAAATATATAATGACACATATCCACCATTACAGGTCCTCTGGGCTTTGCCCTTTTATCCCTCACTCCCTCCCTGCTAACCCCTGGCAAGCACTGATATTTTTTTACTGTCTCCATAGTTTTGTCTTTTCCAAGATGTCATGTATTCGAAATCGTGCAGTAGGTAGCCTTTGCAGATTGGCTTCTTTCATTTAGTCATATGCATTTAAGGTTCTTCCACGTCTTTTCATGGCTTGGTAGCTCATTTCTTTTAAGCACTGAATAATATTCCCTTGAGTGGCTATACCATAGTTTATTTAATTATTCACCCACTAAAAGACATCTTAGTTGCTCCCAAGATTATCAATGATAAATAAAGCTGCTATAAACATCCACATGCAGATTCTTGTGTGGACATAAGTTTTCAACTCCTCTGGGTAAATACCAAGGAGTGCAATTGCTAAGTCATGTGGTAAAAGAATGTTTACTTTTGTAAGAAATGACAGACTGTCTGACTTTTGTAAGAAATGACAGAGTGTCTTCCACAATGACTGTACCATTGTACATTCCCACCAGCGATGACATGCTTGCTCCGCAAGCAAGCACATCTTGCTCCACATCCTCATCAACCTTTAGTGTTGTCAGCGTTCTGGATTTTGGCTGCTCTAACGGGTGTATAATGGACTCCCATTGTTGTCTTACCTTGTAATTCCCTAATGACCTAATTTTTTAATTTGAGTACAGTTGACGCACAATGTTACATTAGTTTTTGGTGTACAACACAGCGATTCAGCTTCTCTATACATAATGCTGTGCTCACCACCAGCTTAGCTACCTCCTGTCGCCATCCAGCGCTATTACAGTATCATTGACTGTATTCCCTATGCTGTGCCATTTATTCCCGTGACTTATTCATCCATAACTGGAAGCCTGTATTTCCCCCTCCCCTTCACCCATTTTGCCCAGTCCCCCACCCCCACTCTCATTCTCTAATGCTGAGCATCATTTCAGCTACTTATTTCCCATCTGTGTATCTTTTTTAGGGAGGTTCTATTCAGATCCATTACTCATTTTTAACTTGGATTGTTTGGTTTCTTAATGTTGAGTTTTCAGCACTCTTTGTAGCTCTGTTCATTTTTCCTCCTTCTTTCTCCTTTCTCTCCTTTCTATTCCTCAAATGAGATCATCTCAATTGACTTAAGTTCCCTCATTCTTCTTCCCAAGCACATTTGCCTGGGATGAACTGCTCCAGTGACTTTTTCCTTGGAGTTATTCTGCTTTTCATCTCTAGAATTTTCATTTGGTTCTCATTTTTAAAAAACAATTTATGGTATTTAGCAAGGCTTCTTTCTTTTAGTTCTTTAGACATGGTTTCCTTCGGTTCGTAAATATATTTAAAATAGCTGATTTAATTTCGTTGTCTAATAATCCTGCATCTGAACTTCCTCAAAGACTTTTCTATTCATTACTTTTTTTTCTGTGTATGGACCATAATGTCTCGGGGTTGTTGTTTTTTTTTTGTTTGTTTTTTTTTGTGTGTTTTTTGGGGGTTTGTTTTTTTGCATGCTTCGTAATTTTTTTGTTGCAGACTGGGACTTTTAGACAGGTCGTTCCTGTCTGTTGTTCTTGTAATATGTCTGTTTAGTGACCTTTCTTAATAAATTATGTGAAGTCTGTCTTCTTTTTTGGGTGCCGTCTCTGAGGTGTCTGTATCACTCGGGGGTGGGGGGAGTCTTATCCCAATCCTCTATCTCTAAACTCAAGAACTACCACACAATTCATACAAGTTACCCCATACGCTTCAGCCACCCTGGTTCGTACTTAAGGGAGAGATCAATAATGCAGAGTGGTTAAGAAGATGGGCTTGAAAACCAGGCTACCTCAGTTTGTTTATTGGTCAGTTCTTTATTAGGTGCTTGTTCACCTTGGACTCCCCCCACTCCCCCCCAGTCTAGTGCTCCAAGAGAACAGGGACCACGTCTACTTTTGGTTACTTGTCAGTGGATCCTTAGGGCCTAGAACAGTGCCTCATACAATATGGAGACTCCATGGATTTGACCTTTGCATTTCCTTTGCACCGCCTTTACCAAAAAATAAAATAAAATAAAATAATAGACGTTACAGGAAAGCAAATTCAAGACCTAACTTAATGGAGCAACGTACTGTATTCACGGATAAGAAGGCACAATGTCATAAAGATAGGAATTTTTATCCCAAGTAATTTATAATTTAAATGAATCCCAATCATGGGTTTGTCCTCAAACTCGACAAACTAACCTGAAATCCATATGTAAGCCAAGACGGTCACCATAATTTTGAGAAAGAGTATGGCAGAGAAAGTTGGAGAAGGATAGAACTGCAAGGAGAAATAAATCCACAGTTGTGGTTAAAAATATCAATAACTCTCTTTCTCAATAATTGATGTAACAAGCAGACAGAAAATCAACAAAGACAGTAATTTGGAAAAACACCGCCAACTACTTGACCTAATTGACATTTGTATTATACTCTTTTTCTTTTCTTTTTTTTTTTTAAATGTTTTATTTATTTCTAGGAGAGAGAGAAAGAGAGACAGCGCGAGCAGGGGAGGGTCAGAGAGAGAGGGAGTCACAGACTGAAACAGGCTCCAGGCTCTGAGCTGGCAGTCAGCACAGAGCCCGACGCGGGGCTCAAACCCACGAACCGCGAGATCATGACCTAAGCGAAAGTCGGACGCTTAACCAACTAAGCCACCCAGGCGCCCCTGTATTATACTCTTTTTCATTTGCACATGGGGCATTTATCAATATATAGTACATTCTTTTTTTAATGTTTATTTATTTTTGAGACAGAGAGAGAGGGAGACACAGAATCCAAAGCAGACTCCAAGCTCTGTCTGAGTTGTCAGCACAGAGCCCAATGTGGGGCTTGAAGCCAAGAACCTTAAGACCATGACCTGAGCCGAAGTTGGATGCTTAGCTGACTGAGCCACCCAGGCTCCCCAAGATATACTGCATTCTATGCCATAAAACACAGTGTCAATAAATTTTTTTAAAAATCAGATAATATAAAGTCAGTTCTCTGACTCAGTGGAATTAAAATGGAAAATACCTAACTGAAAATTAACTGAAAAATACCCAAATGTTTGGCAACCAAAAAACACACTTCTAGATAACCCATGGGTCAAAGAAAATATCAAAAGAGAAATTAAAGGTGTTTTATACCGAATAAAGATAAAAATACAATATATCAACATTTATGTGATGTCACTTAAAGGCAAACTTGGAGGGAAATGCATAGCACTAAAGCCCTGTATTTAAAAAGGAATAAAGGTCTTCAATCAATGACCTCAGTTTGCACCGTAAGAAACTAGAAAAAGAAGAACATAGAACACCCAAAGTATGGATAAGAAAGGGAAAAAACAAAACAAAACATCAGAGCAGAAATCAACAGCACAGAGACTAGGAAAACAATAGAGAAAGTGAAATTAAAATCTGGTTCATTGAGAAGATCAATTAAAGTGATACACCTCTGTATAGATGGATCAGGAAAAAAGAAAAAAAGACACAAATTACCGATGTCAGGAATGAGAGAGGGGGCATCGTGGACGCCAAGCAGAGGAAGTGTGTCAAGGGAGAAAGAAGGGATGGGTATGTCGAAATGCTGCTCATAGGCTGAGAGATATACAGATTCCAGAATGTCATTGGTGAAACTCACCTGTGACCTTGATAAGAGCAATTTGGGCGGAATGGCGGGTCCAAATGCCCGAGTGAATCAGCTTCGAAACAGAATGAGAGGAGAATTTGAGTCTGTGGTTCAGTCAATGCTTTTGATGAATTTTGCTGCAAAAGGGAGCAGAGAAGTGGGGGCAGCATCTAAGAGGAAGTAGAGTCCTGAACGAGTATTCTTCTTGTGGGTCAACACACTCAAATTAAAAGAAGCTTTTTGAAAAAGGAAGAGAATCCTTTTTAAGACAGGAGAAATAACAACCGGGTTATGACCTAACGGGAATAATCATTCAAGGGAAAAATTGATGAGGCTGAAGGGAGACGGAAGAATTGCTAGGCCCCCAATCTTGGATGACACACGGAGAGTAGAATGTACCGTGTCCAAGGAGACATCGTCCTTGGCCGGTAGCACGCACGGCTCATCCATAAGAACTGCAGAGAAGGCCAAGTTCAGGGGTACAGAAGCGGCCCAGAGGGTGTCTATGTTGCCGTAAGAACTTGTGGGTGATCTCTTCGATTTACTTCGGTTGTCTCAAGTAAATCGAAAGCAAGGCTGCGAACGAGAACGGGAGAGGAGGTATTCGAGATTCCAGGGGAGGAGAAGATATGTCAATTCCCTTTTAGTTCTGGCATTGCGTGCTCTTCAACCACAGGATAAATGCAGAGAAGCCTTCACTTTTTCCCTTTTGGAGGGAAGAGCAGGGAGGTGCCTGGGTGGCTCAGTCGGTTAAGCGTCCGACTTGGGCTCAGGTCATGATCTCACGGTTCATGGGTTCGAGCCCCGCGTCGGGCTCTGTGCTGACAGCTCAGAGCCTAGAGCCTGTTTCTGATTCTGTGTCTCAGTCTCTCTCTCTGACCTCTCTCTCTTTCTAAGAGATAAATAAAACATTAAAAAAAATTTTTTTTTGGAGGAAAGAGCAGATTCCTTCTACAATAATAACCTTAGTCAAAAACTGCATGGGATTGTATGAGATGGCAGAAATATTTACAGATGCCTAAAATATCCATCAGCTGTGGGAAAGGCTAAATAAATTACGCCCCGTCCACATTATGAAATAGTCCGGAGCAGGTTAATAGAATAAAGTCGATCTATACTTGTCAGCATGGACAGACCTCCAAGGCTTATAAGGATTTGTAAAGAGGTGGGACGGGCCTCCTCTTTACTTCTCACTGCTATGCCCTCCGTTCCTCCCTGAAAAACTCCCTCAGCTTTGGGGAGCCGGGCTCAGTCAGTGGAGCATGCAACTCTTGATCTCTGGGTTGTGAGTTCGAGCCCCCTGTCCAGTGTAGAGATGGCTTAAAACAAGTATAGCCTAGGGGCGCCTGGGTGGCTCAGTTGGTTAATGATCAACTCTTGACCTCAGCTCATGTCTTGATCTGAGGGTCATGGGTTCAGGCCCTGCACTGGGCTCCATGCTGGGCATGAGGCCTACTTAAAAATATAAAAATAAAAAGAATGTATAATAAAAACTTTTTTTAAAAGCCGTCCACTTGAATCGTGTAATCATACTAACCCCCTCAACACCACCCCCGCTTGTCGCTGCTGTTCCCAGACCCCCAGGTTTTGCTGACTTACACTTAGCATCATTCTCTAGTTAAATGCGAACACCACACCGGAGAAGGTGCTAGATTCCCTTGTTTCCTTTGCAACAGAAAAGGCCCCAGAGCAGTTCAAGAGGCAGGCCTGAGAAAGAAAGAATGCTCTATGATAATTGTTGTTAACATGCAAAAGTCACACCTCTCATCCCATATTTCTGAGGCTCTTCGACAGTGCAGGATCCTCCTAAAACAGAGTTAAGGCCTGGCCACAGGGGAGCACGTGGTGGCGGCCATAAAGGAGACATTCTTTCCACACAGGAAGTTCCCTCTCATGGGATTTTTAAAGATGTCTGAATGTCTTATTGGATCCATTTTCCTCATGTGATAAAACACTACATAAGGGAAAAAGCTCTGGCGGGGTGACGTGCGCGCTGTTTTTGTCTGATGTAAAAATGTTTCTAACATTCCTTCGTCAGTTAGTGCTTCTGTCCTTCCTTCCACAGAAAAGCAGCAAAGCAATAAGCGAGTCTAAGGATTCAGAACGGTTTGCAAGCCCTTTAAAACTAGGAATGGAAACGTGGGGGGTTGAACAATGAGAAAGAGGAGGAGGAAAACGCAGGAGGTGGGGGAGGAGGAACCCAGAAAAGAGAATGGCAAAGGGGACCAAGAGGGAATGGTAAGAATGAAAGTTTTCTGCTTTAGAGACAGAAGTCAGCCCGCAGAATGAGGGGCACTAAGGTGGCAAAATGGGCCTTCTGGAGTAGATTTGCTTTTGCTTTCTTTTATCAGCTTATAGTTTCTGTTTACACCGTCAAAGCTTTTTGAAGAATATGATACTGCTTCTGGCTTGTAAATTCCTCGAGGGCATAGGCCGTGTCTTACGGATCTTTGTATCTCACATAGCATCGAGACGATTACTGGCCACTGCGGAGGTGCTCAATAAATACCTGTGGAAGGCATGACCGCAGAAACTGCAGATATGAACTGTGTTTAAAAGGAGTAAAAAATGTAGTTTAATAAAATTTCAAATGCGTTTTTCCACATGTTATTCTAGGTTAATTGTGAATGCGTCCAATTCAAAGTCAACGTGATCCCTGTTTTGCCAAGTCATTTTGATTTTCTTTATGTGTCGTTAACTTTGTAATTACGTTAACATGCACTGAAATTTTTATGGCTCGTTGGACCTTTTATTTGCATGCGTTTTCCTAACTTTTCATTTTGAAAGTTTGAAACTACAAAAAATTGTAAAGAACCTCGCCTTCACTGAAATTCATCAGCTGTTAATGCTTTGCCAAATTTATTTTATTGGAACTATTAAATAGCAACAAAAAATTCTTTTGGAGCCACTTTAATAATACAAAGAATGTTGAAGCTTTTTTTTTGTAGAAAGCAAAAAGAGTATTTCATCAATTTGGATGATGAAGACCAATTTCAAATATTTCTAAGATTTTAAGGCCATGATGAAAGAGACTGCCAGACCGATTTTACTTCACAAGTTTGAATCAACCTGAGACAAGTATAATGAAAACAGTTCTTTTTCAACATGCACGTAAAGCGTGGATGTATTTTTTAATAACATGGCATTTTTTCTTATAAATCTATGAATAATTTTGATTAATAGGTGTAAGATACATTAGTCTTTTAATGGGTGGTATGGAGCATAATTTTTTAAAGATAAGTATGTGATTTAGCCTAGAACCTGGCACAAACGCATTCGATATTCTTTTTTATTTTACCTGTGCTATAGAGGAGAATGGAATTTGTAAATCTAGAATTAAGCATGACATTTGCACTCCGCATGTCAGGGTTGAGTTCTAGCCTAGGTAATAAACATTCGAAACCACGTCACATATACCCTGGGAATTACTCAAACAGTTGAGCCAGTTTCCTGCAATGTGGTTGTCTTTGCTCACAATACGTTTCCAGTTTTCTTTCAATAACAGAAGATGAGAATTTAGAAATTCACGATTTGTCTCAGTCGAATTTTGGTGCCACAATTTTCGTATGCAAATTAGGAGACCTTATCATGATGTATCATCTAGCTCAGTTTTGAGGGATAAAAATATCTATTTAGCTCTGCCACAATTCAGCATTTTCATCAACATCACCTCATTTGTTCTTTGCAATATTCCTATGAATAAGCTGAAGATGCAGAGGGATGCAGAAGGGTTTCACCCCATGCACAAAGGAAAAAAATAAGACATTTTTCAGAAGTTCAGAATCAGAAAGGTGGAAATGCTTCATACATGCTAACAGCAGCCTTGAGGAAGAGGAAGCATATTTATTATATTGCTTCCAGGACCGAACTAAAGGTAGTAGGGTGAAACATGATAGTGATATAATAACAAAGATCGATTTCAACATACATGATGTGCTGGGAACTTATAATTAGCACTTTACATACATTCTCTCTTTTAACAATGGAAAAGATAGGATGCCCATTTTACAGATGAGACTCTGAAGCTTTGAGAGGTTGGGCACCTTGCCTCGGGTCATAGAGATAACCAGAGGTGATGCACAGATCTGTCTTAAGGGTATTAACCACTGATGTTTGCCATGCAAACGAGTGAACTAGGTGTTGGCTCAAATCGAACACTGCAAGAGAATGGGGAGAGCCTGGGGCATTCTGAACATTCTGGAAAAAGAAAAAAGAAGCATTGACATTTGTCCTGGAAAAGAACAACAGGTAGGGGCTGAACAGTTCCTAGAGGGCCAGAAGGCAAGATGGCACCCAGAATCCACATTGGCCAAGAGTGGGAAAGAAGCTAAGTACCACCTCCCATCTAGGTGCTCAAATCCAAACTGGTCAGGTCATCTTTGATTTGTTCCTCTTTTTTCACTTGACCCCCTTCAGCTGGTTTACCAGGAGGTGCCATCAGCTCTACCGTCAACACATTTGCTAAATCCCTCCATGTCTCCGTCACCACTGTCCTAGCCTAGGTATTCCTCATCCTGTACCTCAGTGACTACAATAGCCTCTAGCCCGTTGTGAGTCGAGAGTAGCCTTTGTTCCTAAAGTCTGTTCTCAGCAAGAAGCCAGAGTGATCTCGTGAGAAGGTAAACCAGATCATGTCGCTCCTCTGCTCAAAATATTGCAGCGCTTCCCCACTGCTCTTAGGAGAGACACATTCCTTCCCAAGACCTAGAAAGACGCCACAGGGACTGGCCCCCATCTGCCTCCCCAGCCACCTCTCACCCCAATTCACCCTTGCTCTCTCCACGCTCCAGGAGACGTAGGGCAGTGGTTAAGAGCCTGGACTCTGTGGTCAGACTGCCTGGACTTGAATTCTGGCTCAACCACATAGTAACTCTGACCTTGGGCAACTTACTCAAGGTTTCCCTTCCTCAATGTCTCCCATCTGTGGGATGGAAATAATAACAGTACCTAGCTCAGAGATACCAATTCTCTTAATTGAGAGAATTAAGTGAGATTGCATATGAAAAGTTCTTCAAACAGTGCCTGGAATATAGTGTGTATTATTATTATATAATATCTACATATTATATCATATTATATATAGTCCTGCTTCAAGGCACTTACACTTGCTGCTCTTTCTTCGTGGAATGGTCTTATCCCAGGTCTTCACTAGGTCAGCATCTTGTCTTCCTTAAGACCTCAGTAAACATACCATCTTCTTAGAAAACCACCCCTAACCCCTCCCACCCCAACCCAGCCGACTCTGTTACAATACCTGTTTTTCTTGATTTCATGGAGCTAACATTTATTAAGTGAAAGAACAAATGTATCCGTCTTCTTAGGATGTAGAATGTAGTTAGAGGGGGCCATAGGAGCCTTAGAAGCCTCTTTGCAATCTTTACTGGGATTAAGGGTTCAGAAACCTCTGTTTTAGAAATCTACTTTTATGCTGCTTGTTTACTCCGTAATTATTTCCTTTTTTATTTCCCCTTAGTGATTAGTAAAGTTCTCTTGGAAAATGTCAGCTCTTCCAGCTGTGCTAAGGACGAACACAGAAAGGGGTTTTTGTACCTAAGGGGGCCAGACTAGGAATGGAATGAGTGAACAGCATAGGGAGTCCGAGGCAGAGCCCCCCAGGAGAGTGGGGAAGAGACAAGGACCTAGTGACTATTCTTGCGGGAACCGTCATGGTTTGCGGGCGATTGTTGTTGTTGTTGTTTTTTAAGTTTATTTATTTTGAGAGAGGGCACAAGCAGGGGAGGGGCAGAGAGAGCAGGGGAGAGAGAGGATCGCAAGCAGGCTCTGCACTGTCCTCGCAGACCTTGATACGGGGCTTGAACTCACAAACCATGAGATGGTGGATCATGACCTGAGCCAAAACTGAGAGTCCCGCGCTTAGGTGACTGAGCCCCCCAGGTGGCCCTGCAGGCTATTGTTTTAATGAGGAAGGCTGAGCCCTCACCACCCCCTTGGTCATGGCCGTGGAACAGAAGGCCTGAAGTGAAAGGGAGATCTTCACATTTTGCTTCGTACACAGTAGGTACACAGTGACTAATCATACCTCTAGCTGATTACTTGCCTACTGTGGGCCAGGCGCCGTGAGACGCTTCGAACACACGTTCTCTTATTTATTCCTCACGTGGATCTCCTAAGGGTCATGTTACAGAGGACACCAAGGCTCAAGGAAGTTCAGAGACTGCCCTAAAGATCACAGAACTGGTCTATAGGATTTAAACCGAAGCCTATGCTCTTACCAGGCTCCCTGTTGGATGAATAGTGAATCTCTAAGTTCCTTGCTGACTATAAGATTGTGTTCTAGTGACGACTATACGATTTCCACCTCAACTGTGATCATCATGCATTAAAGCAACACATATTATGAAGTTTAACAAAAACGACTGTGTGTGCTGCAGAATTCAGTCAAAAAAGAAAACAATCTGTTTCAAAATCAAACATAACACTGGAATAGCGGTTCTCAGCCAGGGATGACTTTGACCCCAAGGGGACATGTGGCCAGTTCTGGAGACACTTTTCACTGTTATAGGACTCACAGGCAGGGGCTGCTACTGGCATCTAACGCGTTGGGGCCAAGGATGCTGCTATAGATCCCAGGATGCACACGACAGCAAGGAATTGTGCAGTCCAGACTGTCAGCAGCGATAAGGTTGGGAAATCCTGCTGTAGAAAGAATGTTTAAGGCAAGTGAAGAAGTAGGTTCCATTTTTTATTTTTTTTTTTATTTTGAGAGAGAGAGAGAAAGAGAGAGAGCACTCCTGGAAGGGGCAAAGAGAGGGATGGAGAGAGAATCTCAAGCAGGCTCGGCACTGTCAGCATGGAGCCCACCGCGGGGCTCGAACTCATGAACTGTGAGATCATGACCTGAGCCAAAGCCAGATGCTTAACCTACTGAGCCACCCAGGAGCTCCAACAAGTAGGTTTCATTGGGAAAACGTATCAGATGAAGTAGAATGGCTCTAGGTAGCACTGCTCATTTCTCCTCACGTAATGGGCTAGTCCAAAAATCAAACAGAAAATATGCCTTTTGTAGTTTATCAGTGTGGGTCGAAATTGCCTCATTTCCCTGGAACTTATTCTCCAAATAGAATGGGCAGCAAACGGTCCAAGTATAGCAGTAACCACCCATGATTTCGTCCACCCACACATCCTTCGCTCCTTCAATTCACATTCATCCACGGTGGCAGCGACGGTTCAGAAGCCTGTCTGAGCTCATGACTCCGGGCCAGCCCTCACCTCTCTTACCATCTTAACAGAAAGAGCTTCTCCAATGCTGGTTACATGAACGGCAGCTTCCATTTTGATTAACATTCTTCAGCCATATTTCCTTTCATCTCTGTGGTGAACCCGTGTGAAATAAATGAATGCATCAGCACACACAAGGAGCAAGGACATGGCACTCTGGACATTCTCAGCTATTCACAAAGTTTTTCCATAATTGTGAATTCAGGGCACAGTTTTGATGCCCAGAAAGAAATGGTTTGCGCAAACTCATCTTAGCGCTCTTTTTTTCCCCAAAAGGTTGATGATAACTATTGCTTTGTTAAACTTTATGAATTACGTTTCAAAAGGGAAAATACCACTCTAATCCACTTTCTATTGATGACAGCAAGATTAATTGTTGCCTCAAACTCATATCCCTCCCACAATGACTAAGAAAGTATTTGTAAGTGTTGCCCAGGGATCCACCCGCTCATTGAAAAGACCCATGTGGCAAAGACCAATCTGGAAACCTTCCCTCAGCTTCTAGAACAAATACAAATAAGCAGATTATGTCAGTTATCCCCTCTCTCTTTGTATCTGTAGTTAGATGTATGGAATAGAATGTGATGACATAGATTTTAAGGCAGTAGTAGCATACAGAAATTTTGCTGCCGAGGAAAATGCTTGTTTTAAGGGATACAGCACCAGTAAAAAGATCTGCCAGGGACAGGGAGTTGGGTGAATGATCATGGTTCTTTTTTGTTTGGCTTGGTTTGGATTGAGGTTTTTTTCTATTAGTCGTAGCATTGGATTAGGATTGAATTTAGTAATGAGAATCCGTGAACTGAGAAAATGGACTATTTGCACCATTTTTAAGTGTACGGGTCAGTGGTATTCAGTACACTCCTATCATCGCCCTCCTTGATGAACATGGTTTGTAACTAAATAGCGGTGGCGGGTGCACGACATTGTGACTGTACTAAATACTACCGCATTGTTCACTTTAAAGTGGTCAACTTTATGTGATGTAAACCGCACCTCAATTTTTTAGAAACGCGCGTGTATGTAGCCATCAAAATATGTGGTTGCACACTGCACATTCAACTTGGCGTTCACAGGGTTAATGAGCGTCTTCATCATCACAAAATGCCTCATGCATGTTCGCATACTTAAGGTGTTTATACATATTATAATTTCCTCCCCCTTTTTGATGAAACAGGATTTAAGCTAATAAAGGTAACCAAATTACCAAGAAATATAATCCAAGAATATTAAAAATATGTCATTGGATTTGAAATGATTGGTGAACCTAACGACTGAGAACGCAAGATGTGTCCTGAATGTTTAAGTCAATTCCAGTCCTTCAGCTCTGTAATGAACAGCAGTATGCCTTTCACTCACTGAAACCAATATGATTTTTTTCCCCTACCTTGCGTGTCTATTTCAGCTGAAAGAAAATGAGGGGGGGAAACCCACCCTTATGAAATACGTGACATATCTATTTATTGTAGATCTTTTCGAGCTGCTTCAGACAACGGGCTTTTTTTTTTTTTGTCCAGGTGTCTTGTTTATTTCTCCCTGTGTTATGGTGATAACACAACCATTCTGAAATCCCCATCTGCAAAACCAGGTGGGAAACTGACACAGCATTACCACATTCCTCTAGAGCCCCCTTTTAAAAAGCCTTCAACAGGAATAGATAACCCCCCTTTTTCCAAGGCCAACATAACTCAAGGCAGTTATTTCAGAGAAAAATTTCTTTTATGGTTGGTTCAACAAACCCCCCTTACCCGCCCCCAAAGGCCAATATATCTCCTGGGGTGTTTGGTATTTCCCTAAGCTGAGAGATAGAAATAAAATTTTTTTATAGACACACAACACTCATAGAATCAGAAAAGTGAAAAGAAGTAATACAGTGGGTCAGTGCTAAACTCTTGGTGAGAGACACACACCGCTGCGCGCGCGCGCACGCACGCACACACACACACAGCCAATCTATAAAGCCTGGTGCCTTCTCTCAGGCTGGTGTTTCCTGCTCCCTCTTTTCTGCCTGGATGCACGTGTTGGGGGAGGGGAGCAGAGGCAAAGTTCGCAGGGCTTCCTTTCTCTCACCAGCAACCCCGGCCAGGAGCCCCTCCCTGAGTTCCCTCCCCTCCCCCTGCCCGCATCGGAGGAAGGGTCCGTCGCATCGCCCTCCCCTCCCCAGCCAAATGGTCCATCCTCCCCCAAGTCTGATTGATGCCACCGTCGTCGTCGAGTCTCGGCTTCGGAAGAAGTCATCTTGCTATCAAGTGTGAGCCAGTCCACACGGGGGGGGGGGGGGGGGGGGGGGGGGTTAGCGAGGGCGGTAACGACACCTCACACCGAACAAAAACGACGATTATTAGGCTGTGTTTAATTTTTAATGAATCATCAAGAGAAATGAGGCCATTTTCGTTTCCATTGGACCCTTCTCCTTTCCGTGGGCATCTGTTGGCCGCGCGGACAGTCCCCACCTCCCCGGAGCCTCGCAGCTCTAAGGCGAGCAAGGAGTCCCCAGATAACTATTTAGTATAAACAAACCGTGCGGCTTTAATGGAATTACCTCAGCCTGCTAGTAAATAATTTATAGTAGGCAGTAAATAAAATATGGTTCTATGTCTTTAAAAGAGTTGTCAAGTGGAAAACACTCACCAGAGGGACGTAAACCCCGAAGATCGCCACGCTTACAGACGCGGGTTGAGCTCGAAAGCCGGGGCAGGACAACGTGTGTTTATACCCCGAAGGAAGGCGTTGGTGCTGCCCGAGCCGAGCCGGCAGCTCGCAGGGAAGGTTCCCGCGGGGAGAAGGGAAGAGCCGCGATGTCGTTTTCACTGAGCTGTGGGGCAAGTGATTAAAATGCAGAGGAAGGGGGCTGCACGTTCGGAATAATACCTTCCATGTGAAAGCCTAGCCGCTTTCAAATTCGTTATCGCGCTTAATCCTCGCCGCCACGCTTGCAGGAGGAGGAGCAGGCCGGGCCCATGATACCCATTTTGCGGATGGGTACAAAAAAGGCTCTAGGGCTAAGGGACAGCCTCCAGGTCCGCCTGCTGGGGACTCCTATGTAGGACGCGGGAGTGCAGGTCTTTGCAAGCCCCGCCCGCCGTCGTGGTTCCCCGCGGCTCCCCGCCCTCCACCACAAACGCTCACACTGTCCAGCCCGGCCACACTAGCCTAGTTTTACAACCCTTCGGCATCTCTTCTGTTTTCCGTGACCTAAGGACCCACTAAATAAATTTTCTGGCCCCCTCTTCCCCACCTCATCACGCCCCCTGGAAGGCTCATCCCCAGTTCCGAGAGGAGGACAGATTTATGAGCGTCTCCTCAAGGTTACCCCCAAGACAACCTTGACCATGAAACCAGAATCTTGAACACTTGACCTAAATTTCCAAGGGCATCTGTTTCCGTCTGTAATTGTCACCAGGCTTCATTTGAAATTCGATCCTGTGTCACTAATGGTATTAACAGGAGCTGAGGTCCAACCTTCCAACGGGAGACTGTTGCATATGATTTTACTTCCCAACGAAAGTAAATCAGTTTCTATAAACCTGCACAACCCCCTCCCCGAGTACAATAAAACTGTTGTCGCAATCAATAAATCTCTGGTTTGGAGCAATGAAAATTAGATAACTGTTCTCTCTTTCTGTCTCCCCCCCCCCCCCATTAAGACAAAGCCACTATTCAAAGAACGGGGCGTCTTGTTAACCATTTCTGCAGCCCCTCGCTGTACCCGGCCCCTTTCACACACGCACCCCTCAGTCATCGGAGAGAAGCAGACGTTTAATTATGGTGACTTTTGTTCGATCATTACGGATAATAAAGGCAACCTTTTCGCGAGATACAATTATAACGCAAGCTGCTCCAACACCTGCACGACCGCATTTGTCTCCAACGTGTTTTCTCTCCCCTCCTCTAAACTGCCTTTGAATTTCTCCTTCTCTTCTGACCAGAAGATTTAATATGTTGCAAGAGATAGATTTCACGAAAACGCGTTTGTCCCTTCTGTAGCTACATCTGCTCCGACCTATTAGGAAAAGTAAGACATTTTGATACTAATTGCAAATAAATTGTGATGTGTTCACCGAGTAATTGATTTAATGAAGTTCATATGAAACTCCTGAGATTGGCCAAGTGAAAGGCCCCCTGGTGTGTCCATTGTGGAGGGAAAGGAAGGTTGGTTTTTCGTTTTCTTTCTTTCTGAAAAAAAAAGAAAAGAAAAGAAAAAAGAAAAAAAAAAGAAATAGAGGTGGCGTGGCGGGTGGAGGGGGGTGAGGAGGAGGGTGAGGAGGGGGGTCGGCACAGATGTTACCTCCGCAGCCGGCACAGTGGCGGGAAGGAGCCGCCGGGATCGCGCCGCCCGCCCGCGGCGAGCCCCGAGTCCCGCCAAACGAAGCGCGGGCGGCCGCGCCCCGCCCCGGCCCCGGTGGCCAGATGAGCGCAGTTCAGTGGCAGACGTGGGCTGCCCGCGTCCTCGGGGCTGCAGAGGTTGCACAGGGTACTGTGGCTCGGCTCTGTTCCCCGCTTCCCGTAGGGCTCGACGCCGGCCTCCGAACCTCGCTCTCGGCCTAAAGGCCAGAGGCCAGCAGGCTGGTGGGGGTGGGGGCAGGAGGGGCCTCCGTCCCGGCCCCCAGGCCACAGCCTGCAACAGAGTTGCGGTGGTTAGTACACGCCGCTCCGCGTGCGGCCCGGGGGCTCTGAGGGGCGCGGCCCAGGCCCCCGCAGAGACAGGCATCAACAATCCGGACGACCAAGCCGTTTTCGGCGCTCACACGGGCTTTCCTTTTCCAACTTTCTGGCGAGACACGTCTGCAAGTTCGGGGGCTGGAGCTTGCGGCAGAAAGAGGAGAGTTTTCTGAACGCCTGCTGTGTACCAGATCCTGGGCTTCACAATTAGCTGCCCCTCTCTGAGCAAAGGGGACCTATTGCTCCCCCTTAACAGATGCAGAAACTGAGGCCGGAAGGACCCTCGATAGCAACTTGCCAACAAGGTCCCGGCTACGCTGGGCCACCCGCGGAGCCTGGCTCCTCGGGAGGCAGGCAGATCCCCGCAAGAGCTTCCCCAGTTCGCCCCCCCCACCCCCCCCTGAGCCCTCCAAGTACTCTCCTGGGTTATTCAGTCGGGGAAGCGAAGGGGACGGGGCAGAACCGGCCGCGGGACGCGGCCGACATTTCCGAGGTGGCGGCGCACGGTCGAGTGTGGAATTTTTGTTTCGTTTTGTTTCAAAGAAGAGCTCGTTTGAATCATCAGAGCCCAGGCCGAGCTAGCGGCTGGCTCCAAGTTCCTCTTCATTGCCCTGCTGGTGAACTTTCCCCGACCGGCTGCCTCCCGGTTCGGGATCAGCTCATCTGGGTCCCCGAGCGCCCGCAGGCCACGGCGGGGCCGCGGGAGCTGCGCGCTGGGCCCGCGACCTGTGAGCCCGGGGGCGGAGGGGCGAGGGGTGGCCCTCCCCGCCCCTCCGCCCCCGGGGGAAGGCGCGCCAGCCCCGCGCGCCCAGCAGACCGCCCGCCGCGCACAGGCCGGTCCTCGCCCTCGGAGGAGGCGACGGGTTTGGAACCCCAGCGGAGGCAAACGGTCAGCGCTGGGGTCAGACGGCGGCCACGTCCCCTGCCCACCGGGCAACGCCCGGCGCGAACCCAGGCGAAGAAATCAGCCCCGCGCATTCCCCCCTCGCCATTTCCGGCCGGGTGGCGCTCAGCGGCCGGCCCGGGGAGCCCCAGGGGCGAGCGGGATCCCCTTGGGCCGGGCCGCCCGAGAGGCCCCTCGTCCGCGGGCAGAACCGGGCACTTCCGGGGAAGCGCCACTGCCCCGCTTCTGTCAGGGGCCCACCCCTGCGGGGGCTCTCGGTCGGCCGCATTCGTTGCTCGGGCCCAGGCACCTCTCCGTTTGCCCTGGTGGGGCCCTTTCCCCCGCTTGGGGGGGGGGGACGCAGAAGGAGGGAGGCCGGCCCACCTCGCCCCGGAACGGGGTAACCCGGCTAGGGGCCCCCGCTCCCGGCTCGGCATTTCTGGCACCCAACGGGCACCGTCTGGTCCTCTCGAGCCCCTCCCCCACCCTGGGGCCTTGGCCTAGGTAAACTGGGAGCAACTTTCTCCCGTCCAAGGTCACAAGCACACTACCCCGGGCCGCAAATGCCAGCCCCCGCGTCCCAACGCACGCCGGTTCGGCCCAGTAGCCGCTGACAGCCCTGGGCGTCGAGTAACAGGTGGGCTCCGGCGTCGTGGAGCCGGGAGAACGAAGACCCCGGCCGCAAGGGTCTTCGGGATTGTGGAGAGCGGCGCGGGCGGGGAGAGAAAAGTTTGGATTTGAGCCGTCTGGCCCGCCAGGATTGTTTCGGGATGACCTTTTCTCTCACATGCGTGGGCACCAGCAGCTGATGATCTCGGGCAAGGGGTTCGCCTTTGGCCTTTGTGAGCGTTTTTTACATTCCTGGGGCCAGGGGAAGATTGACAGGGGCCTTGGAAGACGTGGGAGCCGCGGCGTCCCGCTTGGTTTGAAGTTGCAGCCAGCGCGCCCCAGGACTTTCCCCCTCCCGGGCTCGGCGGGCCCCAGGAGGCAGCTGCACCCCGGGCCCGGCGGCCCGCTCCTCGCCTCCCCCCCCCCCCGCTGCAGCGCCCCCTACGGCCGGGAGGTGGGACCGGCGGGCCCGGGGTCCCGGGATGGGGGCGGGAAGCTCGGTGAGCGCTGGAGAAGCGGTCACCCGCGGGGGCTTGGCATCTGAAAGTGCGATTTGGGTAGCTGGGAGTGGAGATTTACGATCCTGGAGGACAGAGCGTGAAAGGGGTATCATCATCAGTTTTGACTGAAAGAAAGAAAACATATCTTTAACAAAAAGAAGGGCCGTTGCCATTCACCCGCGTTGTTAGGACAACGTGAACTATCCTTGAAATGATTAGTTCCACTTCAAAGGAATTTACATTCAACAGTGAAAACTCAGCCTCTTTTTATTTATTCGAAAAGACTTTTCACTACGGCGAGTCATATGTTCGGTCCTTCTATTTATTTTTCCGCATTCACGGTGCACTTGTATTAAATCAACACAGAGAGCCGCACAACGCACTCATTATGCAGACCAGCCCGGGCTCCCGGACCCAGAGCTACAGGTAGACAGGGCGGGGGTGGGGGTGGGGGGGAGAGGGTGCTGGGCTTGAGGTCTGGGGCCACGCAGGCGCCCTCCAGGCCCGGGAGGGCGGGGTGGAAAGTGAGGGAAGCAGGGCTGCCGAGAGGGAAGCATGCTCCCGAAAAAACCTGACCCAAACCGATCCTAAGCGCAGCGACCAGAGGTCTGGAGAGCCTGGTGCAGCCCCTGGCGCGCTTTACGCGTCCCGAGAAGAAAGTGGTCGTGAAGTTCCCAGCGGCACCCCAGGAACGTCTGTTAAAAACCAGTCGGGTCGACCTAACTTCACCAGGTCCCATTCGAGCCCGATCTCCACAAATTGAGCAGACCAACCCCGATCTCTTAGTAGCCTGGGGCGTTTTGCTGGAACACACTCCCAGGGCCCACATGTCTTCGCCCCACTCTCCCCCACCCCACCCCCCACCTCCCGCAAGGCCACTTGCCGCCCAGTCCGGGAAACCTCTAATCAAAGGAACTGAAATAGAAAGTTTGCGAGTGGCGCACGTCGGCGGGGCTGAGATAAGGTTCCTACCCCTCCGGGGACGGAGCGACAGGCAGAAGCTCTCGGCCTCACGTCATCCCCCAGCCCGCTCGTCCTCACTCCCCACTCCAAACTCCTCTCTTCTTCAGCCCCGGGGCTGAGTTTTTCTCAACAAGAAGGGGAATACTAAATTTTCTCTTGACGATCACCTTTTCCACCTTCTAGTTAAAAAGGAAAGAATCTGTGTTAGCCGTGGAGCTCAAGACTTTGTCCACCATTTTCTACCACATCTTGATTCACCACCCACCCCCACGCCCACCCCTTCAACAACTGAACTCATATAGTGTCAATATGAATTCTAACACTTGTCCTTTCTAACCGGGGTTTTGAGTCTGTCTCCTTCGCTAGAGTGGGAAGCAGTGAGCACAGGCTGCTAGGCTATGTGTTAAACGTGGTGGACCTCTGTCACTTGGCAGCAAAGGTGTAAGTTGGGGCAGTCAGTAGGGAAGGCTCTAATTCTCCTGTCTTTGCACAAGATCTTTTGGTTTGAATGAGACCTCGGGCTTTGTTCCCGTCCCTCCTAACTCCCGGATTTATTTCACCTTGGCCTCTCTTGTTTCGTCTCCTCTGCAAACCTGAAGCTTATTCTGAGGCATCCCCTGCCCCCTGCTCCCTGCTCTAAAGTTCTGGGGTAGCTTTGCTCTCCTTTCCTGACCTTTAATGTTGAGTCAGAACCCCAAGCAGAGCTCTGGATGTGCCAACCCCCCAAGGTGGTTTAAAGACAATGTGTAATCATGAGACTCCAACCCCCCCCCTTGACCACCCCCAACTAGAGCTATGCTTTAATCCTAACTTAAACTCCTGGAGACTTCCAGATGGTTTGTTGGTTGTTCTTCAGTGATATCAATGCTTCACTGCAAACATCTTCTAGTTTTCATCCCTGTGGGGTTGCCTTGGAGGTGCCTCTCTTAGGCAGGAAAGAAAGGAGGGAAGGAAGGGAGGGAGGGAGGGAGGAAAAGAAAAAAAGAAAAGAAGAAAGGAAAGAGAAAAGAAGAAAAGAAGAAAAGGAAGGAGAGAAAGAGAAAGAAGAAGACAGAAGGAAGAGAAAGAAAGAGAAAGGAGAAAAAGAAAGGAGAAAGAAAGAAAGAAAAGAAGGAAAGAGAAAAGATGAAAGAAAAAGAAAGGAAGAAAAGAAGAAAGAAGAAAAGGAAGGGAAGAAAGAAAAAGATGGAAGGAAGGAAGAGAAAGAAAGAGAAAGAAAAAATAAATGAAAATAAAAGAGAAAAAGAAAGGAGAAAGAGAAAGAAAGAAAAAAGAAGAAAGAGAAAGAAAGCAAGAAAGGAAGGAAGGAAGGAAGGAAGGAAGGAAGGAAGGAAGGAAGGAAGGAAGGAAGGAAGGAAGGAAGGAAGGGAAAGAAAGAAGCGGAGGGAGAGAAAGTGAGAAAGGAGAGGCCCCAGGAGAAGGCACTAGTGGGAGAGGGCTGGGAAGCCTCCAGCTGAAAAGGCCAGAGAATGGGAGGCTCAGGTCTCCGGAGGCAACTCTGGTGGGGGGAGGGCGGGAGGAGGCGCGTGAGAAAAGTGTCACATCCTAAAGCGCACCCCAGGAGAGCTGGGGATCTAGGAAGGACTCAAAATGTATTTCTAATTACTTTTCATGCTCCCAGGAAAGGGGCTCCTTTTAAGTTCTAGTTTAAAAGCTTGTTATTGTACTGGGTTACAGTCCACATTGGGAAAGCGCTGTTTATACATTTTAACTTTTTGTGTAGGGTGAGAGGCCGGCAAGCGCTGTAAATGCATTTCTCTGGCAAGCTCTGCATTAAATCCGAACGTGGACATTTCTTTAATAATAGTTTCCTCATTAGGAAAACGCATGAGGAGTGTCGAGGACATTGATTTGCCAAAAAAAAAAAAAATGTATAGATTGTAAGAAACTCTCATTCACGTCTGGTTTCTGTTTATCCCTCAGGTGGCTTGAGGCTCCAGAAGTGCAAGTGTGGATTTTGCGGACATGACTGCAGAGCAGACATCCGGTCGGCAGAGGGCACACTCGTCACTATCAAACCCTATTTCCAGATTTGGACGTGACTATGGTAGGTGCGGGCAGGAAGGGTGGGCATAAGCTGGTTGGAATGGGGCTCCAGTAGAGATCTAGGAAATGGGAATAAATGACTACTTCTTGAAAGTAAACACGAAGAGAACAAGCGACGACATGTTGCTAGGTTTTACACCCGTAGAGTTTCTGAAGAGTAAGCCTATGGCACCGGTGGAAAAACAGGCCTTTAAGTCTTGATTTGATGGGTGTGAGGTTGAGGTCAGAGTTTCCACTGAGGGCAGACCTGACGTTCACTCTCTGTCCGTGATACCTGGAAACAGTTCGACCTTCTCAAAACCAGGAGACTGTTGGAAACACTCTAAAGAGCACTGGATGTGATCCTGGAAGCCTCTGGTTCTAGTACCTTCACTGAGTTCTTAGGCAAGTTGCTTCCCCTCCCTGAGTTTCTGATTCGTCACCTGCAATATAAAGGAGAAGACGTGGAACTAGATTCTCTCTAAGATCCCTTCCTGCGCCAATAGTATGGGATTCTGGGGAGAGAATAAAATCTGGGCCGACTCTTTGCATCATCCAGCCTTGAGAGCTTTCTGGAGAATACCACTCGATCTTGATCTTGAGTGGTGGTGGAAGCAATCCAATCCAAGAGGCTCCCAGGCGGGACCTGGGCAGCACGGCGCTTGTAAGTAAAGATTCTGGAAGGAAACAAAAGCCAGGGACCAGGGCACCATTCACCAAGGGGAGACTGGTCCTGGGATGGGGCCAGAATACTGAGGCGGGTGTGGGCCCTGAGGACACTGGGCTCGGCTTCCACGCCTTCGGGAACCTCAGGTTCAAGAATGCTATCGTCCCTTCTTCTGGCAAATTTGTGTCTCTCAGAGCTTTTTCAACAGTGAAGGTTTGGTTTTCCTCTAATGGGCGATTTTTACACTGATTCCAATACCTGAAGCAGTGGCTCGACTTGGATTTTCTCAGTTTTGTCCAGAGTGTGTAGTAGACTTGTTTACACAAAGAACATGGCGATTCTGTTATTCTTAATTGGCATGAAACTTATGAAACTGAAAACAACAAAGCCATGAGCAGCTGCGGATGTGTGCTTGCGCCCTGCTCCAGCGGCTCAGGGCGTGTCATGAATAGGCAAAACTCATGAAATCCTTGAAGGCCGAAGGTCTGCTGTGTTCTGGAACCTTCCTCCCCCTGCCCTCTCCCCGTCCCCTCCACCTCACTTCCCAGGCCGATGAGCCACGCGGCGGGCTCATAGATTAGGAAGCTACAGCGAGATGAGTCTGGCATTCAGCAGAGTGGGGTGTTTCAGAGGAGGCACTCTCATTCACCTCAGGCCAGCACTGTCCGGTGCGGTAGCCACTGGCCACATGTGGCCGTTGGGCACGTGAGGTGTGGCTGCTCAGACTGAGGTATGCTATGAGTGGAAAATACACAGCAGATTTTAAAGGCTTGGTGCACAAACAGAATGCTAACTGTCTCATTAATAATTTTCATATTTTCCACGTGGAAATGAGTCGGGGTTCGATACAATGTATTATTCAAATGATCTTCAGCTGCTCCTTTCTACTGGTTTTAAGTGGAGCTACCAGAAAATAGAACTCACACATCAAGTTCACAGTTGGGCCTCCGGTTGGTAAAGCGTTCCCAAACACCTGCTCTGAGCCCAGCACCGGAACAGACCATGTTTTCTCGCCTTGGGCTTGACAGACAGCGGGTGCTTCCTCTTAATGAAAGAATGAATGAACAAATGACCCCTCCGGCACCCCAGCCCTAGGAAACACTGACTTTGCATAGGATGAGTGGTGCCGCCATGGCCTTGCATGGTTGTACGTGGAAAGAGCTGGGGAAACCGCAGGGGCCCTTCGTTTCCAGTTCTGTTCGGCAAGGCACGCACCAGCTGTGGGACCTTGGGCAGGTCGCTTCTCGGCTGACCTCCTTCCCTTCCTCACTGCAGCAAGAAGGCCAGGCCAGCTCGTTGCCGTAGGCCCCTTCCAGGGCTGGTCTTCCGAGCCTGTGACCAGGGAGGGGCAGAGGAACCTTTCAGCAGAGCTCATACCCCATCCAGACGCAGTGCGCCGCTCTCCAGGGGCCTGTTGGCTTCTTCTTGCCTGTTTTACGTTTCCTTATGTCCTCATCTCCTTGGTCCGCTGCCCTCTGGGCTCTTGATTACGTCTCTCCCCCGCGTCCCCCAGGCAATGCCAGTGCGATCTTGGTCCTGCTTTCCTATTCTCCTCTCGGCAGCCATGGGCAGGGAGGAAGGGCAGACACCTTTCCCATCCCTCGGGGCTCGGGATGGACTGGACTCCGTGCGTACCTTCACTTTTGGCACCCTGGCAGCGGCAAGGGGCAGCGCAGGCAAATGGGAATCGTGGGGAGCTGGGGCGAGATCCCAGCCGAGATCTTTCAAGGCATCCGTCACAATTCTCGTTTCCCCTGTGAGCATTTGCTAACCTGCTGGCGCTCATCTTGCTCTTGAATAGGGCCAAAAAGTCCCTAGATTAGATCAGGGGTCGCAAAGCCAAATGCTTTCTCAGGGCAGGGAACGCCAAGGGTAAGGTGGGGGAGCGTCAGGCAGTCAGGAATGGTAGGAGCTGTGTCAAACCGCAGGGCTTGTTCTGGACAATGGCGGTCAAGTTCTTCTTCCTTTTTTTTTTTTTTTAATGCTATAGTGAGCAAACAAAACACAAAAATTGAGGTTCAGTTGGACTGTCCTTCAAAGTTTGCCATCCTGCCTAACTTATGTATTGTCTAGGTTCTGACTAGATTCTTTATAAATTCTAGATTTTCTTTCACAATGGTGGGTGTCGTTCTAAGTCAAATAACTTTAGAGCCAGCAGTCCCTGTATACATTTTTGTTTCATGTTTGTTCATTTATTTGAGAGAGAGAACATGAGCAAAAAGGGGCAGAGAGAGAGATGGAGAGAGAGGATCCCAGGCAGGGCTTGCACTGACAGGCAGTGCCCAGGGCGGGGCTTGAACCCACACACTGTGAGATCATGACCTGAGCCGAAACCAAGAGTCAGACACCTAACCGACTGAGCCACCAAGTACCCCAGCGGTCTCTATTTAAAGTCTAAATTCTACAAACATAAATTCTAAATTATGGGCACGTATAGGAGGATTAGGAGGAACTTAACGGAGGACCGTGGGGGAGAAGAAGGGGAAAAATAGTTGGGGAGAGGGAGGGAGGCAAACCATGAGAGACTCTTGAATGCTGAGAACAAGCTGAGGGCTGATGGGGGTGGGGGTGAGGGGGAGGGGGTGATGGACATGGAAGAGGGCACTTGTGGGGATGAACACTGGGTGTTATATGGAAACCAACTTGACAATAAACTATTAAAAAAATAAAAAATAAATAAAGTCTAAATTCTGGGGCACCTGGACGGCTCAGTCGGTTAAGCATCTGAGACTTGGTTTCAGCTCAGGTCATGATCTCAGGGTTCATGGGATTGAGTCCCTCATTGGGTTCTGCGCTGGTATCCTACTTGGGATTCTCTCTCTCCCTTTCTCTCTCTGCCCCTCCTCCACTCGTGCTCTCTCTGTCTCTCTCAAGATAAACAAATAAAAACATTTTTAGGGGCGCCCGGGTGGCTCAGTTAGTTAAGTCAGTTAAGCATCCGACAGCTCGTGAGTCTGAGCTCTGCGTCGGGCTCTGTGCTGACAGCTCAGAGCCTGGAGCCTGCTTCGGATTTTGTGTCTCCCGCTCTTTCTGCCCCTCCCCTGCTTGCGCTCTGTCTCTCTCTCTCTCTCTCTCTCTCAAAAATAGAATAAAAACATAAACAAATAAAGAAAAAAACATTAAAAAAAATAAAGTCCAAGTTCCAGTCAACATATGCAAACCTTCCCTTCTTCCCTCTGCTGTCCATCCCTAGAAACACCCTCTTCTCCACCCTGGGGGTTTCCATTCCTTTCAAGGGTTGCTTGAGCATTAGTTAGTGATGTTTAAACCTCAAACCAAAGCAGAGTGTTCACAAGATGTGCATCCTTTAAAAAAAGGACTACAAAGTTTCTGCAGATTTTCTCCCAGACTTAAAATACTAGTAGCTATATACACAGAAGCTGAGCTTCTTGCTAACTTGGCGTGTCTTCCAATGGGAACCATCACTGGGATGCGGCCAGGCTGCCACGGAGCAAGGGAGGGTCTCAGAGGCCATCTTGCAAAAGGCACATCTGTCCCCTAATGCATCCTTCTGCTTGCTGAGGGGAAAGGGTGCCCCCACACTCAAACACACAGAGTCATCACTCCTCTGTCATCCTGCATTGTTCCCCCCAGGACCCAACACGCACCCGGAACACAGCGCCTGTGGCTTGACCATTCCTGTAGCCCCGGCACCGAGTGCCAGGTGTGGTGCTCAACGTTTACGGAACCGAACCGTCATTCAGGACAGTTGTGGGAGCCGGACTGGCTCCTTCTCTAAATACTCTTTGTACCCCTTCATTTATTGATTTTGCATGCATCCATCGCAAGTATGTCTTCTGCTATGAAAATGTCAAGAGGAGGGGCGCCTGGGTGGCTCATTCGGTTAAGCGTCCGACTTCATGATCTCACGATTCGTGGGTTCGAGCCCCGCATCGGGCTCTGTGCTGACAGCTAGCTCAGAGCCTGGAGCCTGTTTCAGATTCTGTGTCTCCTTCTCTCTCTGCCCCTGCTCGTGGTCTGTCTCTCTCTGTCTCTCAAAAATAAATAAAAGTTAAAAAAAAAATTTTTAAATGTCAAGGGGAAAATGTTTAAGCAGACACTGCCTTACAATCATTTCAAAGAAGGACTCACATTCTGAGTATCATTTGTTGAGAGCCTACTGCACGCCAGTCACTCTTCTAGCTACTGAGGACACACTGGTGAAATGCCAGGTGGCCCCTGCTCTCACAGAGCTCGTGACTGTCGATGGTGAAGGCGGGGTTTCTGTGAAGCTCATACGTCACTTCTTGGAGGAAGCCTCCCATGGCTCCCCACGCCCCACCCTTGCCCGTCTTGTGCACTCTGTGCCCTCCTGCCCACGGCCCTTGTCACTCCATGTTTTAGTGGCCGGTCTGCTTGAAGGCCTCCCAGTCTGGCCCCCACGGTGCTTGCAGGCAGAAACCCAGGCTCCATCATTGCCGCGTCCCCAGGGCATAACACGGTTCCTGACACAGAAGCCGCGCACAATAACTGTGCTGAACTAGTGTGTGAAGACTGGACAGCGCCAAACACAATTTGAAAATGACCAATATGGGGCAGGTGGGTGGCTCCGTCGGTTAAGCGTCCGACTGCTGATTTGGGACCAGGTCATGATCTCAATGTTCGTGGGATCCAGCCTCACGGTGGGCTCTGCAGCTCAGAGCCTGCTTGGGATTCTCTCTCTCTCAAAATAAATAAATAAACATAAAAAAAAAGAAAGAAAGAAAATGAGCGATGAGACTCAAAGATATTGGGCTCAAGAGTAATCTGGAGTTTCATTAGTTGACGCAGAAGACAAAACAGTGGGTCACTAGCAAAGGAAACAACATCTTGGCTCCGGGGTGGCCTAGTGCCCAAGCTAGAAAGTGCTCTCAGCGCGTTCATTTGAGCATTTCATTTGAGCACTGCATGAAGCACAATGCCACTGTGGTTCTGTGGGAAACCGCTATATTTTGGAGGAGGTGTTAATCTGAAGCAGAAGTGTAAGAACATCCGGGGATGTTTTTTCACCATTCCTGGGTTTGAACTCTTTTTTGTCTTTTTTTTTTTTTTTTTTTCCGGTCTTCTTCTTCTCCTTTGTTTTGGTTTGATTTGCTTTGGTTTGGAGTTTTTAAAAAACCAGCCTGCGGCTCTTTTCATTTGAAGGTAACTGTTGGGGGCACTGAGCTTTGTTTTTCCGTTTGTGCGATAAGAAACCCAAGTCCATTTAGATTCCTCTGGTTCTTGCCTTTATAGCTCGGTTCCTTCCCTGTTATCATTCAGGAAGCCTCCAAAGATGGGCGATTTCACCTGGCTGATGCGGAGTTCTGTAAGATACTTCCTGTTTTCTTTCCTGCGTGCGCCCCTTTAATTCTGTGTTTCCCAGGGCGGGCAGACTGCAGTCAGGGTCCGTGCCTCCTGAAATGCCCCAGCGTCTGCATTTTGCAGTCTTGACACCCATGGTCCCCACCTAAGTCCCTGCACGTCTCTGGCGCACACGCATTGAGCCCCCACTGGCTCCCAGTCAGAGCACCATGTGAAAAAGGAGCCCTTTGAGTCGCGGGTTGGGGCCTCTGTGGGGAAACTCCCTCTTCAGCGATTATAACGCACCTCATTAAGCATTCTTTTCTGCCCCATTTTCTCCAGGGAGGAGGCTTGGGGTCTGTCATGTTGCAGGGCTGCTGAGAACAGTATCGTTTCCGTCTGGATCTGCCCCGTGCCTTTGATAAACATTGCGACCCAGCCATGTGTCTGTTCCCAGTTGACCAAGTTCCTGTCATCTGAGGGATACGTTTAAAATAGTTCAAGTATGAAGTTTAGTGCTTGGCTTGACCGTGGCCGACAGCACTGCTCATGTTGTCGGCAATTGAAAGTGCTTCTGGCCATCGGCCTGTCTCCTTCCCTCTTCCCCTTGCCCTTTGCTTCTTGGCTAGGGGAGGGACACACAGTGTGATCACTGTTCTGGTCTGACCCCAGGCCAGGGAAGCACTAAAAGGGGATCCGTTATTTCTAGGAAGTAGGAGGGGCGTGGGGTGGGGGGGCTGGGAGCAGGAAAGAGGCAATACAAATCCATCTAAGATTTCCTGGCCTCGGGGCGCCTGGGTGGCTTAGTCGGTTAAGCGTCCTACTTTCGCTTAGGTCATGATCTCGCGGTTCGTGGGTTCGAGCCCCGCGTCGGGCTCTGTGCTGACTGCCAGCTCGGAGCCTGGAGCCTGTTTCGGAGTCTGTGTCTCCCTCTCTTTCTGACCCTCCCCTGCTCACGCTGTCTCTCTCTCTCTCTCCCAGAAATAAATAAAACATTAAAAAAAAAAAAAAAGATTTCCTGGCCTCAAAAAGAAAGAATTCACCGGCCTCCTATTTTCATCTGAATGTGTGCAAGGAAGGATCTGATGAATTAGTCATCCAACTACCACCTTTGTCTTCCTCCTGAAGTTCTACGGTCAAGGCAAAAAACACCTGCTGTGTGTGCACCTCTGTGCCTGGTATGAAAAGAGACTTAGGCGACAAAACCCTAGCCCTTGAGTTACACCCTTCGTTCTTTGGCTCCGTGAGGCCTTGCAGGAGCAGATTGTGCGCGAAGCTCTACTCCTTTCCTTCAGCCCGTGTCACGGGGCGGGTTCTCCGGGAAGCAGATCTGGAGACGGCTGGTAGAATGCAAGACACTTATGCTGGGTTCCCCCGGGGGTCAGCATCTGGGAAAGGCATGGGGCGGAAGCAGGAGTGGGCTGAGGAAGGTGAGCTGGGCCGCAGGCGCAGGGATGGCGTGGCTAGCGTCCCGGGGTCACCACAGGGAGATGGCCCGTCAGTCATTGGATGTGTGCTCCCCTGAAGAGATGCGTTGCCTCGGGTGAGGTGACGTTGTGGAGTGCCAGCAGCCGAGCGACACATCTGTCGCGGGGAGGAGCCACGGGTGGGGGTCACAGTGGCTAGCACAGCCCACGGCAAGCTGGCTTTTCAGAAGCCGAATAATCCTGCTCTCAAAGGTCAGCCACAAACTCCTGTAATTCGAAAGCTTCATGGCCCCATCCTGATCCTCTTCTTACATGAATTTTCTAAGCATTTGGCCCTGTCGAGCCAGACTTCTCTGTCTTCAGAACCAACCTTCGCTTCTGCTCTAGTGGACTTGCGCCTTCATAACCATTCCTGCAAAGTCATCGCCCTCTCTTCCTCATTGATTACAGGTGCTACCCCCACACCCTAGTGCCGTCCCAGCCCCCCTCCTCTTTCTTCCCCGTGTCCCCTTTCTCTCCGGCTGATCTATCTCATCTACCTCCCAGTGCCGGCGATCATGGGCCTCCCCAGCCGTATCTCTCTTCTCCGCCCCAGCTCTACCTCCAGCTGACCCCTAGGATCCACATAGCAAGTGGCCCGTTGTCACAAACTCAACCTGCCTATCTGAGTCAACTCAGGCTGCCCGAACAGAATACCACTGGGTGGCTGGGTGGCTGATGCAACAGAAATGTCCTCGCACTGCCGGAAACTTGAAGTGCAAGATCGAGGTGCCGGCAGGGTTGGTGTCTGGTGTGAGCTCTCTCCTTGGGGTTGAAAACTACCACCTTCTTGCTGTGCCCTC
This sequence comes from Hyaena hyaena, assembly GCF_003009895.1. Taxonomy (NCBI): domain Eukaryota; kingdom Metazoa; phylum Chordata; class Mammalia; order Carnivora; family Hyaenidae; genus Hyaena; species Hyaena hyaena. Next base: position 661,046 of record NW_024081390.1, on the reverse strand, counting down.
ACATGGCCTCTTCCCTGGGCACACACGGAGAGAGAGAAAGAGAGAGATCTTTGGTGTCTCTTCCTCTTCTTAGAAGGACACCAGCCCTATCAAAATAGGGCCTCCCCCACATGATCTCATTTAACCTTAATTACCTCCCTAAAGGCCCTCTCTGCAAATAGTCACATCAGGGGGTAGGGTTTCAACATAGAAATTTTGAGAGGAGGGACACGGTTCAGTCCTAAAAAATTGTCCTCAACTGAGCCCTTTATCTTCATTCTCCTATCGCTGTCCCTCAGACTTGCCCAGCCTCTCTTTACCTGTCAGTAAATCACACCATGCAGTGGCTCAAACCAGAAATTGGGGAGTCTTCTTTGCCTGTTCCCTCACCAAGGGAAAGGCAGTATTTCATCTATTGCTTACAACCAACACGCGGTATTCATCTGTTGCTGTGTAACAAATTTTTCCAGAATTTAACATCTTAACATAGGAAACACTTATTATCTCACTCAGTTTCTGTACGTCAGGAATCCAGGAACAGCTTAGATGGGGTGGTTCTGGCTCAGAGTCTCTCATGAGGTTGCAGTCAAAATGTTGGCTAAGGAAATAGTCATCTGAAGGCTTGCCTGGAGCTGCAGGATTCTCGCTCAACACTGGTCGCTTACACAGCCATTAGGAGGAGGCCTCAGCTCCTCATTTGCTGTGGACAAAAGGCATCAATTCCTCAATAGATGGGCCTCTCCACTGAGCTGCTTGAGTGACTTCATGACAAGCCAGCTGGCTTCCCCCAGAATGAGTGATCCAAGACAGAGCCGCCAGGAGACCACATGACTTTCATGAGCTGCTCTCAGGACTTACACACCCTCATTTCACCATGTTCTATGCAGTAGAGACTGAATACAGCCCAGACTCTGAAAGAACAATTCATCTCCCCTTCAGAAGAGGAGTATCAGATGATTTGTGGACATATGGCAAGGTATTCCAAACGTCTCTCATATCCACCCAACTGCCATACATTCTTAGGCTATCACCCTGGCCTCCTAAATTGTCTCCTTGTTTTTTAATATTATTAAAACCCAGATATAATCATGTGAACCCCAGTGGCCCCCTAAAACCTCCAGAAGTTTGCTAGGAGCTTTCTCAAATTTAACTTTAAGTTTTACCCTATTACCTCCCGGTAACCTATAAATGCCCTGTAAACAATCCATATACATATACATATATACGTATTCATTCATATCTATGTGCTTTTGACAATCTCTTTAATCTCTCTGCCTGGAATTGCCATAGTTGTTCTAAATTGCTCACCCTCCCCGTATCCGTGCCCGGTAACTTTGCGGGTTCCCTAGAGGCAGAACGTACTTCTCCACCCTTCAACTTCAGACGCAGCTCTGTGCCTTATTCTGGCCAATAGGATGTTAGATGTGACGGAAGCAGGGACCTGAAGGTGCTTGAATAGTAGGACTTGCTCTCTTGCATGCTGCCATGGCCATGAAAACAGCTTTCTTTGAGCAGTTGCTGCCTTTTTAGCCTGGGCTCCAGAAAGACACACACACACACACACACACACACACACGCACACGCACACACACACATCTGCATCTTGGAGCCAAGCCCGAGTGGAGCCTGGCTTAAATCAGACAACATATAGTTGTATAAGAACAAATGATTATTATTGAAAGCCACTTAGGGGCACCTGGGTGGCTCAGTCAGTTAAGTATCCTACTCTTGATTCCAGCTCAGGTCATGATCTCATGGTTTGTGGGATTGAGCCCTGCATCAGGCCCTGCGCTAACAGCATGGAGCCTGCTTGGGATTCTGTCTCCCTCTCTCTCTACCCCTCCACTGCTTGCTCTCTCTCTCTCTCTCTCAAAGTAAATGAAAATAAACTTAAAAAATAAGTAAAGCCACTTAGTTTTGAGGTGGACTGTTACACAGCACGATTGTGTCAATAGCTGACTAACATGCTCTTTTCCCCTACCCTCTTTGCTTGCTAAAATTCCACCCATCTTTCAAACTTCATCTCAGAAGACACCTCCAGGAGCCTTCCCCAGTCTTTGCAAGAAAAACTACTTGCTCCTTCCTCTGAAATCTTATGTTTCATTTGCATTTTATTACAGAAACTGGTTTTTGCTTTATACTTTCAAATTTCTAATGAATTTATAAGTTTCTTGAAAGCAGGTGTCCTATATGATCCTTACAGATCCTCCTTGTATGATCTTCTCAACAGTGGGCACATGGTAGCCACCCAATAAATGTTCAATGACAAGATGAATGGATGAAAACAGTAGATAATTTACTACTGTACTGGGGAATATGAAACATAAGCATCACAAATCTTCAGAGTCAATCACAATGGACCAGGATACTCCAGAGTTAGTAAGGTGTTTATTATCTAGTAGCTTCTCAGTAAAGGCTTTATTTTGGATGCAAGGAACAGACACTCTCCTGCCCTAGCTCAAAAAAGGGGGGGTTTATTGAAGATAAATGACAGAGGGGATTATCAGAGAACCCAAGGTCAATAAAGAAAGTAAGCCAGGCCTCATAGGAGCCGGAAATCCATCAGGAATTGACACCACACGCATTGATCACACAGTCTTTCTCCCATGGCACCTCCAGTCTGCTCCTCACTCACTGCAAACTTGCTTTCTCTATTCACCCACGTGCTTGCACACGGGCCACCAGAGTCATCTTCAAGTAGCTGTGTCCCATAGGTACCGAGCTCCGTTTCCTGGGGCCTCAATTCCATATTCTCGGGAAGAGGATTGGATTGGACCACCTTGGTTTAGAGGGATTTAATCAGCTGAGGGCAGGATGGACAGGTTTGCTGGGAAAGCTTTAGGCTCAGCTCTTCATCAACGACCATAGGTGGTGGGAAGCAGCCCCTAAAGAGCGTGTTTATTGCATCAGAGCATCAGAAGCACGTCTTAGAGGAGGGGGATTAATGGCTTTTGTTTTACGGGCATACTCAGCAGTATTATTATTTGGAGTTGTTGCGAAAGGGCTGTGTGACTGAAGATTTGGATCCTAGACGTGAAGATCTTCCTGTAGAGTCTTCAGGCCCTGAGAACTCAGGGTGGAACAGGAGGCTGAACACAAGACTGAGCATGAAACTGAAAGGAAACAGCAACCTCGCAGGGCCCTTTGTGAAGTGACTGTCCTGTCGTTGTCATTGCTTAAATAGTTAACTTCATTCACCAACCGTGTGGAAGACAGGACATTCTCAGATGCCGCTGGTTTCCACAGATGGAAAAACTAAGGATCGAGTACATACATGAGGCTGTGCGTACTGCACCTATTACTTCTTCAGAGACATTTGGGACTAAGAGTTCTTCCCGTGGGGGGTTCACGGTGATCTCAGCTCTCAGCTAGTTCATGAGGATGAGAGGGATGGGAATGGAACTACTCAGGAGTTAGGCTGTTGAGTCGTGAGCGTGTCTGAGAGAAGAGGAAGTATTACAGAGAGGAGAGCTTTCAGGTGATTATCCGGGCGGGGGGCGGGGGGGGGGCTCAACATGGGGCCTGGAAGCCCCTACCCCAAGCAGATAAAAAGTTGGTGGCTTTTAGAGCACCCCAAACGCAAGAGGAATGTAGGTCTGGATAGAGGGGGAGCTTTTACTGGGCCTAGAAAAGACATTGCATTGGGCTGGCACGTAAGCGCCATTGAAGCTGGTCTTGGGGGGAAAAAAAATGCAGCTGCCCTTGGGTCTGTCACATTCACCAGGATTTCCTGAGAGCCCAGAACAGAACCTGCCACACAACACTGATTCAAGGCTTTATTAGCTGGCATTGATTCATTGGTTCCTTTGTTTATTCATTTACATTATCATTCATTCATTCATCCATTCATTTGTCTATTCATTCAGGAATACATGCCTTACAGGCTTTTACAACCTTAGTACCACTGATATTTTGAGCCAGATAATTCTCTGTTGTAGGAGGCTGTCCTGTGACTTGTAGAGTGTTTAGAGGATCCTTGGCTTCTGCCCCCTAGATGCAAGTGGCAGATGTCTCCCAGTTGTGACAACCAGACACGTCTTCAGATATTGCCAAGTGTCTCCTGGGGAGAGGGTGGGGGCAAAGTCATCCCTGATTGAGAACCTCTTGTACCAGAATTCAGGAGTTTCCGTGAGATTCCCTGAAATGATGATTCCAGTCTGAAATCAAGAGGTGCACCTGGCGTTCAACTTTTCCATGGGTAGAAAGAGCCGAGAAAAACAGTTCAATCTTAAACTGGGCGTGTAAGGTGTGTAACTGAGAGGAAATTGGCAAAAAAAGGACGCAAAGCAAGGATACTCAAACTTTCTGCCCCTGTGCCCTTCTAAAATAATTTTTAAAAAATTAGCCTCCCTCACACGTATTTTTATTTACTTATTTATTTTTATTTACTTGCTATTGGGGTATCATGCACAATATTCTTTTAAAAATGGTTTTCCACAGCTTTATTGTGATATTATTGACATATAACCTATGATAATTTAAGGTATACTGTGTGATGACTTGATATATGTATATATTACAAAATGGTTACCGCAACAGTGATAGTTAAAACCTCCATCCCCTTACATAATGTTTTGTGTGTGTGTGTGTGTGTGTGTGTGTGTGTGTGTGTGTGGTGATAACATTTAAGATCTATTCTTTTAACAACTTTCAAGTATATAATGTAGTATTGGGGTTTTTTGTGTTTTTTAAATGTTGTATTTCTTTTTGAGAGAGAGAGAGCATGAACAGAAAAGGTGCAGAGAGAGAGGGGGACAGAGGATCCGAAGCTGGCTCTGTGCTAGCAGCAAAGAAGTGGGACTGAACTCACGAACCATGAGATCATGACCTGAGCTAAAGTTGGACACTTAACCAACTGAGCCACCCAGGCGCCCCTCCAGTGTTATTCATTATAGTCACTTTGTTGTACATTAGATCCCCAGAACATATTCATCTTCTAGCTGGTTGTTCGTACCCTTTGACCAACATGGCCCCATATCCCCCACCCCCCAAACCCTGGCAACCACCATTCTATTCTCCATTTCATGAGTTCAGCTTTTTTAGATTTCACATACAAATGAGAACACACAGCATTGTCTTTCTTTGACTTATTTCACTTAGCTTAATGTCCTCAAGGTGCATCCATGTTGCAAAAGGTTGGATTCCCTTCTTTTGTACAACTGAATAGTAATCCATTGTGTGTGTCTACACACACACATACACACACCCATATTCTTTATCCATTCATCCATCAGTGATCACTTAGGTTGTTTCCATGGCTCGAGTATCATGAATAACGCTGTAGTGAACATGGAGGTGGAGATCTCTGAGTTAGTGTTTTTATTTCCTTTGAATATATACCCAGAAGTGGAATTGCTGAGCCATATAATAGTTCTTCTTCTTTTTTAACTTTTTAAGGAAACTTCATACTGTTTTCCAGAGTGGCTGCCCCAGTTTGCATTCCCACGACCAGTGCATGAGGGTTCCCTTTTCCCCATAGCCTTGCCAAACGATCATTGATGAGGTTTTTCTGCCTGGTTGGTTCACATATCTGAGATAACTATTACTTATTGCGAGGGTGAGACAAGATTCAATGTTGATTTTATTTCTATTTTTCATTTTATAGATATATTAGGAAGAAACCTTATCCATGTAAGTATATTGGACTAGAAGGGAGAGTGGAGTTTTCTTAGAGCAAATGTCACCTGACTTTTTCAAGGTCTTTTCTTTCTTTTTCTTTTTCTTTTAAGTTATTTATTTTGAGAGATAGAAAGAGAGAGAGCAAGGGGCAAAGGCAAAGAGAGAGAATCCGAAGTAGGCTCCTCACTGTCAGCTCAGAGCCTGATATGGGACTCAAACTCACAAACTGGGAGATTATGACCTGAGCCGAGATCAAGAGTTGGATCCTTAACCAATTGAGCCACTCAGGCACCACCCCCCCACAGCTCTTTTCATGTGACATGCGCGCCCCCAATCACATAATTGTCATTGAGAACTTTTTAAAATCATGGTAAAATATACATCATGAAATTTCCCCTTTGAACTATTTCCAGTGTGCAGTTCTGGGATTTGAGGTACATTCCCACTGTCCTGTAACTATCGCCACTGCAAATTTTCCATCTTCCCAAACTGAAACTCTGTCCCCACTAAATGCTATCGCCCCATCCCCTCTTGCCCCTGGCCATTCTACTATGGAGCCACCTATCTCCTTTCTGTCTCTATGAACTTGATTACAGTACGTTCCTCAGGTAAGTAGGACCATACGGTGTTTGTCCCTTTGTGTTGGGCTTATGTCACTGAGTATAATGTCACCAGGGTTCATTCATGTTGTAATACATCTCAGGATTTCTTTCTTTGTTACAGCCGAATAATAATATTCCTTTCTGTGTATGTCCTGTATTTTGTTTGTGTTTCCATTGATGGAACATTTGAGTTACTTCTCCTTTTTTGACTATTGTGAATAATGCTGCTTCCACCTTTCTGCTACTGCTACCAGTAATAGTAGGTTGCTTCTACCTTTGGGCTGTTGTGTATAACGAGTAGAGAAATATCCATTTGAGTCTCTGTTTTCAGTTCTCTTGGGTCTACACCCAGAAATAGAATGATTGGATCATGTGCGAAATCTATTTTTAAATTTTTAAAACATTTTTTAAATGTTTATTTTTGAGGGAGAGAGAGAGAGAGAGCATGCAAGCAGGGAAGGAGAAGAGAGGCGGGGCAGGGCGGGTAGAGGGGAGACAGAGGATCCAAAGCAGGCTCTGTGCTGACAGCAGCGAGCCTGGTGTGGGGCTCTAACTCATGGACTGCGAGATCATGACCTGAGCCGAAGTTGGATGCTCAACTGACTTGACCCACCCAGGTGCCCTCTATTTTTAATTTTTTGAGGAACTGGCATACCATCTTCCACAGTGGCCGCACCATTTTACATCCCCACCAACGATACACAGGAGCCCCAGTGAAAAATATTTTTAAATGATCAACCAGCCGACAATACAACTAGGCCTTCCTTCAGTTTTGTTGAAAGCAAAGAATTAGATACCACCTACTTGCAAAGGGATTTGTTACCCAGCCTTGATTAGAGCCATCCACTTTTTTAAGACTAGCACAGTATTTCAAATTGCCTTCTTGTTTGTTTTCCCAGAGGTGTTTACATTCCAGGTGCAACGGACCAGAGGGAGAGTTGGGGTGGGCGCGAGTTAGCCTGCCTTTGGTAAAGTGTGAGAAGATTGGGGGCAAAGGGAGAAGGAGAAAAGTCAGACCTGGCTTGCTGTTCCCACCATGGGTACAGCAAATGGATACATTGCTGTTCCCACCATTTTGCAAATGGATACGTTTTGGGGGGGGACAAATATGTATTGAAATTGAGGATCTGGAACTTGGTTCTCTTAAAACATCATTGGAAGTCTTTGTAGACTCCCAGGAAAATACAGACCCGAGTTTGAACGCCAGGGGTGTCTCTTTGGAGAAGGCACAGGTCGAACTGGAAGAACTTGGAGGGATGAGTAATGTCTGAAGTCAGTGCTTCTGAAGCTGTAAGGTGCATCAGAATCACCTGGCGTGGGGGGCTTGTTATGACATAGCTAGTTGGGCCCTAGCAAGAGAGTTTCCAAGTCAGTAGATTGAAGGTAGGGCCCAAGAATTTGCATCACTCATAGGCTCTCAAGTGATGTTGCTGCTCTGGGCACCACATTGAGGACCACTGCTCTAAGGTGAATCAAGGGATTCATGGGCGTTCAAGGCACATACCTCTGTAAGTGGCTGGCTCTTGTCTGGAGATTCTCCCACACTGTATGTAGCAAATGAGTTCATGCACCTGCAATGAAGGCTGCGCTGTTTGGACACTGCAGAGGAGCAATTCCGCTGGTACTATATAACTTGCCACTTTGTCTTATGCTCCCGTCCCCCCATTGAAAGGCCTTTACGAGGAGGAAGCAGGTCTTACTTCTCTAACCTCCACAGCAGATGTCTGATGACTGTTTGTGGAGCTGAATACTATGATTGTCTTCTCATGAAAAGTTGTGCTAGTACATTTATTAATTAGCATTTCCGACAGGAAAACGTAGACATCATTTCTTAGGGTCACGATATATATCGTTATCCTTTGGAGAGAAATTCAGGTATAATCAAGGAGAACATAAAAAGAAATAATGAGCCGTAAGATGTCATCCAAACCTAATATTAACCTTTAAGGAACAGCACTGTGTTAAAAACCGAATATTAACCTTTAAATAATAGCACTGTGTTAACTGAATCTCGTCTCATTTTCTGTGACCATGAGGCAAATGGGCATACATATTTAATGGGGGCATTAGAAAAAGATTTTAAATCTGTTGATGATACGGATATGTAAGGTACTATAGGGTGCATAGGATAAAAATGAATCAAGCACGTATCCTACCATCAAGAAGCTCTAAGAAAGAGCACATTTGACCAGAAATACCTAATAAAGTGCCAGGAAATAGAGAAGTAAAGGATTCTGGGGCTTCATACTATAGAAACATTACCTTCAAATCAGACTTTGGAGAAGGCAAAACCCTCAGGGAAACTTCTGTGTGGGCGATGACGTTTGAGGCAGGCCACGGAGGACAGGTAGGAGCTGACCATGGACAACTGGCGTAAAGAGTGGCAACAGAGAATTTCGGGCTGAGGGGACAAAGAGCAAAAGAACAAAGCCACTGAGGCAGGAAATCACGAGAGCCATACGAGGAGCAGATAATCCCCGTGACTAGAGGACACAGAGCATGAAATGAGTGGGGACCAAGGATGGGACCAGATCGTGGCAAACCTTGGGTGACAGACCAGCTAAGGAATTTGAACTTTATTCTGTAATCAATGGGCAACCATTGACTGGGTCTGAAGTGGAATGATCAGAGACATGCTTCTGGAAGATTCTTTTGAAAGGAATGTATAGGATAGATGAGACAGGATAGAACCCAGAGGCAGGGGGACCCATTGCAGTAGTCTTTGAGGGCAGAAAGGGTAGGGCAGACGATGCATAGTTAGAATAGATGAAGCTTAGTAACTGACCAATTGTGACAGGTAGAGGGAAACGAGTAATCAAACATAATGCTTAAGTTTCAGGTCTGGGCCATTGGGCAAACGGCAATGTCAGAAATTGGGAACGGTGGAGGGGCAGGGCTTAGTGAAGGCAAAGTCTGAGTCTGAGGTCTCAGCCCACCATCCTCTCGGATGCCTCATGGGCTGTTAGACAGAAGTGAGGCACAGGAGAGCCACCAAAGTCACAGGTGAAGATCTCCAACTTACTTCAATAGAGGTGCTAAGCGAAGGGTATTATGCGATGGGAATAGGATGGGATCACCATGGCAAGCACAGCAGAAGGGGAAGATGGAGGCACGGCCATCCAAGACTGACCCATGAGACGCTCTTTGTACTTTTTCCATCAGTCCACACGTTTTCGGTAGTCTGCCCACTTGGAGGTCGGCCAAACTCAGAGCTGGGCAGTCGGAGAAAGGGGAGCAGAGATGGAGACCAGAAAGGAGTGACAGTGAGGTGGGAAGGTGACGCGCTGTGCAGTCCCAGAGCAAAGGGCATTTCAAGCTGGTGGTATTGCATAGATGAGGGGCCCCAGAGAGGTCGGAAAGGATGCAACATATCGGAAGTTCGCTGGATTTGGCACTGAAGCCCCAACCCACCTCCGTGCAGTAGACCAACTTCTAAGATGCCCTCCAGTGATCCTGCCTCCAGCTACTCGCGCCTTTATGTATCATTCCGTGTGGGCGGGGCCTGGTGACTCGCTTCTGACAGAATACATTCTAACCGATAGAACACAGTGAATGCGATGGGATCTTCCGTCTAAGATCAAGTTTAAAAAGGCTGTCACTTGTACCTTACTCACAGTCTCTCTCTCTCTCTCTCCCTCTCTTGCCCTCTCACTCGCTCACTCTGATAAACCCATCTGCCACATTATGGGCTGCCCTGTGGAGAGGCCCACGTGACACGGAACTGGGGATGGCCTCTGGCCAACAACTAACAACAATCAGCCCAGCCGCCCATGAACAATGCAATCCTGCCACCAAGTCCATGACCGAGCTTGGAAACGAATCTTTCCCCAGTCAAGACGGCCTTGAGAAAGGGCACAGCCCCAGCCGACATCTTGATTGCAGCCTGCGAGAGACCCCGAGCCAGAAGCTCCTGTTACACCACCCCCAATTCCCTGGCCCACAAAAGGTGGGAGACAGCAAATGTGTGTGGTGTTACATCACTCCATTTGAGAGTAGTCGCTTGTAGAGCGATAGAGAACTAACACGCCGCACCTGGAGGAGTGTGGCGAGGGTAGGAGCCGAATCACAAGGGGTTGAGTAAGAAGTAGGTACAAAGAAATGCAGGCCGGGGGGCACCTGGGTGGCTCAGTCGATTGAGCATCCAGCTTCAGCTCAGGTCATGATCTCACGGTTCATGAGTTCGAGGCCTGCATCGGGCTCTGTGCTGACAGCTCGGAGCCTGGAGCCTGCTTTGGATTCTGTGTCTCCCTCTCTCTGCCCCACCCCCAGTTGCACTCTGTCAAAAAAAATTAAAAAATTAAAAACACACACACAGACACACTCACACACACACACCAAAGAAATGTAGACCAGAAGTATAAACAAGGCTTCTAAGAAATGTGATGGCGAAAGGAAGTGTGGAAGCACTACTTAGTACCCCGAGCTGATTTTCAAATGGATATAATAAATTAAGATATTATTTAGAGCTATTAAGATTACATAGATTTACTGTAGCCTCAGGGCCATTCGAAGTGACATTCCTTAAACATTCGGAGATTTATGAGTCTTTATTGGGTAAGTTCTTGCCGAGAACGTACACGCTAATAATCATCATCACCATCCTCCTCGGGTACGCTCGCCCACCTGGCGTCTGCTTTGTCCTGTGTTAGCCTGTGAATGCTCAGTCCCTGTGAAGTAGGCATGGCAGGCACTAATGAGGCATGACCCACTGGCGCTACCTTCCATCTTCGTAATTTGGAGAACTCGGTTCCTGTGACACGACACTTAAGAGTTGTCGCAATAAAGCCTGAGCTGCGCAGATGCGTCCATAGAGTACAAGGCTGGCTGTACCCACCTCGCAGGGCAAAAGTATGTGGACGCCACGCAGGGGTGTGTGGCTGTGGTGGGGAGAGGGGGGGGCCCGGGGGAGCGCGAACACATCTTACAAGCAAATGTATTGAGCGCTGCAGATTGCCATGCTCACGAGAGCTCAGCTCTGCTCGATTAGGCAATTCACCCCCCTCTGACGGCACAGAGGCCCCAGCTGTTGCTCTTAGCAGAAGACTGCCATTCACCGGCACTTGATCATTTTTATGGAGAACACTTGATACCAGCAATATCTCTGCCAGCCTTGCAAAGAAAACTCAAGATCTCGGCACTGGGGTGACATCTGCAAAGGGGTACGATGGAGCTTTCCCGGTTCGCGGGCGCACTTCGGCGTGTGCCTTCACAGCCCACCTGCCTGAGTCTTCCTGATGGCCCCCCTCAGTGATTCGGCGGCATGTCATTCATTCCTCAGGCAACCAAGCGTTCCAGAAAAGGGGTGCTGCTGTCAGATGTCCATCCCAGCCCTTCCTGCTGTGTTTTGAGCGGGGGGGCTTCCAATCTGAATCGACTCGAGCAGGTGAAAAACCAGTCTCGGGGCCTTGTCCGGTAGCTTCCGATGGCCAGCATCCCACTCCCGAATGTGCTGGAATTCACAGCACCTTGACTCGGTTAGGTCATCCTAGGAGTGTATAAGCAAACGAAAGAGGTGTTTATTCATGCCATATCCGTTACCGAAAACCGTTTTGTCCTTTTCCCGAAGGCAATGACGGTGGTAAAACACATTTAGTGGTTTTAAGTGCTTTTTCTATTCCTTTCGCTTTGACCCTCTCACGGTTAAGGAAATGGTTTTCTCTACTCAGCGCTAGCATTTCCAAACTGCTGCTTATTCTGAAGAGGTAAACATGAGTCAGTCACCCAAATCTATCTGTACAGATGAGTCTTCACATTTGTAAGCAGTAATAGCAGCAATAAAGCCATGTTTCCCCCTCTATAACATGTAACTAATGATTTACTTAAAAATAATTTCTGTCTTCTTGGTAAAGAGAGAGTTTTTATGCCCCCGCCTCCACCCCAGACTATCCACAGAGGAAGGAAAAGACAGTGAAGACGTCTGAGGTTTCATTCAAAAGGGCATTACTAATTTATCATTATTATGTTTGTTTCCATGAATAGCTCTTCCCCGCCTCCGTTTCAGTATTGAGTAACGTCATCATTTATTTATGGACTATTTAACAGACACTTCTGTAGAGCACATACTCTGTACCAGTCACTGTTTGAAGCACTTTATAAATATGAATTCATTTACTCTTCCTGACAACCTCATGAGTCAGGTACCATTGTCATCACTGTTCCTGCGGCAGAGATGAGGAAACCAGGGCACAGAGAGGTTAGGGAACTCCCCCAAGGTTACACAGCTAAGGAGCGGTGGAGCTGAGATTTGTTCCCCAGGCGGTCTGTGCTCACTGCATTCTGCTGTCTCTGCGCGTCACTTCATTAGTTTTGCTTCTGAAGGTTTTCGAAGTGCTATTTTACGTCACATCAAACTGCCGACTACAGACCGTGCCAGAGCCCGGAGTAAGCAGAAACGATGGCAGCACAGTCCGTTCTGGGTACATGACTTTGAACCCAAGGTTGGGCCCCCAATCCTTCTCTTCCATCCACTGAACGTTACCCATTCTTCGGACCTAGTTCAAAGGTCCCCTCCTTTGAGACATGGCCCCTGAAAGCCAGGCAGACAGGACAAATTTATGGTGGATGTGCCGAAGAACAGTCTGGAAGAACCCACTGGAGAGAACTGTGCCCCAGACTGGGCTTTAACAAACTCCCAGTGATCTGGGCATAACTACAAACACTGCTTATTGTATAAATATGCTAGCTTCGTCCTCACAACGGCCCCGTGACGAATACGTATTCTCATTATCTGTTTGCTTTGTTTACTTTTCAATCCATTATAGCTACCATACAGCATTATATTAGTTTCAGTCTTATTATCTCTGTCTTCCAAATGAGGAGTCAGAGGTTAAGTAACTTACCCTGGATGACACATCTGGTAAGTGTCAGGGCCATGATTCAAACAAACACGGGCAGTTTGGGCCCCTGTTACCGATGCAGCCAACCACCACAGTACACTTACTGCCTGTGTGGGTAAGGCGGATGCATTGCAAGCACTAAGGCAAATGTTAGAAGGAAGGTTCGAGAGCCCACCATTCTGGGCAGAACCGCCTGTCGTCTTTGCAGAGATGTTGGCAGGTGTGCGTGCTGAAGTTCTCATGGCCAGGTTTGCCTGCCTGGGCGTAGCACCGTGGTCTCCTGGAGGGGACCGGGAAGGTTGAGGCTTCTTTGGGGCAAAAAACAAATAATTTCCCTGGGTATTTACCTTTCTTTTTTTCCTGAAAGGTTTTTTTAAAATGTTTTATTTATTGCTGAGAGAGAGAGAGAGAGAGAGAGAGGAGAGAGACAGCATGAGCAGGGGAGGGTCAGAGAGAGAGGGAGACACAGAATCTGAAACAGGCTCCAGGCTCTGAGCTAGCTGTCAGCACAGAGCCTGGCGCGGGACTTGAACCCACAAACCGTGAGATCATGACCTGAGCCAAAGTCGGACGATTAACCGACTGAGCCACCCAGGTGCCCCTATTCCTGAAATTTTAGAACAGCGTTTATTCATTCAACAAGTCTTCGTGGAGGGCTTGCCGTATGCCAGGCACTGCTCTAGCCTGGGACACACAGTAGCAAATAAAAGTGAGCAAAATCCCTGATTTCCTGCTTTTGCTCCGGATTTTTCTATGTTTTTCCGACTATAAGTTTTGTCCCATTTTTGTCATCTCAGTTTTAATCCCATCCATAAACGTACCAAAACATAACAATCTTATGAACAAGGAAAAATAAACATCACATTTTCTAATGTTTATTTTTGAAAGAGAACGAGCATGAACAGGGGAGGGGCAGTGAGAGAGGGGGCACACACAATCTGAAGCGGGTTCCACGCTGACAGCAGTGAGCTCGAGGCAGGGCTCGAACTCACAAACCATGAGATCATGACCTGAGCCAAATTGCGACACTCAATTGACGGAACCACCCAGGTGCCCCAAACACCCACATATTTTTAAATTCTTTTTTTTTTAATGTTTTATTTATTTCTAGGAGAGAGAGAGAGACAGCGTGAGCAGGGGAGGGTCAGAGAGAGGGAGTCACAGACTGAAACAGGCTCCAGGCTCTGAGCTGGCAGTCAGCACAGAGCCCGACGCGGGGCTCGAACCCACGAACCGCGAGATCATGACCCAAGCGAAAGTCGGACGCTTAACCGACTAAGCCACCCAGGCGCCCCAAACACCCACATATTTTTAATGAGATGCAGTTTGGTCCAAGTAGTGTGGTGCTGGCCCTTGGATTCCACTTCAGCCCTGATTGTGAGAACTTGGCAAGGCCCAGAAGCTCCTGGATGAGATTTGCCTTCTCACTCTAGCATCGTCTTTTATTCTTTTTTTTTTTTTAATGTTTTATTTCTAAGAGAGAGAGAGACAGCGTGAGCAGGGGAGGGTCAGAGAGAGAGGGAGTCACAGATTGAAACAGGCTCCAGGCTCTGAGCTGGCAGTCAGCACAGAGCCCGACGCGGGGCTCGAACCCACGAACTGCGAGATCATGACCTAAGTGAAAGTCGGACGCTTAACCGACTAAGCCACCCAGGCGCCCCTAGCATCGTCTTTTATTCTGAGTAGCCTTATTTTACCCAGCTATGCGTGTGGGGGGGAGGATAATAATGCGTCAGCCCCTGTCTCTGCTCCACTCTCTGCTCAGTCCCGAAGCAGGTGTGAGCCCCTGGGAGTGCCTGTGGGGATTTCAGTGTCTGTGTTTGGGCACACTTTTCCTAGAACCTGGATTTCAGAAAACTTCAAACTCATAGAAAAGTTGCAAGAATAGTACCAATATGTGTTTCTACTCTGAAGCATTTGATAGTAAGCCGTCAGCCTGATGCCCTGTCCCCCCCGAAAGCTTTGGTGTATATTTCCTGCGAAGAAAGAAACATTCTCTTCCACGACCGCAATACGACCATTATGACCAGGATGTTAACACTGACACATCACCACCATCTAAGCCTCAAACTCCATTGAGGTTCCTCCAAATACCCCCCAATAATGTCCTTTATAACAAAAGGATCCAAATCCAGGATCACAGATAGCATTTAATTTTCCTGTCTTCTTAGTCTGCTGGAGTCTGGAACTGTGAGTACCTCAGTCTTTCCTTGCTTTTTATGATCTTGACGTTTTGAAGAGTACAGGCCAGATCGTTGGTAGAATGCCCCTTAATTTAGGCTGGTCTGATGTTTCCCCATGATTAGGTTCAAGTTATGCATCATCTGCAGGGAAAGCTCAGAAGCGATGCTGTGTTCTCATTGCGTCCTATCAGGTGGCCCATGATTTCAATTTGTCCCATTACTAATGATGTGCACTTTGATCACTTCATTAAGGTGGCAGTATCTGCCAGCCTTCTCCACTGTAAAGTTATTCCCTTTGTAATTAATAAGTATTCTGTGGGGAGGGGAGGTGCTGTGAGGCTATGTCAATATCCCCTTCCTCATAAAACTTTCACCCATTAATTTTCGCATCCATTGATGTTCCTTGGCCGAATTAATTATTACTATGATGGTTGCCAAATGGTGATTTTCTAATTCAATCACCCCTTAAACATTTATTAGCCGGTTTTTTAATGGAAGGAAAAGCTTTTCCTTCTCCCCATTTATTTATTTATTTATTTAAATATGGACCTATGGGTTCCTATGTTTCGGTAAGGTTTTGCAAATCTTTCTTCCCCCGGCTATTCTCGAATCTCCGATGCAATTCAACGTTTCTCCCTGCAGCAGCACGTAAGCAGTTGAAAAATTAAGCCTACTCTCAGAGCCCTCGCCAACCTCTCCAAGCCACGGAGCCCCGCTGCATGAAGTGTACCATCAAGGTTCTCACTAGAAGGCAATAATCACCGACTTCATGGAGCGCGGAGACTGCACTGTTATTTACACGCATTACTTGAATTTGCCGCTCATTCACCTGCGCCAGGTGGATTGTTACCGCCATCTACAAGTTACATGTGAAGAAGTCAAGGCATTGAGGAGCTTATTCCCTTGCCCAAGGACACACAGCCTGTTAAGTATCAAAGTAAGGACCTCAATGTGTCTGACTCCTAACTCAGTGCCGCCTACCGCTTTGCTGCCCGTCCCCAACCCACGTGCTACAACACACCGAAGTCTCTGAGATGACTGAGCCATCACTTTCTTTTTTCTCCTCTCTTTGTATTTATTCTCTGGGCCAAATAGTCGGCTTCTTCCACAATCCGTCTTTGGAGTGTCGCTTTCTTAAATCATTCACGGGGACCGAGGTGGAACCATTGGCTGGATAAAATCAGAGGCTGTCAAACTCCAGGTGTGAAAAGTCAGCCGACTTCACAGACCCTGAATTCAATGACAAGATAGGAAGGGGGGAAAATACTCAAACTCTTTCCTCGCCCCCCAGTGTTAGCTCTAAGAGCTAAGATGTTTCGTTCTTAGCGTTCAATTTCCCAGCAAATGTTCCCGCCCGAGCGGGGCCTGCACAGTGGCACGCCCTTCCCCGCCAATGTCCCTGCTGATCTCGGAGACCAGGCTGCTCAGAGGGAAGCCCCTGGGATTGTACAGTTTGCAGTTCATGGTGAAGGTCGGACACGTTAAGTCCCACAAACGGTGGGCCATTGCTGAATGAGTGATCGTGCAGGACAGGTACTTGGCGGACCTCTTCCTCCCCCCATTCATTCGTCCGTTCATCGAATCGAAGCCTCCTTCGTCCAGGTGCAGCAGAGCAAGGCCAACGAAATCCTCCACGACAGAATTCAGAGCCGGCTGTTGGAGGAGCGACACAAGTGACCAGAACACAAATCCAAGCCTTCGTTCAGCGGCTCTTCTCAAAACTGTGCACTTTCAAAATATTCCGCAATGGTTCCGTGTCCCTGTATTCATTCGCGTACTCAGGGAACGACTGTTTCCCGACGGCGCGGTCTGTGCTGGGCTCCAGAAGCAGGGAGAAGGACAGAAGCCACCAGGGAACTCGCTGTCCAGGCCAGGAAGTTATCAAGTGTTGAACGATGACGACTGGGAGACGGGTAGGCTCTGGGAAGCACGGGGCAGGAACTCCCGCCTCGGCTGGATGAGAGGTGAGGCCAGAGGCCCACGGGTGTACCCAACTCGTGGACACTGACCTGCAGCCTGAGGAAGCGGGTCTCCTGACATTGAATTGGGAAAAGCAGGATAAGGCGAGAGGCGCCCAGGCTATCACTTGCAGAGGGCAGAATTAGGCCTTCTTTCTGCCGGCCAGTTCACAAGCACGAAGGGGGAAGGAGCACCAAATACCCCAGAAGGAATCAAAGTACGGTCTAATTGTTTCAAGTTTTCACCAGATTCCTTTTACACAACTGGCGAAAAGTAAATAGCTCCTATCCCCACCCAAAGGAGTCCTAAAGTACAGATTTTAAACACACATGTGTTTTTAAACACACATGCACGCACACACACACCTTACTAAGCTTATTTATCTCTATTGCTATTGTTTGCACACCCTGGTGCAACATTCCAGGGGCAGCTACTGGCCAGGCCTCTGGTGGTGACCACATTTGTTGTGGCCCTGGCGGCCACCGAAACGGCTGAAACCACAACATGCACAGCTTAGGGTGGTTTACTAGAAATACTGATTTATTTTATTGCGTTGAAAAATATGCTAAGGAGCCTCCAAAGAAACAGCCATTCAAGCCCGCTGTGGATCCCCACCTGCAATGTGTCTGGATCTGCTCCTAGCTCTACCGCCGGGCCTCCAGCTAGCTGTGGCCAGCAGCCTGGAGCCGTCTTTCCCAGGGACTGTACTGAGGGCCCCAGCCCGGAGCCGTCTTTCCCAGGGATTGTACTGAGGACCCCAGGCTGGACCATCTTTCCCAGGGACTGTGCTGAGGGCCCCAGCACTCTGTTGCCCAGCTTCCCAGGGAGCCAGGGAAGGGAGTCTGGAGAGGGAGGTGACACACCCAACCAGAAATCCACCAGAAATCCGCCAGCCCTCAGTGCTGTTTTATGCAAAGTATGGGGGCAGAACTGGTGGAGCCTGGCTGATTGTTTTTGACCTCTGGGACCTTGGGAGTGTCACACAACCTCTCAGAGCCTCTGCTTCCTCCTCAAAAGCTGAGAATCAGCCAACCTGGAGGGGATTGAAGAATGGTTAAACAAGATGATAGATGTACCTATCTATCAGTATTCTGTTGTCATTCTTCCCTCGGTCCACAAAAACAGACCTGGGGGAAGCCAGCTGGTCCCTTCCTCAAGGCAGAGGCGGCAGCAGGCATAGCCCAAGGGAGAGAGAGCATGCCAGGGCCCTTGGCCAACGCCAGGCAGAACCAGACACCTGGCAGAGCAGGCTTCAGGACCGCAGTCTCCTGGTGGCCTTATTTGGAAGGTGCCCTTGGGTTTGTCCTCCACTCTGATTTTCCCAGGCTGCCCAAGTGTCCTGAGTGCCAGCGCCCGGGGACAGCCCCTCGGATCTCAGTCCCCAGGGCTGCTTCTCTCCTTGAACGCAGTAGCTCCCAGTCAGGATTGCTATCTGCTTTTGATCTCAGTCCATCCCCTTGGGGGAAAAACAATTAGGATTGACCCCATTTTACAGATGAAGCCGTTGGAGCCTGGAGGGTTTCGTGGCTGGGTTCACGGCCATGTTCCAAGTCACGGTCAGAAGTGTTCACCTTCCGGTATCCCAACACAAAATGTATTTATTTCAAATGTATTTTCCATGTTTCAAAATGTATCGATTCGCACAACAAATCGTTACTGAACTACAAAGCGAGTCTGGTCCTAGGGGAAGGAGCTACCCAGATGAAGGCCAGCAACCACAAAAGCCACCAAGATCCCTGCCCTCAGGGAGCACACATTCTAGAGAGAGTGAAAACAAAGGAACTTGCAAAGACATTCATTAACGTGTTAATTTCCCATAGACGTAGGTGTTAGAAAGACAATAAAAGAAGAAAGCCCTCTTTGAGGAGGAGGCTGTTGAGCTTGAAAGCACCTGATGGAAGAGGAGGAAGTTTCCAGGCAGAGGAAGCTAGCACACAGGCCCTCAGGCAGGACTGAGCTCCGGGAAGAGAGTGTTCAAAGGCCAGCCAGCGTGACTGATCCAGGCGAGGCTGGCCGGGCCCGATACAGAGGGGAGGCCCAGTGTAGAGGGCTTGAATTTTATTTCAAGTGCCTTGGGAAACGAGGGGGAGGTTAAGGGCTGGACACATCCAGCCAACGGGTGGGGAATGGATCAGAGGGAACAAGAGTGGCTGGAAGCAGAGAGCCTGGTCATCAGAGTAAGTCGTTCTGGCAGGAGAGGATGGATGGTGCTTGGAGTGGAGCCGCCGACCCTGGAAAGGGAGAGAGGTGGATGGGTTCCGGATCCGCTGATGCATTGGACGTGGACGTGGTGGAAAGGGAGAAGGCAATGGCGTGAGGAACTGGGTGGTGGGGCCCTTACCTGGAAGGAGAAATCTGGGGAAGAAGTAGGTTGGCGGGGCAGGGAGGGGTGTGGTTCGAGAAGCCAGGACTTGGGTGTCGGCCGAGTTAAATTTAACAGACCTATTATCTAGGGATTAAATCATGGACAAAAATGGACACCATCCCTGTCCCCATTTCAGCTGTGGCTGTAGCAACACAGGTCTCCCAAACTGCAGCTTAACTGGGGTCCAGCGATATGGTTGAAGGGAGCCTGTGCACCCCCTGAGGTTCTGTCTCCTGGGGTGCCTCCTCTTGAATCCTTTTGAGATGGTGATTGATCTCAATTGAGCAGATGATTGATCTCAGAATCAACAGACGTCCGTAGGCACCTACTCACTTGCACGACCAGGCAGGGGCTTCCCTACATATGGCTTCTGTTCTAATGCTGTTGAACTCTATGCAGACCCTCACTCCTACTCAACGATTTCTCACCTCCAAGCCTTTGCTCCTGCAGCACTTTTCTGGCCCCTGTTGCTTAGCTAACCCTTAATCCTACCTCTTACCTCTGCGCCTTTCCCTGAGTGAAATTGCACACCAGACCCCCGTGAGCTTATGATGAGCACCTTGAAGGAGAAGTGCAAGCCACCAGGGGGGAGTCTAATGGGGAGGCGTAGTTGTGTCGCAGGTGGTGGAGGAATACATCAGGGAAGAGTTCCCGGGAAGAGTGATCTCTGTGTGTAGAACCGAGAGAGAAGTAAAAGTGGCGTGGGGTGGGCGTGGGAGGAGGGAAGGGAAGAAAAGTGTATCTGGTAGGAGACGGCATGTTTAAAGATGGGGAGTAGTGGGGAGCTATGGAGTATAAGGGGAAAGCCTAGGCCAGGTAAAGGTACAATGGGAAGACTTTGAGAGGTTTTAAGTGGGACTGTCCATGATCGGATTTGTATTCGAGAAAGATAGCAGACCGCTGGGTACAGCATGGATAGCGGTGGGGGTGGGGTAAGAGTGGAGAGCAGGCAGCCATGCTTCCCCCGCGGCCGCCACAGGGCGCACACATGCCTGCCATGTTGTGCTCAGCTTGGTGTGCGGGAGGAACAACTTCTTCACTCCCGCCCACTCTTTACTTTAAGCCCCTGTGGGAACCACAGTCATTCTTACCGACAGAAGCCGGCATATTTTCCTCCCCCGGGAGACAAAGATTCACCCCTTCGTGACTATAGGCCATTTG
This sequence comes from Hyaena hyaena, assembly GCF_003009895.1. Lineage (NCBI taxonomy): Eukaryota > Metazoa > Chordata > Mammalia > Carnivora > Hyaenidae > Hyaena > Hyaena hyaena. The sequence continues at coordinate 640,342 of NW_024081390.1, read as the reverse complement.
GGACATGTGACGGAGAAGAGAACACGTCCCTGCTCCATAGACAGAAAGACCCGGTTAGATACCACCTTTGTTCGACGCCCTCTAAGCCTGTTCTTGACCCTGACATTGGGAATTCCTGGGCAGCACTTAACTGCCTTCTGTGATGAGCGGTGGGCTTGCAAGGCCCAACATTGCGACCCTGGGCCACTCTGCTGTCAGCCTGGCCCAGAGGCAGAGAAAGGGGATGTTCATGGAGTTGAGGGGGGAAGAGTTGAGGGACCCACAGAGAGTGAGAGCTTGGATCTTCACAAGTGGACAAAAAAATTCCTCCCCAAACTGGGAGGTACAGGAAGACTGTAGCATTTGCTTCTGGCTTATAATTAACAGATGGAGTTGTAAGACGGGTGATTTTGGAGACAATAAGTCTTTTAGGGTCCCTTCTGTGGTCTTCTGGGCTTTCAGGACTGCTAGTATCCAAATGTTGGTGGCCCTGGCCAAAAGATGCTCAGGGCGTTGGAAATGCATCATGGAATCACATCTTTCCACCTGCATAGCACAGGTTTCACACGTAGGCTCAAGAGTCAGCCTGCCTGAGTTCAAAATGTGCCACTGCCACTTAGCCATGTCTCATTGGGTAGCTCAAACTCTCTGGACCTCTGTTTACCCATTTGAAAAGTCATGTTATCATTGATACTGACATTGATATTGGTATTACCAACTTCACAGAATTGTGTCAAGTACCTGGTACATCCTGCTAATAGTTAGTACTTATTGAATGCTTACCAGTACCTGTAACTAGGCCATCTGGCCATTCCCTCTCCACCCCCAAACATTTGTTATCTTACTTCTTATTGCTATCAACAGACACTTTTGGAGACTTCCTTAAATCCTGTGGAATAAATAACCTCAAACGAGATGAGCCTAAAAACCAATGCTTGGAGCTATGAAATCATTGATTTGTTTTCTAATATGATTGACTGTGCTCAGTATTATGTATCTGCACCAAAAAGTGGGGGAAAGAAAGCCAAACTTTGAAGTTTATGTCACCATGCAGAAAAGGAGTAAACGTTTAAAAAAAAAAAAATCAGTGCCATCCACAAGGAGTCTAGAAAGCATGAATCCAACAGTTGTGTTTGAGTGATGAAGTAATGAATGTTCTCTTTTCTTTCTTCAACATATCTACACTTTCCAACGTTCCTTTAAGGAGCCTTATATTACTTGCTCACATTTTTAAAAGTCACAATGAAAGTGAAGAGAATCACAATGCAAGCGCCATTTCAAACTTGTCTGAACGTTCAGAGCAGAGCAAAATCAGCTAGGTACAGTTTCAGAAAATTAACTAGTTTAATTCATGCTGTTTGTTCACTGAGAGTTAATTTAATATACTTATCCTAGAAAATAATGCATTATTCAGTTTAATCAATATTCATTTGTTCTTTGCATAATCATATTTGCAAAAGCGTTTATTAACAATGCGCCTGCAGACTCACAGTGAAAGGCCGTGCTATAAGTAGAGTCAAATTTTTGAAATAAAAGAAAAACAACGAATTTACCAACATTAGACAAATGATTGATTCTCCCGTGCTGCAGGTTTCCATTTCAAATGCAGCCAGGAATCTTTTGCATATGTGTTTTCCTTGGAAGCAGCAATAGATACGCTGTCAAATTAATGAATATCATGTTAATTCAGGAGGAAATTAAATCTGGGTTATTACTGAATAGTTGGCATATTGGTGCCTGTAGCATTGGCTCTTTCGACATAACCTCAATTGACTGGAACAGTCGATGCTATGGATATTTGCAAATGTTTGTCCCTGTGAAGCTATCAAATACATATTTTTCCATTCTAGTCTGGATGCTTAGCATTACATAGACATAGAGAAACTCATGTTAGGTCTTTTAAACACTGGGCTTTGAAAAATGGCACCTTTTAGAAACAAAGAGGTCTGTTATGAAGAATTCCTATTTGCCTTGTTGAATTTTTTGGCGAAGAATATTTTTTAGATTGTGATCAGTATTGCTCATTGATTCGTTTCATTCATTTTTCAGAGCTCAGGCTTTCCAGGAGAAAATGGGAAACTGGATTTAGAGGATTGTTGACCAGACTCCATACGATGTTCTGGACGACGCACCCTTCGGAGCAATGGGTAATGTTACAATGGCACCTTCATTTCCATTATGTTGCTTCAATGTTTTTGTAGCTGAAATATAGTTGTTGATATTTTTTATAATGGAACAACCAGTTAAAAGCTATTTTCAGCTAGGTTGGAAACTTCCAAGAAAATATAGCTTCCAAGAAAATGGCAGAGGTTGTAGGAGGCTAGCGTCAACACTAAATTGAGATGTAATACGTTATGCTAACTTCCGACTGGAGAGTGAACTCTGAAGAATTTTATATGGTTCTTTTCCTAACATACAACTTCAACATTTTGTCATTCTAAGGAGGAATGTCTAAAGCCTTAAATTCATAATTATTCAGAAGTAGGTATATGAAAAAGGTATCAAGGCGCCTGGGTAGCTCAGTTGGTTGAGCTTCTGACTTCAGCTCAGGTCATGATCTCACGGTCTGTGAGTTCGAGCCTCCTGTTGGGCTCTGTGCTGACAGCTTGGAGCCTGGAGCCTGCTTCGGATTCCGTGTCTCCCTCTCTCTGTCCCTACCCAGCTTGCGCTCCGTCTCTCTCTGTCTCTCAAAAATAAATAAAATGTTTAAAAGAAAAAAAGAAGAGAAAATGGGATCTTCTAGGAAGGTCGTCCCCAACAAATGGGGGAAGGTTGAAGTGAGAAAACATTAAGAAAATTTTAATTGTCGGAATGGTCATGCATGTCTTCCAAATATGGATGGGTCTCACTTAAATGCAACAAATTATGTGGAATATATTTGCCGAAGTAATAAACGATGGTGATAATCCTTCAGCCAGCATTCGATGCCTCAACTATGCAGAAAGATAAGGCTTCATCTCTCCTACTGAACTTAAAAGGGCATGGAGCAAACATTGCAACTACTGACAGGGTGATTACATAAACAAACAGTTAAGGGATTTCCTATAAGATAAACCCCTTTCCCGAAGGGGCAGCTAAATGCTTGCATTTTCAAAGAAAATATTTATCCAGGGAGAGGGGAGCAACGCAATACATTTAACAACCAAGGCAACACACACAGGCCACACCCCCTTCTTCAGATGTCCGTCAGAACAGCATTTCTAATCATTTACTGTAAACAGACAAGCTAGCTTAGAATGTGTGAGTTTTGAAAATCTGGTTGCATTTTTTTTTATTGTGGAAAAAAACCCCACCTTGTTACATTCTGAAACCTGATTTGTGTTACTGAGAGGCCAGAGAATCCTCATGAAAACAGCTATAACCTCTGACAGAGGTTGGGGAGGGCAAAATGGTTTAATTTACAAAACCAGACCTCGGAGCCAACATTTCTGGAAGACATCAGTTCAGGAGAGGCAAGCGCATCTGAGCCTGAGGTGGCTGGGCCCAGAGGTTTCAGTTGCTGTCAGGGCATGTTCTGGGCCACACCTCTGTCCCATGCAGTCAGTGCCAGATGAATCATTTTTATCAGTTGGCAAGGTGACAACGATTTATGAAAACCTAAAGATCATACTCAAATCTAAACATAGATGCCAGCTTTCTTTGATGCACCGAAAAAAAAAATGGTTCAAAGTTCCTGATTCCCCAGGGGACCTGAGTGGCTCAGTCGGTTAAGGGTCCAACTTCTGCTCAGGTCATGATCTCACCGTTCGTGAGTTCGAGCCCTGGGTCAGGCTCCGTGCTGACAGTGCAGAGCCGGCTTGGGATTCTCTCTTTCTCTGCCCCTGCCCTGCTTGCACTCTCTCTCAAAATAAATAAATAAAAATTAAAAACATATATATAAAGTTCCCCACTTCCGTATCAAGTTCAGGGGCTTCTTGGTTTGTGATTTTAGAAATTACTCTTAATATCAGCGATGGTCCCAGGGATCTGCTGTTTTTTGTCTCCTGCCAACACACTCTTAGGAGTTCGTTCTGGAAAGACGTCATTGGAATATCATACTGGATCGGTCCAGGTAGCCCGGGCAAAAAAAATCCATTACAGCCCAACTCCAGGGTCTACGGCTGTGACATTTTCTGCTTAGAGATGTGTGTTTATTCTATAGTTGCTCATGGGTCGGGAGTCTTCATTGTCAACCAGGGGCGCCATCTCGTATGCAGAGGAGACCTTCCCCAGTTGCATGTGGGGGGTCGCCTCAGAGAACAAAGGTCACACGGGACACAGAATTAGTTACTCAGGTGCCAGCAAACCCACCTGATAAGCCCTCTGTAGACTCCAGAGGACTGCAGCTGGATAAACGAAACTGCACTGTCATTTACAGGAGAAAAAAAAAAAACACACTCTTCCAAGTCCAAGGGGAGACAATAAGTTTAATAAAGGACCCCGAGACCCCGAGTAATCTACTTGATGTCACCAGGAAGGGTTTTGAACTTTTTCACCCTCATGTCAGTTTCTGTACCGTGTTATATTTACAAATACCCTTGGTAAATGAGGCTATTTTCCAGATAAATTACCCTGTGGTTTAACAGTTGCCGTGATCCTCCCATTGTGTGCAAAGGTAAGGATGCAGCTGTCGCTAATCTTTGCCTCCACCTCTCACTGGTCTCGGTGTATCTAGCTGGTCTCTCTGTTGTCCTTTATTTAGCAAAACGTGGCGTTTCCTACCTTCCTCTGCTCCCACCAATATTGAAATGTCATACTGTGATTTCTACATTTATTATGCCTGTCTATCTCTAATAGGCTGCATTTCTTAAGTGGGCTGGCTGCAATGCTGAGTTTTGAGAATTGAGAGGTTGCTTAAACAACACGGTAATGTGGATGCACCTGGGTGGCTCAGTCGGTGAAGTGTCTGACTTTTGATCTTGGCTCAGGTCATGATCTCTTGGCTCATGCCTTTCAGCCCCACATCCGCTGTGCTGACAGCGCAGAGCCTGCTTGGAATTTCATCTCTCTCTCTCTCTCTCTCTCTCTCTCTCTCTCTCTCTCTCTCTCAAAATAAATAAATAAACTTAAAAAAAAACCACACAGAGTAACTTTAAAAAAGCAAGGAGGGGCACTGGGGTGGCTCAGTTGGTTAAGCATCCGACTTCAGCTCAGGTCATGATCTCACGGTTCGTGAGTTCGAGCCCTGCATCAGGCTCTGTGCTGTCAGCACAGAGCCCACTTCAGCTCCTGTCCCTCTCTCTCTCTCTGCCCCTGCCCAGCTGGTTCTCTAAATAAATAAATAAGCTAAGACACACACACACACACAGAGTAATGTGAAGTCATATGACATCCAACAATTCTGCTGTTCATTTTTTCCACTAGCTATCCCAGAGGATCCTATAATCTAATTAGAGAAATATACTTGGGTTGAAATTAAGCCACTCATTTGAAAACCCTTTTTATAGCTTCTGCACAGCCAAGGAAACAACCCAGAAAATTAATAGGCAACCAACGGAATGGGAAAAGATAGTTGCAAATGACATATCAGATAAAGGGTTAATATCCAGAATCTATAAGGAACTCACCAAACTACACGCCCGAAAAACAAACAACCCAGTGAAGAAATGGGCAGAAGATATGAACAGACACGTCTCCAAAGAGGACATCCAGATGGCCAACAGACACATGCAACGATGCTCAGCATCCCTCCTCATCAGGGAAATACAAATCAAAACCACACTGAGATACCACCTCACGCCAGTCAGAGTGGCTAAAATGAGCAAATCAGAGAACTCTAGATGCTGGCGAGGATGTGGAGAAACGGGCACCCTCCTACACTGTTGGTGGGAATGTAAACTGGTGCAGCCCCTCTGGAAAACAGTGTGGAGGTTCCTCAGGAAACTAACAATAGAACTCCCCTATGACCCAGCAATAGCACTGCTAGGAATTTACCCAAGGGACACAGAAATGCTGAGGCATAGGAGCACACGTACCCCAATGTTCATAGCAGCACTGTCCACAATAGCTAAAACATGGAAAGAGCCTAAGTGTCCATCAACAGATGAATGGATCAAGAAGATGTGGTTTATCTATACCATGGAATCCTACATGGCAATGAGAAACAATGACATCTGGCCATGTGTAGCAACATGGATGGACCTTGAGGGTGTTATGCTGAGCGAAATAAGTCAGGCAGAGAAGGACAAATATCATATGTTTGCACGTATAGGAGGATTAGGAGGAACTTAACGGAGGAACAAGGGGGAGAAGAAGGTGGGAAATGGTGGGGGAAAGGGAGAGAGGCAAACCATGAGAGACTCTTGAATGCTGACAAAAACTGAGAACTGATGGATGTGGGGGGGGGATGGGCATGGAGGAGGGCACTTGGGATGAGCACTGAGTGTTATGTGGAAACTAATTTGACAATAAACTATTTGTAAAAAAATAAATAAATAAATAAATAAACATTAAAAAAATAAAATAAAAACCCTTTTTATTAGGAAAATTTTCAAAATATACAGAAGTGGGAAAAATAGTATAGGGCAGCCCCATCGACCCCTCACCTGGCTTGGTCGGTGATGACGATCCTCTTCCCACCTGCCTTGGGCTACATTCTACTAAAGCAAATGCCAGGATAATGTCATGTGTCGTGTCACCCCTGTGTCCTGCAAAATCCCTTTTAGAAAATACATGGGCGTTTTCTTAGATAACCAGAAGGCCATGTTCAGAGCTAATACAATGACTGACAGTTCCCTGGCATATTCACATTTCCTAGGTTGCTCTAAAGTCCAGACCACTCAATGCAGTCATTCCTCTACAGGAGCGGGTGGGAGCATCGGCTCGGAGCTCCTCACCGAAGTCTCTCTGCACCCCAGGGCCCCACACTCAGTGGCGGCTCAGTTAACGTTTGTCGAATCTGGCCTTTTCTCTGGTTCGTGGGAAGAAATCAAAAGTGACATGAGGAGAGGTAGTTTTTCCAGGGCAGCTGCAGCCCCCGGACTGAGGCTGAGAAAGCGAATATTGATTCCTGTAACCTCCTGCCCAAGTGTGGCAGTGCTCCTCATGAATATTGTAGCCATATTGAAAAGGCCACCTTCCCGGGCTGCCTCTGTTGCCTGCTCACCACGTGCATCTGCAGTTAATTGAGAAGCTGATTAAAGAATCAACCATCCTAAATGGAGGGGTTTTGTTGTCTCCTTTTTTCATTTGATTCTGCTATAAAAGATTAAGCGAATGCATTTCCCCTCCCTCCCAAAGGTGCAAAATCTCGAACGCATGCCAGCTAACCGTTCTCTCGTATGACTCATTGATGTTTTGCACTCACAGCCTTGAAAAATAATCCTTTCCATGCCCAGTGCTGGTGGTAATGAGATATATTATACTGACAGCTTGAGCCCCTGCGAAGGTATGGAGCTCAGCGTGTAAATAATTGTGTCGGCAGTTTAAACATTTTGTGCACTGTTTGGATGCACTGTTTGGGATGAAGGCCGTGCTTGCCAGCACTTGGCCAGCTGTGCCCAAAGGTGCAGCCCAGCCACTTGTATGGCCCCCAGAAGCCTTTAACCACCCATGTGTCACCTGACATGGCACCTGGCACAATCCTCGGCGAAAGGGGATCAGTCAACAAATGCTTGTATAGAATAAATGAACACATGAGTACCCCTGAAACCAAGCTTAACACAGTAAAAGTTCATTTCTCACCCAAAAGAGAAAAAGAAAAATGAAATCAGCAGGTCCCAGGCAAGAACACAGGAGGCTGGCAGCTCAGGGGGCTCTGATTGAGTTCAATCCCTTGTGCGATGACCATAGCCTATTGGCTGACTCACACTGGCTAGCCACGGGGTGCAAATGAAATCCTTCATTTCAAATGAGTATTTAATGTGGGTTTTTTTTTTTCCCCCTCAAATAATCTGGTCATCTCTCTAGCACTCACAAATTCCTACTTTTATGTCTGGATACAGAAGTTCAAACATCACAGTTTCGAAAGCTCTAAAACCGTCAATAACAATGTTTCACTTATGAAAAGCATGAGAACAGACTGACTCAACTAGAACTATTTATTGAGTGGCCGCGTAGGTGGAAGATTCAGACAGGAGCCGCTGACTGGTACAGAGGTATATACAGGAACTCAAAATCCATGCCTACCATTTGACCTGGTAATCTCACTTACGGGACTGTATCTCAAGGAAAGAACCCAAAGGACAAAGCCTAACTTTATAAGAATATTTATGGCAAAGCCATTTCTAAGAGGGGAAAATTGGAAACAACCCAAACGCCCAACAGGAAAGAGACTGGCCATTAGACCATCGAGCAGGTGGTTTGCTTCGATGTGTGGAAATGTCGAAATAATGTTAATTAGGAAAAGAACGGGGAACATCATGTGCCCAGTGATTACAAGCCCATCAAAATATACCTGGCATTTTGAAAAGGGTCAGAAAGGAAGCAAGAGTGATGTAAGCATGTACCTGTAACGAATACAATATTGCATGTCAATTACTCCTCAATAAATACATAAAGTGATTGTGGATACATACATATATGTATATATATACATATATATAGAATAGTTTACGGATGTTGTATATATATTCTAGACCGAGGATAGTGTCAATATACTCTAAGTTCACTGAATTCCTCTTCTGCCTTGTGGATGGATGTTTAAGTGTGTAGGGCAGAGCAAGGAAGGGGAGGGAGAGAGGGAGGAAAAGAAACCGCCGAAGGCAAACTGGGGCTGCCATTTAAAACATCCTATCATCCGGCGATGTTCATAGATGAACACCAGAGAGAAATACAAGTAGGAAATCAGAAGGACCCAGGAACATCTAAATCTAGTCTATATGCTTAACAGAAAGTCGAAATTCATTTGGAACGAGATCCCTTCCGAGTGCCTGTCAGGCCTGGATCAACAATTGGAAGCCATAACGACCAAGATGTGTTCAGACTCCTACAGGGAGAGACAACTTCCTGCGGTCGGCCGGCGATGTGTGCCCCTGAGCAAACCACTTTTCAAGGGATGATGTCACCGGGAAAGCAGAAACCAACATCTGCAGAATCTACCGTCGCCCCGCAGGAAACAGCATGCCAAAACCTTTAGAATTGATTTCTGTGCATTTGCAGCACACCTTCCAGATACTGTGGCTTAGATTAATCACTAATGAAAATTAGAAAGCATTAGTTTAGGATTGTATTTGCAGCATGGCCCCCCGCAACTAAAGCCAGGGGGGAGGGGGAGGGCCTTGGACAAATAAGTAAAATCATTGCCTCAGGACCTGTTCCTAAGGTACGCCGTAGGATATCTTCAAAGATCTTTTAAAAATCCTTTGTCCATGCCAAAATTAGCCTTCATTGTTGCTGATTTTTCCTTCTCAGTATTTCTCCGAAACGCAATTATAATTAAGAAGTGAGACTATAATGTGTTTTGGAAGAAGGAGCATCACATGCCCATGTCTGGTGGAGCATTTTAAATATTACAGGGCCAAAACGAGGGGGGGTGGGTGGAGAAAAAAAAAAGAGTCCCTGAAAATTGTTTGAGGTACCCAGGCATGCAGGATCAACACACAGGTTGGGAAGAAGCCCAAGACCATGAGAGACAGCTGAAATGCGTTTGATCCGAAAGTTTTCATTTATGCGGCCGTGTTATGGCTGCAGAGGGACTACAGCAGAAAAGGTGGCTCCCTGTACGGCATTTCTGTGCACAGGATATATGTAAAACAGCCACCCCCTGCGAGGCGCTTAATATGCCAGCTCAGCCTTAAAAGCACCGGCCTTGACGACACACAGACGGACTCTCTGGTGTTTGTGCTGATATTAAAGTTGCAAAATCAAATATTAAGAAGCCATTTTTTTTTCTGCAAAGGAAAAAGATTTACCGGTTTAATTAAACAGCGCATCCCTTTTCTTTGCAGCTCCCTCTCTTCCCACCCCCGTCGCCCCCTGGGGAACAGATAGAATTTTGGTGCCACAAGAAACCTAGAGTCCCCAAGGAGCCTAAATGCTTTGACTACAAGCATGAGATCTATTTCAAGACAAGTGGCTGGGTCTTGCCTTTCCTCTCTTAGCCACTGTTGAAAGTACGTACAGTGTGATTTTCTCTCTAGTTGTCGACCAAGCAGCGATTCTGTCCATTTCGTGCACGTGGTTTTGGTTTTTGTTTTTGTTTTCCAATGAGGGAATGAAGAACTAGACGGTGATCACTCCCTTGGCCCTAAACAAAGCACTGGTTTTTATTCTCTATCCTTTGCCCCCTGCCTTCACTCAGACCCTCTCGGATTCTAAAGGAGTTCATCATCTTTGTCTTTTCAGATGCACAGATGTGTGTGTGTGTGTGTGTGTGTGTGTGTGTGAGAGAGAGAGAGAGAGAGAGAGAGAGAGAGAGAGATGGTTACCTTCCCTCAGCTCTAAACTGGAGACAGTACTTCTTTCCTGTTCTAGTTCTCCACGAAGAGTCCTTAGAAGGATGAAATGAGAGAAAGTGCAAGTGCTTTGAGAAGAGACAAAAGCATGTTGTAATTGAAAGTGGTTCCAGTGTTTTCCTTTGAGGTCTCGATAGTATTTATGCTACAGGTAGCATGTGCAACTAGGTGATGTCTACATTTCCATAGTCATTTGCTGAAAGATACATACTTTCCCAGTGAATGTAACCAATGATTTAGTGAGGTTTGTCCATTGGACAGGTTCACATTGTTTCAGATCGGTCAATTCTTTGAGCTCTGGGTTAGCCCTGTGCCTCAGAGGTGCAATAAATAAATAAATAAATATATACATACATACATAAATAAATAAATAAATAAATAAAAGACATCTGACCAAGGGAGCCCCCAAATCAGTTTAGGCAAAGGGGGGGAATGGAAGTAGCATAGGCAGGAAGAAGTGGAAAATGGACTCTTTGCACCACGAGTTACTTCTGGAAAAATATGCCCGGGGGAGAGGAAAGAGGCTTGGATGCCATTGTCTTTGGCAAACGGTAATTAAATCAGCATAGGTCTTTATTCCGAAGTCTTGTTTTAAATATTCTTCAGAAAGTGCTGGGGTGCCCCTTGAACTGAGGCAGTTTGTAATTAAGATCATGACCTCAAGCGGTTGCTACTGAGTTGCTAAGGAATATCAGCTATCTGAAGCTATGTGAATCCATTCACAATCAAGATGAAATGGTAGGCCTGCTTGGTAAGGCTTTATTCAAAGACCTTAGTACGGCTTTATTCAAAATGGCTGGCTGCGTTGTTCCCCAGCTCCACATTCAAGAATAGATTACATCATTTGGGAGGAGCGTGGGGTTCTTCCAGGCGCTAGATCCCTGGGGCATCTTCATCTCTCCGGGGCGTGGGTGTCCTTCCTCACCTTCACACATTTAGCACTTGGTCCATCCTACAGCAGTCTCCTCAAACTGCCATGTCTACACCTACCGCGGACCACCCAACATCCGCCGGGCTCACCGGGCATCTTGAGATGTGACGAGGATGCCATGTATTTCAGCAGCGTGACCTTTTCTGGGTAGAGCAGTTCATGCAATTTCTCTCCTCGCATGCCATCCTTATAAAAGTGAATGGCAAGTAGAAAATAGAATCATAAAAGTGTTGATTAGTGGAAAGAAGCCCGGGTCTCTCATAATATGATTGAGAGAAGGATGGAAATCGTTACATGATCCAAAATTAGAGACTCATTAATCTTAGTCATTGGACCCAGGGTTTTTGTTGTTGTTGTTATTTGTTTTTGTTTGTTTGCTTTTGCTTAATCTTAGTTGTTGGACTCAGGTTTCTTTGTTGTTTGGGTTTTTTTGTTTGTTTGTTTTTTGTTTGTTTTTGCTTAGGACACTAGAGGCTCATTTTTGATGGAAGAGAACACAATCAGAGAATGTGTACGAAACGCTGGGAATGCATCATTTAGAATGGTCTGGGTTTTTCAATAGTGTTTTTGGTTTTCTGGGAATGGAACGCCCACCCCCTATCCTGTGTCCCAGTAGACAATTTTCCACACACTCTCAAGCCTCCACATGTGTTTTTAGGAATCCATTAGGTGTGGACACAGAAGGCTGCATGCACACTGGGAATTGTACCACCAACTACTGTCGGGCCAGTTTTTCTCTGTTCCATGGACATCAAAATTCAGTCTTGTTTTTAAGGATTATTAATTTTGAGAGGGAGAGCATGCCCACGCACTCAAACTGGGGAGGGGCAGAGAGAGAGAATCCCAAGCAGGCTCCACGCTGTCAGCACAGAGCCTGACTCAGGGCTCTGAACTCAGGAACCGTGAGATCATGATCTGAGCAGAAATCAAGAGCCGGACGCTCAACTGACTGAGCCACCCAGTCACCCCTTAAAATTCAGTCTTTTGGGGGCGCCTGGGTGGCTTAGTCGGTTAAGCGTCCGACTTTCGCTTAGGTCATGATCTCGCGGTTCGTGGGTTCGAGCCCCGCGTCGGGCTCTGTGCTGACTGCCAGCTCAGAGCCTGGAGCCTGTTTCAGAGTCTGTCACTCCCTCTCTCTCTGACCCTCCCCTGCTCGCGCTGTCTCTCTCTGTCTCCTAGAAATAAATAAAATTTAAAAAAAAATTTCAGTCTTTTGACCATATGATTTCTCTGCCTCTCTTGCATCCTGACCAAAGTCCTGTCAAACCAGTCCCACCTCCCTGAGTTGAGCTGATGTGGCCATAGAAGCCTTCAGCCATCCCTCCCTCTTCTGAGGGCCACCCACAACAAAGTTACTATTTTAATACCGACTGGCTCAGAACCGCTTCAGCCTCATTCCAACAGACTCATAAGCTCTCTTGGGCAAGAATGTGTCTCTTGCCTCTTCTCTGTCCCCCACAGTATAGACCACGGAGTTGGGCACTGTTATGATCAGAACTGTGTCTCCCTCAAGTTCATATATGGAAGTCCCTCAGAATGTAACCGTATTTGGACATACGGTCTTTAAAGAGGGCATTAAATAAAAATGAGGCGGGTAGGATGGAGTCTCATCCAGTATGACTGGCATCCTCATAAGAGGACAAGATGGCCCACAAAGGCCATGGGCGCAGAGAAACCACCACGCGAAGGGGTCAGCAAGAGGGTGGCCATCTACAGGCCACGGAGAGAGGCCTCAGAGGAGACCAACCCTACCAGTACTTTGATCTTGGACTTCCAGCCTCCAGAACTATGTGAAAATGAGTTTCTGCCTTTGTTTTTTAAACAATTTTATTGAGGCATAGTTTATATACTCTAAAATGCACCCATGTTATGTGTACAGTGCCTTAGTTTTTAAACTCTTGTGCATTTTGAGAGAAATGGACTATTTTGTGTCACTTATATTTAGTTCATCAAAATATCACTTAAGGGGTGCCTGGGTGGCTCAGTCGGTTAAGTGTCTGACTTCAGCTTGGGTCATGATCTCACAGTTCGTGAGTTCAAGCCCCCTGTTGGGCTCTGTGCTGACAGCTCAGAGCCTGGAGCCTGCTTCGGATTCTGTCTCCCTCTCTCTCTGCCGCTCCCCTGCTCATACGCTGTCTCTCTCTCTCAAGAATAAATAAACATTAAATTTTTTTTTAAAATATCACTTCATAACAGCTATTAAATATTTAAGAATCCCCTGGTTCTTCCCTATAATTTACTTTTTCCAGAAACAGTCATTGCAATTAGCGATAGGTAAACCCAACCGATTTGGGTTCTGTACAGCCCTTCTAGGTACTAATTCTCAAGTAGGTTCAAAAAGCCAATGCAGTATGAAATTTAATCCCCAGCACCTGAATTTCTAAACTAGGTTCTTCAGTACAGATAAAGAAATGCATCTTGAGAAGATCACGGTTAAATGTGGGAACAAATCCTGCTGAAGACTTGGAAGAATCCAGTAGAGTTGCCATTTTGACGCATTCCTATTGTCTGCTTGATGCTAAAACAGAATGTTAAGATGTGAAAAGGCTGCTTGCTGCAGGGGATCTGAGCCTATTTTGATTCGGTTTTGAGCCGGATCACAGAGTCTCCTGAGCTACAAGGGGACTAAGTGATAAAGTCGTTCAAGCTTTTTCAGATACCTGAATGCCCTCAGCAACCTGCCACTTCTGCCTGAACGCTTGACGGAGGTCTCAAGACCTCAAGAGAAGCTGTTGCTCCCGTTAATCTGTCCTTCGGTTGCTTTCCAAAACTGTCTGGAAAATGATCAGCTCCTCTCCCAGTTCGTAGCCCCTCTGACGTTTCAAGACATTTCCCAAGTTCCCAGCCTCGGTAGCAGTACCCTCCATCACAAGCTTTTGAATCCCTCGATATGGTAGGAATTCTCTGCGTGTGTTTATCAAAATGCCTCTTCCAATGTGTCACCTGGACCCATGCACAACCCTCCAAATGCGCTCCAATCAGTGCGGAGCACAGAGGATCCCCATCTTCCTTTTTCCTCAACTTTCTTGAGGTGTAACTGACAAGTTAACTATTGTGTATGTTTAAGGTACACAGTGCGATGATTTGATGTAGGTTGTGAGATGATTACCACAATCAAACTAACACCTGCATCACCTCCCATGGTTACCATTCCGTGTGTGGTTTGTGTGTGTGTGTGTGTGTGTGTGTGTGTGTGTGTGTGTGTGGTGAGAACCCTTAAGTTCTATGCTCTTAGCCCGTTCCAAGTATACAATACAGTATTTTTAACTACAGTCACCATGCTGCCCATTAGGTCTCCAGAACTTAATCATCCAACAACCTGGATGGGTACAAAGTTTGTACCCTTTGACCAACATCTCCCCGCTTACCCCACTCCTCAGGCCCTGGCATCTACCATTCTACTCTCTGGTTCCATGAATTCGACTTTTGAGTTTCTGTACACAAGCAGGATCATATACTGTTTGTCCTCCCGTTTCTGGCTTATCTCATGGAGCATCATGTCCTCCAGGTATCGGATCCTTCATCTTCTCCTTGGCATTAGGCTAAACCGTACATGGTTGCCATTTTGTAGGTCAAAAATGGCCACATACCAGCAACTTCAGCTGGCAGTCTACTAGACTTCTATTAATACAACCTAAGACCCAATTATCTTTTCGGAGCAACACCTCACTGTTGACAAATCCAGACCTTAGTCAACAAAAACTTCCAACTCCTTCCATGTTCCGGGCTCACTGCCGATCCACGTTCTCCCAGTCCTGAAATTGTGCAGTTTCTTTTGTGGACCTAGGCCCTCAGTTTACATTTCCTTTGGATGATATTTGAAGAAGGCTTTGGAGATCTTGGTCCTATCCATCCAGAACACTGACTCTTCTTCTCTGGGTCATTGCCAATCAGATCACCATGCCATCAAAATCCTCATGCAGATGGGTGGTGATAGGGGTGAACATAACTGGGCCAAGAAAAGACACTGAGGAGTGGAGATCTTGTTAGCTACCCTCTTCCTTCTGTTCAGGGACCTCAGTTACTTTGTATTTCTTCCATCAGAGCATAAATCGGACTTGAGAGCTCTCCGTCTCCCCTCCTCTGTTGCCGTTTACTCTCAGCCACCAGATGCACCTCGCGGCACGGTCAACCACGCAACATGTATACTCTTGGGTGATCTTCACCAAGAGGCCAGATGCCTTCTGCTGCTCTTTTGCTGGATATTTGGCTACTGCCTCCAGACCTGGTCATACCCCCTTGAAAGGGCTCTTTGGTTCCCTCCGAAGGAATTCTTGTATCAGACCCCAAATGAAGCCTCTCAGAATGCCAGCAGAGCTTGACACTTCCGGCGACCCCTTGTTGTGTTCCCCTCCCCGAGGCCAGCATCTGTTGGCCAAACCCCTTTGTGTGGAAATGCAGCCCTACCTTCCAAGACCTTGTTTTGGGCAGAACTCTTCCGACACTTGAGGAACACTGAGTTCAGGGAACACTGGACTTGGAGCTGTCCTAAGCCCAGGCAGCTTGCTTTCTTCTGATTGACAGGCCCTTCTGCAGCCCTGAACTTCTCTACTGTCTTCTGCTTGATGCCAAGAATTCTAGAATTGGCGATTCGTCCCTTTGACTTAACGGTCATCCCTGGGAAGCTGCAGGCTTGGTGGTGGGTCAGTGCTGTGCTTTTCAGCTGTTTGTCCAATCCTGACTGTGGAAGAGAGGGAGAGGAGTAGGGAAGAGGTCAGGAAGACTAAAGAAGCCCACGTCTGCTTCACATCAGCTCTATGAGGCAGGTAAAATTGTTTGCCCCTTTTCTACATGAGACAACTGAGGCTCAGAGAGGTTCTGTAATTTGCCCAAGGTCATACAGCTAGCCAGGAATGGAGCCAGGCTTTAAATACAGGGAGTCTGGCCCCAGGGCTCCAGCCTTACCGCCCCTGGCTGTATCATTTCTAGCTCCCTCCGTGAGTCTTTCCTGTTGCTGTCGAGAACAGTCTGCAAAGCTCAGACAGCCGGGGGACGTTAGAGGAGAGCCCCCTGCAGTTGCTCGGCGGCAGGCGCCACAGGGGCCCCTTCCATATGGAGAGGGCCATTGTCCCCACCAGGGGCACTCCGATGGGCCCAGGGCAAAGTTAATGAGCGGATGGCAGATCTGGACTTGCCTCATCAATGTTTCTGCAAGGATCGTTGCTATTTGAGTAATGTGGTACAGCTTCATAAACCAGAGGGGTTCCAGCTCGACGGGAAACCTGATATAATAACATAGTGTTTGTTGTTAGCTGAATAGCAGCAGACACTGGCTGATTTGTTTGGGTGAGCAAATAGGCCCACAGGCGAGCTCGAGTGCATCGCAGAATCTCAGAACTAAATGGGGCTTTAGAGAGTCCTCTGGTCTGGCCACCGATAAAACAAATGCCTCTAAATTATGCCCCAACCGTGTGCATACACCACCAGTGGTCTGGCTTAAATGCCTCGGAGAATGGGCAACTCACTACCTCGCAGAGCTGCCTTTTTCTGGGTGTTAAGAGTGACAGAAGGCAACTCACTCCTGGTCAATGGCGAGGGGTTCTGTGACTGTCTGAAGCTCATTGCTTACGTGGCTGGGAAGAAGTCTCAGTGCCTCTAACAGGACCTCTGACTCTGAGAGATCACTCGTAATCAAGAGGAAAAAGGACTTTAGACTTTTCTTAGAAAAGCCCAGTTAAGTACACAGAAAGCCCCACAGGAAGTCCTTGGAGTTTTCTGGTGGAGCGGCTGCGGGGAGCTTCTGGGCTGAGCTTTTGGGATATCTCCACTCTGCCACTGCCGTTTGTCTGGGCTCCAGGGCCCCCCAGAGACGGGACTCCTACAATGAACTTAACAAAGGAGAGGAGAGGAAGATATTTTTGAAGCCCAGCCATCAGTCATAGGTCTCTCTGGGAAGCAGCTGGGAACCCTGAGCCAGGCAGGCGGACAATCCAACAGGCAGAAAAGAAATCTCTCTGCACCAGCAAACACAGTCCAAGGCCCCAAAGAGAACAGGCAACAAAGCAAAAAGAATTGTGACAGACCCCGCAGAGAAAGGGTTCAGGCATCAGCCCCCTTAGCACAAGGTCATCCTACTCAGAGGCCTCAACTCTCCAAAGGTAATGGAGGACACTGCCTTTCGTAACGGTACTAGGTACCAGTTATCAAGCACTCACTCTGTGTCAACCCCGGTGCCCCATCCTTTATACGTATAATCTCCTTGAATCCCCACAGTATTGCCAGAAGGTGGGTGTTCTTGTCTTCCTCATTCTTCAGGCTCAGAGAGGTTAGGTGACATGCCCTAGGCCACAGAGTAAGTAAAGGACAGAGACTGTGGTTGCTTCTAGCACAAAGGCAAGATCTTAAGGAGAGGATTTAAGGGCTCCTGAATTTGGCCACCACCTACTTTTCAGATCTGTTTTCTCTTGCTCACTTCATCTATCCATGCCCCACCCCACCTCCGTGTCCCATGCTGGCTGAGTCCCCGTCCTCTGAAAGGCCACAGCTCATGCCATCTTTGTTCCTTGCTGTTCCTTCCGCTTAGAAACCCCTTCGACGGGGCGCCTGGGTGGCTCAGTCGGTTAAGCGTCTGACTTCGGCTCAGGTCATGAGTTCGAGCCCCACATCGGGCTCTGTGCTGACAGCTCAGAGCCCGGAGCCTGTCTTCAAATTCTGTGTCTCCCTCTCTCTCTGAGCCTCCCCTGCTCATGCTGTCTCTATCTCTCTCTCAAAAATAAATTATAAAAAAAAAAAAAAAAGAAAGAAACCCCTTACACAAGCACCCTTCTATTTTTCCCTGGGCTGTCTCATCCCTTCTTGGAAGCCCAGTTTTCAGATCAACTCCTTTCCAAAGTCTCCCTCAGCCCTCCCAATTGGAATGATCCCTCCCTCCTCACGTGTCCTGTGTCCCTTTGTCATGTTCTCACACCGTCCTGTGTTACTGTCACTTCGGTAAGAGTATCACTCCTTTTCTCAAAGGAGAAAACTCTGGGTGCACCCGGAACCGAGCCTTCTATTCAGCTCTGCGGCTGAATGAAGGGAGTTGAAGGTGTAAGGATTTGCTCAGCCCCAAACGCAGCCACTTCAGTGGGATCCCTCTGGGTCTAGTCCATACCACTACATGCCATCCAGGAAGGAGAGGAAGAGGAGGCCAAAGGAGGCTTCAAGAACTCAGACAATCTTGCCGTATTCACTCCCAGGTGTTCCATTCCATGTCCTTTGTGATAGTCCCCACTCAAAAAGCCTCAACCTTCCCCAAATCTTGCCCAAACCAGGCTTCTGAAATATTTCAAGAGCATTAACACATCCATTTGAGGGTACTCTGCATGCAACAATGCAGACGAACCTCAGAAACGTAATGCTGCTCAGAAGAAGCTATGCGTAGAAAAATGCATCCTGTCTCATTTCATCCTGCGACATGCAGGAACAGGCAAAACTCCTCTATGATTTTAAATGTCAGACTGGTGGTTACCTTTGGGGGGTTGTCAATTGTGTGGAGGTGCTGAAGGAAGCTTCTCAGATGCTGAAAAGGTTCTTTATCTTGATTTGGGTAGTGGTCACATGGATGTGTATATGTAGGAGAGGTTATGAGCTATACACTTAAAGTTGGTGCATTTTGCTGTATTTGTGTTATACCTCTATTTAAAAAAAAATAGGGGCACCTGGGTGGCTCAGTCGGTTGAATGTCCAGCTTTGGCTCAGGTCATGATCACATGGTCCCTGAGTCTGAGCCCCACATCGGCTCTGTGCTGACAGCTCAGAGCCTGGAGCCTGCTGAGGATTCTGTGTCTCCCTCTCTCTCTGCCTTCCCCCCACCCCCCCACACTCTCTCCCTCTCTCAAAAATAAATAAACATTAAAAAAAATTTTTAAAGAAATGCTAAGCTAGGATGATGTGAAGATTCTCCAAAAACCTAGGACTGCAGAAGACATTGAGTCCCACAGAGGATTTTTAAAAGATTTTATTTATTTATTTAAATTTTTTTTAAATGTTTTTATTTATTTCTGAGAGAGAGAGAGAGCGCTTGGGCAGGGGAGGGTCAGAGAGAGGGGGAGACACAGAATCCTCAGCAGGCTCCAGGCTCTGAGCTAGCTGTCAGCACAGAGCCCGACACGGGGCTCAAACCCACAAACCATGAGATCCTGACCTGAGCCGAAGTCAGGCGCTCAACCGACTCAGCCACCCAGGTGACCCTAAAAGATTTTATTTTTAAGTAGCCTCTACACCCAACGGGGGGCTCGAACTCTCAACCCTGCAATCAAGAGGCAGGTACTCTACCCACTTAGCCCGATGGGCACTCCAAATTCAAGTTAGATAAGAGGAGGTAGCTCTCAGAAATACCAGTTCCTATTTCTTCTTTACTCCTCCTCCTCCTCCTCAAGCCCAGATGAAATGTCACCTCTTTTGTGGTGCATTCCCTGGTCCCTTGTGTATCCCACACCCCACGACAGAAGCAAGCCCAACTGATTAGTAGCACAGCACGGGTTAGAGCCTTTCTCCTCAAAGTGTAGGCCACAGGCCAGCAGCAAGGGCCTTACCTGGGAGTTTGTCAGAACCGGAGAATCCCTGGCCCCACCCCCAGACCCACAGAGTCAGAATCTGCATTTTCACTCCATTCCAAGGTGACTCCGCCCCCCCATAATAGGAAGAGATTTAAGAGAGTTCTTACCCAAATTTAAAAGGGCTTCCAAATCCCCTGAGGCCTTACAATTGCACTCCTTACAATTGTAAATTTTTGGGTCCAGCCCCAGAGATTCTGATTCTGTGGTTCATGGGCTGGGAATGCGGATTAGAACCAGGCTGGGCTGGAAAGTTTCCAGGGAGGTGGGCTCACCCCTTGAGAGCACTTGCTAACGGAGACCACGGCCACAGATGGGAGGTGCGTTCTTCGCCGTGTCCCAGAAGCCTACCAAACAGGGACCAGCCGTGATTTGAGACCGCGCTAGCAAGAGAGAGGTTCATGGAAAATCTAAGCCCTGGGCCTTCCCAACCAGGACCCAAAGCTGCCCCTTGCTTACAGCTTGGTGCCTCCGAGGACCGCACATCACGTGCCATCCACTGTGATTTTGGCACCCTCCATCCATCTCAGGAGAAAACCCACCACACCCAGGATCTCGGTGTCCTCCGAACAGAGACCGTTTTCTTCTGGGCCCAATGCCACGTGCCCGCTGCAAGCAAACCAGGACCAGAAGGAGAGAAAGCACCCTGTCACCTGTCACTGTGGGCCGACCCTCCCTGGACGGCTGCAGCCGTGAGTGCCTGAAGGTGTCTGCCAAGCCCGGCACCCAGGAGCCAGGGAGCGAGGAGGAAGCTCAGTAGGAAACACCAGTCACAGGGTTAGGAACGACTCACTGACCACTAAACGGGGCAGTGTTCAGATGTCCCCCTCCAGCTTCGATGTCAAGGAAAGGATTTCACGAAGCATTCAACTTGAGTGGCCAATTATCAGATGGACAAGTGAATACTAATACCTGGAGTGGGTGAGAGGTAGAGCAGGAGATACACACACACACACAACTGGGGAGAGCCTAAATCAACACTAATTTTTTGGGGCGCCTGGGTGGCTCAGTTCGTGAAGCGTCGGGCTTCGGCTCAGGTCATGAACTCTCGGTTTGTAGGTTCGAGCCCCGCGTCCGGCTCTGTGCTGACAGCTCAGAGCCTGGAGCCTGCTTCAGATTCTCTCTCTCTCTCTTTCTCTCTCTCTGCCCCTCCCATGCTCACGCTGTCTCTGTCTTTCTCTCAAGAATAAATAAACATTAAAAATTTTTTTAAAAAAAGACTAACTTTTTGGAAGACATTTTGGCAATACATATCCTGAAAGGAAGGGGCAGAAGTGGGGTACTTAGGGTATCTGTGGAACTTCAGCTCATGTGGCCTAAAACATGACCGAGAATACAATCTCCCAGCTTTTTTTTTTTTTTTTTTTTGCCCATTGTATTGGCTGAAGTGGTAAAGAATGAGAACATCCATTGCTGGTATGAGTGTGAGGAAATGGGCATTTTTATTTATTGATGACAGTGTTGAAATGGGTATATTCTTTCTGGAGGGCATTTGGGAAATAATTAACAAGAGCCTTAAACATGTGCATGCTTGCTGATCTAGCAATTTCATTCTAAGAATTTATCTGAAGGAAATAATTATACACATGTGAACTGATGTGTACACAAAGATATTTACCACAGTGTTGCTTGTAATAGTGACCTGGCGGCTTAGTCGGTAAAGCGTGTGACTCTTCACCTCAGGCTCATGAGTTTGAGCCCCACACTGGGTACAGAGTTTACTTAAAATAAAACAAAAAATTTCAATGAAAATATTTTTGGAAAAGAGATCTGTACAGTAGGAAGTGGGATCCCATGTAGCCATGGAGAAGGTTATTCCCATCTGTTTTTATGGATATACCAAGATGTCCTCAATACATCGTTAAATGAACAATTGGTATATATAGTAGAATCCTGGCTTTCAAAATATCCATATGCTGTCGTGGATTTGTTAGCATACGGAAAATCCCGTGGGACTGATAGATGTGGGTAGTGCGTGGTCCTTATGAGAAGATTACAGAGGCGTTTCAAAATTAGTTTGCTTTTTCACATCTTCACATTTATCCATAATGAACATCAATTTTGACTAAAATTTAAAAATAGTCATTCCTTCAAAAACTAAAGGCAGATTAGCCAGGATTAAGACATAAAGGAAGGTCTGCTCTGTTGTTAGTCTAACATGCCAGCCTTCAAAGCACAGAACCTCTAGAGTGAAAGGCAAAGCCATTACAACTTGTTCTAGAAATGGAACTTATCTTTTTTTAATGTTTGTTTATTTTTTGAGGGAGCATGAGTGTGGGAGGGAAAAGAGAGAGGGAGACAGAGAATCCAAAGCAGGCTCTGAGCTGTCAGCACAGAGCCCTACATGGGGCTCGAACCCTCAAACCATCAGATCATGACCTGAGCCCAGGTCGGACATACAGTCCTGTGTTTAGTGATGTTTGATGTATTACTTACTCTGGGTATTGTCACTTGAAGAATCTCCCTAACCCACATTTGCTGCCTGCCCTCTGCTTTCGACTCATCAACCTCTTCACCCAAATGTTTTTTGACTGAGGCTGATTTAAAAAATACAGTCCCAATGCAATAGATTTCTGAGGGTGGCCAAAAGCCTACACAAACTACCTGTCAAATGCTCCCTGAAATCAGGAAGGAATGTTGGAGTCTGAGGCACTTTTTTCTCCCACCCACTCATATGCAGAGGATAGTTCATTTCATCAAACAAAAAACGTTCGTATTTGCTATTTTATACTTTTCTGAACGATTCCCTCTTTGCAAACTTCCTTTAAGATGGATCGTTCTGAGACTGTGTGCTTGCTTGCAGAGAAGAAATATGTTCATTAAGTGGCTAGTTTAAAAGAAAAAAAAACCAAAAGAATTAGAAGAAAAATTAATCTCAACAAAATATTTCCTGGACTCAGTTTCTGAAAATTGCCCTACAGTCTATAATTACGAAGAAAATACCCTTTGAAAAGACCTCATCAGAATCAGAGAGAGATGAGAACAATGGGGTAGGTATTACAAAAGATCGGTTCTTCTCGGATAATTGTTTTTAATAAAATGGTAAAAGTGTGGAAAACACCAGGCAACTATAATTAGGATAATAATCTATTGTTCTACAGGAATATGTAGGCTGTTGTCTCTTCAATTGGAAGGCAACAAAGAAAATGAAGGGAAGATGGGTGAATACGTTTGGAGGATAGTTGTACGTTGAACCGTAGAGGTCATTAATTAATCTTTCCTTCATGGCAGAACGAGCCAAATAAGGAGAGAGGTTGTCGTGTTGGATGCAGGCTCTAGTTTGAGTGAAAAGATCTGCGTTTCGTCTTCATTTTGCAGATAAAAAAAAAAAATGAGAGGGGAGAAATCAAACCATCCCTCCCTCCCTCCCCCCCCCACCCCCCGCTCTGGGCTGGGGAGGAGAGGAAAGCCTTTGTCCAGAAGTTCCCAGTCCCTGGCTGCTCAGGATCAGAGGACAGCCAGAACTTTCCCTGGTGCCTATGGAAGAGCGTGCCTTTGCCCATCCACGGAGAAAGCACTGCCATTCTGGGCTAAAGGCCTGACAAGGAAGCTATGCCAAACGAGCTCCGGGGAGAGGTCCTCACCTCCTGGGCTGCAATTCCTTCTCTTCTCCTTGGAGCTGTGGACCCTCAGTTAGGTCCCAAGGACCCTGATTTATAGCATTTGGCAGTATTATCCAGTAATCGCTAGCACAGGCTCTAGAGCAGGGCTGGCTAAGTTCAAGCCCTCTGCCATCTAGAGCTGCACACCCTTAGCAAGTGCCTTGCCGACTCTGAGTCTCCGTTTATTCATCCGTAAAATGGGAGAGAACATAGTACCTACCTCAGAGGGCTGTGCTAAGGATTAAATAATTAAGTGTAGGCCAAACTCTCAGGCTGGAGCATAATGAGCACTTGACTACTAGCTATTTTTGTAATTTTCATGAGCTCGTGGGAACGTTCATCTCCCCTCTTTTTCAGTCAATAGGAGTTTCAGGGAACGCACTAAGAAGTAGGTGATCATCACTAGAATTGTCTTCTCTAAATGATTGCTGCTTTTCCACAACAACAGAATCTGGTCTGCCTCCTTCCCTTAGGCGATTCCTGCTACCCAATATGGACACACGCATATTTCCCCAAGCGCTCGCGCGCTCTCTCTCTCTCTCTCACCTGGTGGGACCCTCTGACGAATTCCAACTCTGCTCGCTCTGAAGGCCCAGAGCCGAAGGGAAGGGTGTATGGGTCTGTGTGCGTGTGTCTTTGTTTGCCAAAGTCAAATAGATGATCTTTGCATTTATTTCATCTTCTGCTTTGAATACTCCCAGAGTGAGCTCACTCTGCCTGGAGGCTGCCACGCTTATCTTTAGCAAGCTCTTTCTACTTACAGCTTCTTTCTTATTTTGGCCTGAAATCTGCCTCCTCCAAGCTTCATCTGGATCCTAGATCAGCCTCCTTGGGGGCCTAGCACCAGAGAGTGAAATAAAGCCATTTATACCATGAACAGTAGTAAGAAAGATCCTATTCCTTCCAGAAGGAGGGATGGAGTATCTCCCGGCTGCACTCAGTCCCGAGATGACTGGCATCTTGGGTCTCCGACCAGAATCCCAGCTGTCTAGGGCAGCTGCCTTGGCTGGCTCCCGCCCCCACACCAGTGTTCCCCCTTTCTTTCCCCTGACTGTTCTAGGCTCCTACCGCCTAGCACATAACATCCTCAGGATGTACAGGTTGCTCTCATTCACTTTGGGCTCTACGTGCCGGCGGCTGAGAGCCTAGAAGCGCGGTGAGAAACAACAATACCACCCTCTTCTCCCGACCCCTGCACACGGCTTGGGCAGAATCAATGAAGTTTCGTGAAGCATCAGAGATCAGCACATGCTTTTCTCTCAACACGGATGAAACAGGTGACGCGTGGGAATGAAGTCAGTCGGACGTGCTGTCAGAGACACTCTGGAGGGACCCCGGGTGCCCTCGGAAGTGTACATCCAGCGGATGGGGTGCTGAGAGCAGCACCCCTGAGAAGCCGTGTCTTTCCCAGGCTGACCCGCACACCTCCTGAGCGACGGCCTCACAAAACGCACTGGATTTGGGTTAAGCCCGTCAGGGATCATTTACCCATCACTGCGGGCAAATCCTACAGCTGACAGACTGTTGAGACGGGCGGGGAGCACAGGTGTGTGCACAGGTGTGTGTTTTGCGGGGTGGAGGGTGTTGCTTGCCCTGTGGGTACATTTTACGTTACGAATTTCCTTTAGAGCTGAACTGCTTTTGACCTCTGTACTGATTGTGTGTGATTGACTTATTTCACACTCTGCACATTTGTAAGGTGCTTAGAAATAAAACCGTTACCTTAGGCTTTCCTATCTGTTGAAGTAACACGGCGGCAGAACAGAACGTCAGGAGGTGCATGCGCGGTATCGGTTGCTCTCTGCTGCCCTAGGAAGATCTGCTAACTGAGCTTAGGTGCCCCTTTCCATCTTCACCCTCCGCTCTGCAAAGGGAACAAGTTTTCACGTAGCTCCCCAACTTTTAAGCATAGCTTTTTGGTTAAATAAAATGGTAAATGGTGTTTCTAAATAACTAGTCAGCAATATTGTTTTCTAAGTTTATTTTATTTTGAGAGAGAGAGAGAGAGAGAGAGAGAGAGAGAGAGCGAGCATGTGGAGGAGGGGCAGAGAGACAGAGGAAAAGAGAGAATCCCAAGCAGGTTCCACACTCTCAGCACAGAGCCCGAAGCGGGGCTCGATCTCACAACTGTGATCATGACATGAGCCGAAACCAAGAATCAGACGCTTAACCACCTGAGCCACCCAGGTGCCCCAGCAATATTGTTTTCTAAATTGAAGAAAGGGATGGAAAGGCAACTAAGATTTATTGACCTTCAATTATATTGGTAAGATTTTAAGGGAGAGTTTCATTCATCTAGTAAAAATAAAAGAGTATATTTACTTCCAAATGCTAAAAAAAAAAAATGTGCTATTAAACCTGGATGTGCCTATAATCAGGTTATAACACAATTTCCAGAGTTGGTTTAAATGGACACTAGTCTGTTTTAAATGTTTGGTTTTGGTTTTGGTTTTGAAGATTGCTATTTATTTATTTATTTATTTAACTAATCTCTATGCCCGACGTGGGGCTCGAACTCACGGCCCTGAGATAATGAGTCACATGCCCACTGACTGTACCACCCAAGCACCCCTAAAATGTTTTATTTTGGATTAATTTTAGATGTACAGAAGAATTGCAAAGAGTACAGGGAATTTTGGTGTATTATGTTAGCTCAGCTTCCCCTGATGCGAACATCTACATTACTACGGTAAATTCGTCAAAACTAGCACTATTACCATTAGTACAGTACTAATAAGTACGCTCCAGGCTTTATTTGGATTTCGCCAGTTTTTCTGCTCACATCCTTTTTGTGTTCCAGGCTCTGACCCAAAATTCTATGATGCATTTTGTCATCAACACTCCTTAGCCTTCTCCAACCTGTAAGCATTTCTGGGTCTTTAATGACCTTTACAGACTTCTGGGTCTTTAATGACCTTTACAGATGAACGCTAGCATTACTACGTCTTCTTTGGGGAACAAAAGAAATTCTGTGGTCAATGCAACTTAGAAAATGCTAGATTAAACCAAGATTTCTTAGAGATAGAAGAATATGCTAGTGTGGTTTTTGAATATTCAAGAAGGGCCTGCAATGGGCAGCATTTCCCAAATATTTAGCCTCAGAAGCCACGATTCACAGAGGCTCCCTCTGGACTAGGGTTCTAGAGAATTCATACAGAAAGTTTAATTTATATGTTTTTTTTACGTGTTTATTGATTTTGAGAGAGAGAGAGCAAACGTGAGAGCTGGGAAGGGACAGAGAGTGAGGGAGAGAGAATGCCAAGCAGGCTCCACCCTGTCAGCACAGAGCCCGACTCAGGGCTTGATCCCACAAAGTGTGAGATCATGACCTGAGTCAAAATCAAGAGTCTGACACTTGGGGTGCCTGGGTGGCTCAGTCGGTTTAGTGTCCCACTCTCCATTTAGGCCCAGGTCGTGAGCTCACAGTTTGTGAGTTCGAGCCCCGAGTTGGGCTCCACACTGATAGTGGGGAGCCTGCTTGGGATTCCCTCTCTCTCCCTGTCTCTCTGCCCCTTCAGCATGCTCTCTCTTTCTCTTTCTCAAAATAAATAAATAGGAGAAAAACTTTAAAAAAAAGTTCAATGCTTAACCGACTGAGCCATCCAGGTGCCCCTATTTATATGGGTTTTTTAAAAAAATGTTAATGCTTATTTACTTTTTTTTAATGTTTTATTTGTGAGAGAGAGAGAGAGAGAGACAGCGTGAGCAGGGCAGGGTCAGAGACACAAGGAGACATAGAACCTGAAGCAGGCTCCAGGCTCTGAGCTAGCTGTCAGCACAGAGCCCGACGCGGGGCTTGAACCCACGAACCGTGAGATCATGACCTGAGCCGAAGTCGGACGCTTAACCGACTGAGCCACCCAGGAGACCCAATGCTTATTTATTTTTGAGAGAGAAAAACAGAATGTAAGTGGGGGAGGGTCAGAGAGGGACACACACACAGAATCCGAAGCAGGCTCCAGGCTCCAAGCTGTCAGCACAGAGCCCAATGCAGGGCTTGAACTCGTGAACCACCAGATCATGCCCTAAGCTGAGGTCAGATGCCTAACCGACTGAACCACCCAGGTGCCCCTCAATGTTGTGAATTACAGTCATCTTCCGCATGTTCTTCTGTCTCTTGTCCTAAAAATCTTCCTCCCTTCCTTCTAGTTAGTGAACCACTAGAGTGACATTTCCAGACTGTGCACCTGCTCCAAAAACCTTCTTCGGCTGACCCTTGGCTCGGGGCCCTGAATTTATACTCTTCAGTATGGACTTCGGGCCCATTGTAATGCACTTGAGCCCATCTTGTCAGCTGAAGCTGCCTCTCCCCTGACAGTCAGCTCTGAGCTCTGAGCTCTGAGCTCCAGTCACACGAGGTGCTCCAAAATGTCCCAAACCTATCTCCTGCCTCGTAACACCCCCACCCTGCCCGTCCCGTCTTCCTCCTGGGTCTGTCAAAACCTTTCTTCCTTCTGGTCTGTACACGTGCTGCGTCCTTCCTGAGGTATTCTTCCCTGTTCTGTGCTCCTTTCTGCACCTCCCTGCTGGCCAATGTTTGCCATGATTAACCGAGCTCCCCATCCTTTGCCTTACACGACATAAGGGCTTGTTAAACGCTCGGCAAATGAATGAACCAAAGTCTATAGCACTTTACATTTTCTCAGTCTTTCATTTGCATCTCACGATAATCCCACGAGGAAGGAAGTAATCATGCCCCGGCTACAGATAAAGAAACTGAGGCATGGGCTGGTTAAGTGACTTGCCCAAGTGTCACATGGCTCATCGGGTGGAGAGTGACGTTTCCTGATCCCAGTTGGCAACTGTCTTCTTTTCCACTCACCACGTGGCCTTCTTAAGTAAGCAAGTGGGCATGAAGCATGAGGCATTTACCATGCACGGAGAGCGGGGAGATGGGGACCCTGAAATGAATACCAATGAAGGAGCATTTCTGGAACTGGTGGGAGTGCATGCTTTATGGACAAGAACACCCCGCCCTGAGAAAGGCAGAGGGAAGAGAAAAGGATCAGGAAAGGCTTAGAGGGGAGCCTGGGGGGGCGGGGGCCTCAGTCAGTTAAGCGTCTGACTCTAGACGTTGGCTCAGGTCATGATGTCACAGCTGTGAGATTGAGCCCCCGCATTGGTCTCTGTGCCGACAGCATAGAGCCTGCTTGGGATTCTCTCTCTCCCTCTCTCTCTGCCCCCTCCCCCACTCTCTCACGCACACCCTCTCTCTGTCAAAATGAGTAAACATGAAAAAAAATTTAAAAAAAAAGAAAAGAAAAGGCTTCGAAGCAGCGACGCATTGGTGATGACGAGAGAGAGAGAGAGAGAGAGAGAGAGAGAGAGAGAGAGGGAGAGCCACCGGCTGTCACAGATCAGGGAAGCCTGAAATCTGTTCCGAGACAGTGATGAAGCCAACGCTCTCTGATTGCCTAAAATTGGCTGTGCAGAAATGGATGGCAATGGAGACGTTTGCTGCTGGGGAGAGAATATACTTTAAATTTAATGAGGACGACTCTGGAAGCCCTGCTGATTCCTGATTGATAAGTACTAAGGCGCCTCACTTAACTTGCACGCACAGCTGTCTGCGCTGAGCCAGGAGCCGGCAACGCTCGGGCCGCAGGAAGACTGTCCGTGCCGCTCTGCCTGCGCGACTTCCCCTCCCGGACAGTTCCTGGGAGACGGGGCGCGCCCGCGGCCCCGCAGCCCCCCAAAAAGGGTATTTTGTCCACGGTGCGCAGTGCCTCCTGAATGCTCACCAGCCTGATTAGAAAGGCTTATTCTGAAGGTCTGTGAAGTATGTAGTAACCAATCTTCCTGAGTTATTTTTGAATAGCTATTGAATGGATAATTTCCATACCCATTATCAAAATGATATGCTGGAGGTGGAATTTAGCTGTATTGTATTTGATCAGTAATTGCAGAAATGTTTCCCTCAGATTTAATGCCTTATTGGCAGCAGGGCTCCCTACAGGCGCAAAAGACTTTGGGATACTTTTTGGTTGACACAAATGCTTTATTACTGTAATATTTTTGTTGCAGATGGGGGGGCAGGATTTATTTGGGCATCTGAAGATGAACTGGAAGGTTTTTTTTCCCACCTCCTGAGAGCAGTATTTAGCAACGCAGCGTTTTCCACCAGCAACAGCTGCCAGTAGAAATATAATGCAAACCACATACAGAATTCGGATTTTTCCAGTAGCCCCCTTTAAAAAGAAAGTGGAAAAAAAAAGAACGCTGAAATTAACTATAATAATATGTTTTGTTTAACTAAATATATCCAAAATATCATCACTTCGGCAGAAAACCAATATAAAATGATTAATGAGATAATGTCTATCTTTTTATCGTGCTCACTCTTCAATATCGGGTGTGCATTTTACCCTTACAGCACATCTCAATTCAAACTAGCCACAGTTCAGGGCACCTGCGTGGCTCAGTAGGTTGAACGTCTGACTTCGGCTCAGGTCATGATATTGAGATTCGCGTGGGTTCAAGCCCCACGTCAGGCTCTGTGTCTTCCTCTCTCTCTCTGCCCCTTCCCCGCTTATCCTCTGTGTCTCTGTCTCTGTCTCTGTCTCTAAATAAATAAATAAATAAATAAATAAATAAATAAAACATTGAAAAAAACTAGCTACAGTTCAAGTGCCTGATAACCACGTGGGGCTAGCGGCTACGGAATTGGACAGCAATGATCTACACACCAGCAGTTGCAGCTTCTGGTTAGTCCCTAGTATGAACTGGTCTTTATGGTGTGTTCTGCCCCTCAGCCAGGGAAAAGCTCAGCTTTCTTTCAGACGGACTCCTGTCCCCATCCATTCCCGCAGTCCTATGCAGACCCTGCTAAGGTTGTCAAATCCCAAAATCAAAATCGCCTGCTGACAGTCAGGGCAAGTACTGTTGCACGATGATGATTTATGCAAAGTAAGGAAAAGGCAGCCTCCCACATCACACTCAGAAAAGGAGAAGGGGGTAGCGACTCAGCCAGCTACGAGGTGACCCACGTGCCCCAAAACCCACCGAGATATCTTACCCTCATCACCTTTCAGCGTTTAGGCCCTTCCCTTTGGCTAGGCAGGGTTTTCCAAAGGTGGTTCTGGAACCAAACCCCAGGAGGACCAAACCAAAGATGCCGCGTCGGGTTGCTCTTACGCGGCTGTAATAGGATTCTGAAATGAACACTATTGAAAATTGGCAGGCAGAATTGATTGCTCATGACTGCTGGTCTTTCTAGTTACCGGGTGGTAATGCCATTTTCATTCTCTTTGTTGTGATGGATTTGGACCCATAGCTGCATATCCTCAGCACACTGAAGGAATGCCATTATAGGGGACATTTCTGGCCACAGTGGAGGCTACCATACTTTGGGGAGCTATAAAGCACATATTGGTGGCACTGATGTCTCTTTTCATCCCCTAATTGTGTCACATGTGTGAGATCTGTCCTTCCAGCGAGATGGGTCAATTACTGGAACATGATGTAATTCACACCCTACTGTTTCTCTCTACCCTCACCACCAAACCCAGAGCAGCGCTAAATGTTTGATGCCAGTTGTCCAACACTCTACCTCTGAAAAAGCTATGCTCATTCTTTTGGAACGTTGGCACGTTTCCATTGTTCCTTACTCCCCTTCCTTAAATGGGTTCATTTAGGTAGTAGATGTACTAGGATTAGAGCAACTAATGGTAAGTGTCCATACTGTAACACAAACGTGAGCAGGTGAAAAACCCAGTTAGCAGGTTGCTTTGTCTATGGCATGAAGAACTGGTGGCTGATCTTCTCCTCTTGGTTGATTGAAAAAGCTGGGTTGTTTGGTTTTTTAGGGGTTTTTGGTTTTGTTTTTATTTTTATTTTTTTGGCATTCTCTATGTTTCTAGGCGTTTTGTTGAATGCTTACTATATGCTAAACCTGCACAGTGGCTTAAAAAAGCTTGGCCTGTATGCTCAGCAGTATCCAGTGGGGACATTTTTAGAATGTTGTGTTTTACTCTTCCTCATAAGAACAAATGGGAATTCAGAAAAACCAAAGGATTAACACTAATGACAGGAAACATCATCTCGAACTTAATTAAGACAAACGGAAATCATTGGATGTGCTGTAATATGGCAAATATTTAGCCGCAGTTGGATTTTCATTGGGCTGAAGGCATTTCTGTCCTCCAGTGTGAGCCGAAGGATTACAATTATGGAACATAAATAAAATGAGGAAGATGCACTTTTGAATATTATGACTAAAATGTAAGGTTGAATTCAGGAGTTTCATATTACATTTCAATTCTCTGGGAATCAGCTCCCTCCCACGTCCCCAATAGCATGTGAGTCCGGTGTTTGACGTTGATATATTGGATTTTTGCATGTATTTTCAGGACCACTTTCTAGAGGAAAGCAGGGAGCTACTTACATAATGTTTGGAATTATCAGCTTTAAGATGATCGCTAAGCTCTGATCTAGCAGTAGCTGTTTTCTAAATGTCTGTTTGGTGTTCTCATCAACCCCTCATTCAGCCAAGCTCCTTGGCTAACAAAAATTTATAAAGTCAATTCATTGCTAAGCTTAATCACCAGAAACAGTCCCATTTTAAACCATCATGCTTTTCTAAATTTCTCCTATTATTTTTTATTTTATGCCGCTCAAGATGGAAATGGACACAGGCTTAAGTAGGAAAGTACATTAAATAAAAGAGTAAATGAAAGCTTCTTTGTCAGCTTGCACAGATGGCCTTGAAGAATAACATTTCCCTAATGGTAAAGTCCCACAACTCCTAATTTTTGAGCTGGCATTTGATGTCCCGATTGTGACTAAAAGTGGCCTAATATGTTGAGAGGCAAGTGAAACATATTAGCCCATAAAAATTTCCTTTTAAAAACGGAAGCTATCCAATTTGCTTGGCTAAAAGACTGCGCTGCTAGGGATTTCTACCTCTTTTGAAATTAGTCCCAGCAGGTGAACTATTACATTCCTACCTTGGGCTGGGAAAGGTCTTTGAGTAGATGCTGGGAGCCACCAGTCTCCTGATCTTGGACTTTATGTAAAATAACATACCCATGAACTTTACAAGCCAAATGAATTCATTTAAGACATAATTTAAACTCTGCTTTGCTGAAAGAAACTAATGAGGATAGCTGTTGTTATTTTAAGTAATGTTTTAAATAATAGTGCTGGCAACCATAGACTGCTCTCCTCACTTAGGCCAACATTTAGGTCACGGATCAGCTTATATTTTTTAAGAAAAGCATTTATGTCCTATTGCGGGCTTTCAGAAGTTGGATTTGATTTCCCCGTTTCTATTGTGAAACTCACCAAATATCGCAAACAAAACCATGTAGTCATCAGCGACGCCATTATCACAGCTGTGATGTTGAGATCCATTAGTTGAGACAAACCAGGTGACCTCCTGTTGGGGTGGCTTCCTGCTTGTTTCTGAAAGGCAGGACCTACAGCCGGGCACCTCAAAGTTTAGTGTTTAAGTGACTCACCCAGAGACGCGGCTAAAATGGATGTTCGGATTCTGTGGGTCTGGGAAGGGCCTGAGATTGAAATGTCACACCAGCTCCCTGGTGATGTTAATGCTGCTGGTCCAGAGCCCCACACTTTGAGTAGCAAGGGGCCTGGAACATAGGCTACTCTGATGCACTCGAGAACGCACGCTGTCTTCCTTTACAGGATGCAGGATTCACTTAGGAAATGGATGTGTTTGTCCATCTATCTAAGTATTTGTCCCTCTATCTAAGTATTTATTTGGAGAGTGTGCATCTTTGAGAAAGAAAGAAAGAAAGAAAGAAAGAAAGAAAGAAAGAAAGAGAGAGAGAGAAAGAGAAAGAGAGAGAAAGAGAGAAAGAAAGGGAAGAAAGAAAAGAAAGAAAAAAGGAAAGGAAGGAAGGAAGAAGGAAAGAAAGAAAGAAAGAAAGAAGAAAGAAAGAAGAAGGGAATTAACTTCTTGAGTATATGGTTATGTGCCAGGGTCTATTAGGGACTTTCGTTTAGTTCTGACAGGTAGCATGCAAGGGAGGTGGTATTTCCCAGTGAATAAAAATAGCTAAGGGGGATGTACTTGTCTAAGGTTAAAGCCCCTTTCCTCTCTACCATCCTGTCCCCAAATTTGAAGCCTTATGACCGTGTCCAAAGGTGCCATCAAATTCACCTCATTTTCTTTCTTTTTTTTTTTTTTTTAAGATTATTTATTTCGGGGGAGACAGAGTGTGAGCAAGGGAAGGACAGAGAGAGAGGGAGAATCCCAAGCAGGCTCCATGCTGTCAACATGGAGCCCGATGTGGGGCTTGAACTCAAGAACCATGAGATCATGCCCTGAGCCAAAATCAAGAGTCGAATGCTTAACCGACTGAGCCCCTTTCTCATTTTCAATATGATCTCTGTGATTCTCAGAAGAAACATAATACAAGGTGAAGATGATCTACTCCATTTCATAAAAGGTAACGGAGCCCCATGATGGCATAGCTCACTATTTCATAGCACCAGATATGCTACCAGTCCCTCTGCATCCCCAAAATGCAGCAGTTCTACTCACTAACAGCCCAGCGGTCTTCTTTAAGCAAGAAAGCAGGCATTAGTGTCATCCCCTGATGCCACATGTCTGTCTTTAGTCACTCACCTCTGGCCAGACCTCCTGGATGCCACAACAGAGCCAGTCCCTCAGTTGTTCGATCAAGAGGAAGTCAAGAAATCGGTCTACATTTGCCATTGAAGGTCCTGCCACTAAACCTAAGTCAAGAGGGCATGGAAATGCCGGGCATGAAACACTTCAGACAGGTGTTCAGAGAAAACCCATTTCAATTGGTCATGGATCTAATATGACCCAAGTTCTAGCTATAAACACATTTCTCTAAAAGAGAAAAAGAGAGCAAGTGACAGGAGGTAGAATTTATACCCAACAATTTCTTTTTAATTAAAATACAGTCTACACACACTGTTATATTAGTTTCAGGTATACAACATGGTGATTGGACAACTCTACACTCTACCCAACATTTTGAAGCAATCCTGGGTTCTGCTGGATCCTAGATGCAGATCTCATTCTGCCTGGGAATAAGGGACCTGATCAGAGTAAACAGAACAACCAAGATAGTCCACCAAATTTAGCTCACCAGGCAATTATCAAGCACCTGCTGCATGCACTGTTTTTGGGTGATAGGGAGACTTTAAAAGGTAAGGGCCAAACCTTGCTCTCAAGACCTTAAGGGCAGGTACACAAGTGACTAAGACAAGGTGCAGTAAGATAAGGGACAGAAACAAAACGCCAAGTAAATGGTATCAAGATTCAAGGGGGGGGGGGTGTCTGGGAGGCTCAGTCGATTGCGCGTCTGACTCTTGACTTTGACTCAGGTCATGATCCCAAGGTTGTGAGATCAAGTCCCACATTGGGCGCCATGCTGAGCGTAGAGCCTGCTTAAGATACTCTCTCTCTCAAGGTGCCCAGTTGGCTCAGTTGGTTGAGTCCAACTCTTGGTTTCAGCTCAGGTTATAATCTTGCAGTTGTGTGTTCAGGCCCCACTTTGAGCTCCGTGCTGACACCGTGGAGCCTGCTTGCTTAGGATTCTCTCTCTCCCTCTCTCTCTCTGCCCCTCCCTTGTTTGTGCTCTCTCTCTCTCTGTCTCTCTTAAAATAAATAAACTTTTAAAAATGTTTAGAAAAAAAGATTCTCTCTCCCTCTGCTCTCCCCCCTGCTCATACACACTCTCTCTAAAAAGTAAAATAAATAAAAAGAAAATAATAATAACATTTCAAAAGTAAAATAAAGGGCACTATGATGGTTTATATGATTCCTAAATTCTACCCATACAAAATCTCTGTATCTCCACTAAAATGTCACCAGCTTGTATACAATGCTGTATCCAATAGACTACAGCAATGCGGTAGATAAAGCCTGACCATGTCGGTGTCCTCTGGCAGATACTACAAAGCC
Organism: Hyaena hyaena; assembly: GCF_003009895.1. Lineage (NCBI taxonomy): Eukaryota > Metazoa > Chordata > Mammalia > Carnivora > Hyaenidae > Hyaena > Hyaena hyaena. The sequence goes on along the minus strand of NW_024081390.1, from coordinate 605,018 downwards.
ACAGTGGTAAGAACAGCGTGCTACTGACTCCCCAGGCAGACTGATAGGCCAGCAGATCAGAACTGAGTGCTTGGACGGACACACACACACACACACACACACGCACACACACAGAGTTTCTGGTCTGTATCGGTATGGAACAAATGACCCTTGCCTCCCTTAGTCTGTACTCCACAGAGCAGCCAGAGTGATCATTTCATAACTCTAAGTCACGTGATGTCACACATCTGCTCAAAATCTTCCAACAGCTTCTCAACACACGCCAAAGAAACTCCAAAATCCCTGGCATGACCCATAAGGGCCTCACGTTCTGGGATGTGTGACTTCTCTGCCCTGATCTTCTAACACTTTCTCCTTTGCTCACTGGACTCTGGCCACCTCCCTGCCTATCCTTTAACATGCCGACCTCAGCAAACTTGCTGCTTCCTGGGCCCATGTAGCCCCATAGCTCAATTCAGGTCTTCGCTCAAATGTCGCTGCTTCCGGGAGGCCTTCCCTGACCAACCTTCCTCAGATGGGACCCCCCCCCTCACTCTTTGTCCCTTCACCCCTGCCTTATCTGTGTATCTCACCACTCACCACGACTTGATGTATCATCTCTTCACTTACTTCTGTCCACCTCCTCCTTCTAGAATATACATTGTGTGAGGGCCGCCCCAGTACCCGGGACAGTGCCTGGTACACAGGAGCACTCAGAATATAGAGATCCAGGCTCCTTGACCAACTAAGGAACTGATTGATGCCTTTCCCTCCCGTCTTGCCTGTCCCAGGCTACTCTGCCACCCTGCAGTCATGAAGCTCATCATTTTACTCTGATTGAAATTCCCCAAGGGTTCATTATCAAGGTCCTTGGCGCTTAGGGCCCAGCCTAACTTTTCCAGTCTTATCTCGGACTTTTTCTTGCCAGGCATTCTATCTGTGTTCTGGCCCAGTTGTTTTAAGCTTTTGTTTGTATCAATGGAACACTTCTTCTCCCTTCAAATAAGATCTTATGTGGAACCGTAATGTAGAAAGTGGATTAAGGCAGGGGCACCTGGGTGGCTCAGTCAGGTGAGTGTCCGGCTTCAGCTCAGGTCATGATCTCGCGGTTCGTGGGTTTGAGCCCCGCGTCGGGCTCTGGGCTGACAGCTCAGAGCCTGGAGCCTACTTCTGATTCCGTGTCTCCCTCTCTCTCTCTCTCTCTCTACCCCTCCCCCACTAGTGCTCTGTCTCTCTCTGTCTTTCAAAAATAAATAAATTGTTAAAAAAAAAAAAGGGGGGGTGGATTAAGGCAGAGGTGCTTTGGCGGGAACTGGGGCAGGCATGCTAAGACCCCACCCATTTGACCTTCCCCCTTCTCTGCCACCTCCCCCTGAAGCAAGTCTATCAAACCCAATTTGAATTTTTTTAATGTTTTATTTATTTCTGAGACAGAGAGAGTCAGAGAGAGAGAGAGAGAGAGAGAGAGAGAGAGACAGTGTGAGCAGGGGAGGGTTAGAGAGACCAAGCTCTAAGACCCCATGTCTCCCAACGCCTCTGAACGCCCCATGTCCCCCAGCCTGAATGTCCTTCAGAACCATTTGTGCAGCTCCTAATCCTACCTACACTCAAGAACCAGCCTGATGTCACCTCCTCCAGGAAGCTCTCCCTGGTCTCATCCGACATGACTCTTTCCTTCTCTGAACTTTGTTCATCCACCGTTTATGGCTCTTACTTTCTATATTGGGGAGATTGGTTTATACGTTGTTTCCTAGGCAGCGAGCCCCTTGAAAAGAAATGGGCAGTCAGTGTTTGCTAAATGAATGATTTACCGTGTTAGCCCCTCCAGTCCTCGGGCAGTGTCTCGTCCCCGGTAAGTGCTCAATACACATTTGTTGGGTGAATGAATGACTAAGTGGGTTTCCTCCAGCATACAGAACAAAACCAATTTTTAAGTTGAGCTTATTTAGCTTGTTATTTGTTTCTCTTTCTTTTGGTCATAAAAACAGACAATGCATCCAGCCCCCTGTGGTTCCCGAAGACTTAAGTAAGCTGCTAAATAACATTACTGAATTTATGATTGGATTCATGAAAAGCTTGTAGCAAAATTATCCTAGTGAGGAAATGAACCTTCTGGGGACTTCAATTGTAACTGGTAAGGCAACATTAGCTTTAAATGAAAGAAAACATCTCATTGTGTAGACTTTGCACAGCTGATAAATATGACAGAAGGAGTTTGTCCCAGGGAACCCTGCAGTAGATGCAAATAGGAAGAAACTCACCATGGCAAACGGAAGTAAAGGGAAGAATGCTGTGTGACCTTACAGAAGCTAGTCTCCCTCTTGGGGCCTCCATTTCTCAGTTTTTTAGTGTGTGAATGGGCTTTCGTTTCAATGATCTCCGGTCTTCCCTCCAGTCCAAGCCATCTACGCTTCTCTTGGATTGGAAGCAGGCTACCCGTCTCCACTGGATGGAGTCCCAGATAGCTAACCCACTTAAGCACCTGGCATCAAATCCTGCTGTTCTGTGAGGACTCCCTTCTAGTAACCCTGCTGGGTGCAAAGCAGATAGCCACCTTTGAACCCATCCCTTGCCATTGACCCCCTTAATACATTTCTACAGCGGGAAAGGCAAACGAAGATCTGTCCAGGGAAGAAGACCTGTGTTGGCAAGACATTCTACTGGGTGAATCAGCCTTCTTGCCCCCAAATATCCAAGTGGTTGAAAAAGAATGAGGCCGCCTACCACGGCCCACTCCTGATACTGCCCTTATTACTGGGTGCTCACAACCACATCCTGTAGCAGCAAGGGATCCATCATGGACCAAATGTCTATGTTCCCCAAAGTCCGTATGTTGAAATCTTAACCCCCAATGTGATGATATTAGGGGGCGGGCCTTTGGGAGGGAATTAGGTCATGAAGTGGAGGCTTCACAGGTAACATCACTGCCCTGTATAAGAGACTACAGAGAGCCCTCTTCCCACCTTCTACCATGTGAAGCCACAGTGGGAAGACAGCAGTCTACGAGCCAAAAATTGGCTTTCACCAGACACTGTATCTGCCATCACCTTAATCTGGGGCTTCTAGCTCCCATAGCTGTGAAAGATACATCTTGGAGCCCCTGGTGGCTCAGTTCAGTTAAGCGACCAACTCTTGGTTTTGGCTCAAGTCAGGATCTCATGGTTCGTGGGTTTGAGCCCTGTGTTGGGTGCTGTGCTGACAGTGTGGAGTCTGCTCAGGATTCTCTCTTTGTCTCTCAAAATAAATAAATAAACTTAAAAAAATACATGTTATTAAGCCACCCAATCTTTGGCATGTTTGTTACAGCAGCCGGAGCTAACTGGGACAGGACCTTACTGCATTTCATGATCCCCGACCACCTTTACCTCCTGGTGCACGTGCTATGGTTTTCTGGGCAGTCACCTATTGTTCCCAAGTGGGAAAAGCTGCCTCATCACATCTCCACCTCCTTTCTCCATTTCTCTGAGCTTCTTTCCTGAGAGCAGCACAGTGAATCTAACAGAAGTAGTGAGTGTGTTGTCAGTAACTTACATCTGTCCCCACCGGCACCAGAGAAATAGTAAATATTCTGTTTGAGCAGCTCAGTAGGCACCAATTTACACTCCGTGCGCATGGATTTGGAATCTGGCTTCCTCAGCAATTAGCTCTGTGACCCTGCTCAAGTGACTTCCCCTCTCTGACCTGTGTCTCTGACCTCTGTGGATGATAATAGTACCTTCTTCAGGGATTGGTGCTGGGAGAACATGAGCTGATGCTTGTGGTAGAAAACCTAGAACCGTGCCTCACATACAATAAAAATTCAATAAATATTGACAATTACCACGATTATGATCAATCCTAAAACTTCCTAAGTACGGTGAAGCCCTACTAATTCTGAAGGTGTTTGTAGGTGGTTGTTGGGGGCGGGGGTAGAAAGATTCCAATCAGGATTCCTCGTACTGGTATGAAAATCATATTTATATATGTTTTACTATGTGCTAATTCTAAGCACTTTACGTATTTTCAACCTTGTGAAGTAGGATTATTGTTCCTGTTCCCATATTACCAAGACAGAGAAGTGAAGAAGTTTGTCCATCGTCACATGGTTGGTAGAGTTGTGGCCTGATCCCTGGCTCCTCACTCCACAGGTAACCCGCCTTCACATAGCTAATTGTACCAGATGAAAATGGAGAGGTACCTGTTATTACCTCAAACCAGGTGCAGTGACCCTTCCAATCTTCTAACATTACTCTGTATCTTCTCCTGTAATAAATGGTCACTAACGAATCGCAATGAGCACATTATTCATGCAGAATGGTTGCAGGCAAATCCCTGCCGCTGAAGTGTAGAAAGTGGCAAGAAAGGTATTCATTTTCCCTGATGACAACAAGGCAAATGATTCTTCTTCTCTCCTGATTTACCCAACCCTTTTTCTACCAGTGGTAGGCTTTAGCTCGGCACACACAGAATCAATGCTTTCATGACCAACGACTCTTATCTACACACTTATAAGAAAGATTTGCTCATGAAGGTATTTTTGGGATGTGCTGAAGCTGCTTCTATGTCTTTGTCTTTCATTTGCCTCCAAAAGCAACCAGTCTGTCCAGTTCAGTTCATCCAGAGGGACCAAAATCAAAATGGCGGTATTGTCATCTGTTGAGCAAGTACAACATGCCAGGTGCTGTTCTAACAGCTGTTAGCATGTGTTGTCCTGTGTAATTCTCAGTCCTATCCAGTAAGTTGGGTCCTGTTATCATCCCCATTTTGCAGATCAGAAAAGCAAGGGTTAAAAAAGTGTTCCTTACCTGCAAGCTTGAAGAGAGTGGCCCATGTCCTCACTTTGACGCCTTACACCACTTTAGTCTGGAATTGTTCTGGCCGTTCTCTAGCTATGTCCTTCCCATGGGGCAAGGAATCTGCGGGGCCAAGGGGAGGTGTCCCCCTGGAGCCTGGCCTCCCGCCACCCTCCTTTTAGACCAAACACAGAGAACCTGGAACCCCGGATATTCCTGCCCAAGTGACTCCAAACTCACATGGGGGCCTAAAGGGGATGCTTCCTTGTGTCCAGCCACTCCAAGACAGACGACCGTGCCGACAGTGTGCGCGCTCTAGATCTGAGCAGTGATCGAAGGATGGCTGTTAGTGGGGGCTTCTGATGAATTCTGGACGGGCTGAGGTGAGGCCCCTTTTCCCAGGGGAGGGAAAAGACGAGGGACAAGCTCTAGGTCAGAGGACTGGCTCTTCCTATGTGGCCGTGTTCCAGGACAGAATTCCAAGGAGCACAAGAATTTTAAATCCCAGCCTAGCCTTTCCGATTGTCAGAAAGGTATATTTTTCAGGAGAGGAGGATAGAACATCTTTTATTGGCCAGTTTGCTAGTTTTTCCCAGCTATCTCTCGTCCCAGCCTCTCAAATTTTAGGCTTGCACCCAGGTGTACACGGAATACAATTGTACCCTTATTCCGGGGATCACCTCGAATATGACTTCCTCCAAGAATTCCTTCCTAAGGGCACGAGCCAGAACCATTTTCCCCTCCCCTTCTCTTGTGCCAGCCCTTGCCCCGGCTCCCTGGCCACGCTACCTGAGCTCCATCTCTTCCCCACAAGATCGTGAGCTAAGAACTTAAATTTGTCCACCTGCCAGCCCTTCCGCGCCAGGCTCAGTGTGTCCCCACACATGGGCCTGGAGATGTTGGCGGACTGAAAGGCACAGAGGGAGAAAATAAAGGCAGTACCCCTTGGGGAGCAAGGAAAGAACGCGCAGGAAATCAGGAAAGTCCTTGACATAAAGACAGGTGAACGGACACGAGTTTCCTTTTTTGCCTCCTTTTAATGAGAAGCGTCCAGCACCTAGAGAGCAGCGGGAGGAATTTCCAAGCACCTTTCTCCGGCTGCAGCAACAATGAACTCACAGCCACCCCGGTGTCATCCCCACCCCAGTCTCCCAATGCTTACAGTTGGAAAGCTGTGTTCGAGGCGGCCTGAAAAGCAAGAGTTTGCTTATCAAGAATTTGGTATCACCACGCCCGGCCGAGCAACCACAGGGGCAGAATTCATTTTGGCGACCGCGGAGGCTGTGGGCCAGGAGCCTGTGCAAAGTGGTAGCCTGTGTGGGAGCGGGGAGGCAGGTCTCGTCTTCCAACCGCGATCCTCAGTGGTGAGGAGCTGGGCCAGCGTGGGGCCTGTGGCCGTGGCTTCTCACTGGGCTGGCCATCTTTCTTTGCTCGTTGCAAACCCCGCACGTACTGATTTTAGACACCTCTGTGCACATCCGTGCTGACTTGTCTTAATTCCGTCAAAGCCTTCGCTCTCCCCTGGAGCCGTCTGGGAATTCTGGTTCATTGTTGCTGGCAGTTTTTTACTTCCTTTGTGCTTAACTTGTTGAAATACGAAAGGGGTTGGACAGTGTCAGACAATATGGCCCCCGTCACGCCACATTTTACATTGAAATCATCTTTAGGGGCTTTGCTCCTTGACACAGATGGTCTCCATATCCTAGGAGATGGTCTTTTGGCACGAAAATGAAAAAGCTGTGCCCCCTGTGAATCAAGAAACTTGGCGAGTTTATTCGGGCTCAAGTCAAACGAACACTTCATTGTCCCAGGGCCTCTTCGTCTCTCCTCCTGTCGGGAACATTTTTGACTCCTCTATTAAAGGGGCAGATGAGTTTGCACTCCTCTTTCCCATCTTGTGGTGGCCCCCATTCAGCCCGAAGCTCCTCCTCTTTTCTAAGGCCCGCAGGTGGGCGCGGGGGGCGGGGGGGCCCTACCCTGAGTCCCCTCCCTGCTTCCCTGGGCCCTCTTGAGAAAGCCCCTGCTTCTGCCCCCCTGCCCGCAACTGGCCCACCCTTCCAACAGCCTGCCCCTCGTGGCTCCGGGTTCACCCGCTTTAGCCCCACGAGTGCCACCTCTTGGGAGCCTCGCTTTTTCTTCTTTAGTGAGCTCACTGGCTTCTTTAGTAATGAAGACCTCTCTTACAGGGAGAAGAGTAAGCCAATCCGCAGTCACCCTCTCCATCTCTTGCCCTAACTTGTTTTGTGCTTCTCGAACTCTGCAGCTTAAGACAGCACATCACTGTACTGATTCCCTTTCCCCCTATTCAGGTCCCACTGTCTCTTTCCTTTCCAGCCCTTTCTTACGGATTTTCCACCCACTGGGCCAAACTGACATCAGACACTCCATCCTCCTGGAAAACGATCCTTTTCCCCATCACTGATGTATTCCATACTTCTCCTTCATAACATACATCCAACTGTAATGTGCCCAGGGGCCCTCAGAATGAGATATTTAATGGCTATTCCCTTCCTCCTAGCTACAGAGCTCCAGGAGCATAGGGATGGTATCTGAGCCGTAGCAGATCCTCAGTAAATGTTTGCTCCAGAGGAAATAGGATAAATGAACGGGTGAACATCCCTGAGCCCATCTATCTTGGCGTTTCTCCTAGTTGTCTAAAAGTTGACCTCCTATTACTCTCTTTCAGCTTGGTCTTGTTTATTATTGCAAATAAAACCACTTATTCCCTAGGAAAAACTCCTCTTCTTCCACAATTCCATATACTCCAAGCCAGACACTTCTTGTTTTTGTCTGTTTTTCAGCCACTATGTTTGCCCTGATATTGCTTCTTAAATCCACAGTTTGAGGGGATCACTGGATTTTTGTTTTCATGGGGATTTTTGTTTCATCTGACTTTTATAGTTTAATCAGTTGGATAAGCTATGCTACAATGTAAAGCATTCTTTATGTAAATCAATCATTCAATACTGTTTTTTTCATAGTATCTATAACCCTCAAGGTTCTGTTAGGTGCCAGGAAATGTCTAATTTTGTGCGGGTATGTTCGCGTATATATACGTGAGTTGCGTTTTAAGAATTATGAAAAACACGAATTCAAGGAGTTATACGGACCTGAGAATAAATGATGTTTGAATTTCCTTCTTGCTCCCTTTCTTGTCTTAAGATATTAAGTTGAACTTTCCAAGATTAAGAGATTCCGAGAGGGGCAATTCTGGTGATCTCAGAAGCATCTGTTTCAAAGGCTTGTTCTTACTAATAAAGACTAAATGGATTTTATGCTCAAATGTGGTCACACTTGGACTAAAATCCTAGCTTTGCTAATCATTAGGCTTGCGAGATCAAGAAACTTGCTTTACCTTTCTAAACCTCTGTTTCTTCAGCTATGAAACAAGATAAACAAACTTGTCTGGATTCTACGTCCTGGTACAAAGAACTGACGGAGAGTAGCATATCGAATAAAGATCCCCCTTAAGTCAATTAAAAGAAAGCTAAGAACTCAAAAGAAAAACAGGCAAAGTATTTGATGAAGCAGTTCACAGAAGAGGAAACCTGGATGGCGAATAAATACATGAGACAAAGCTAACGCTCCCTAGTTGCCATGGAAATAGGAATGGAGACCAAAAAAGATACACTGTGGCCCATGATCCGATTGGCAAAAATATTAGAGTCTGGCGATGTAAAAACATGGCAAGGAGATAGAGAAATCGATCTTTTCCGACATTACAAATGGGATCGTAAATGTGCAGGATGTTTTAGCTCTACCTGGTAACAGATGTTCAGACCACGTGAGTCAGCCATGGCACTTCTTGATATCTCTAAGAAGACGCATACGTGGTTGTCTGCTACAACACTGTCATAGCACAGACCCAGAGAGAAAACATCCACCGACAGAAGGATGGCTGAACAGCTGTAGTAAATTTACACAAAAGAATACCGTGTAGCAGCGGACACAAATAAACTAAAGCTACATTTCACAACACGGATGCATCTCAAAACCCTAATCTTGACCAAAAAGCCCCCTGCAGTAGGAAGTCTATAGTGTGAAGACATCTCCATAAGGTTTCCATGGGAAACAAGACTCCATATTACTCAGGGATTCATACATGTTGTACAGATAGAAAGCCTGCAGTAAAATTAGAAAGACATGCATGGGAATGGAGAACACCGAATTCTAGAAAATAGTTACCTCTCTAGAGTGGGAAGAAGAGAGACAAATGTGATCGTTGAGGCATACACAGGGGGCTTCAACTATATTTCTCCTGTCTTATTTCTTGAGCTGTGTGATGGGTACAGTTGTGAATTGTCTTATTGCCTCTATGTCTGAATTAGTTTTAAAATGCCTACCTCACAGTATTGTTGTAAGGTTTAAATGAGGTAATGGATTGAAAATATTCAGCACAGTGGGTGGCGCCTAGCAAATGATCTATAAATGTCAGTTCACTGCCACGCTAATGCCCCTAACACCTCCCCCCACCGCGGCCTTTAAATTGTAAGTGGAAGTCTTTGTAAATATCCTTTTTTTTTTTTTTTTCAGAGAGAGAGAATCTTGAGAGAACTCAAGTTGGGGAGGGGTAGAGGGAGAGAGAGAATCTTAAGCAGGCTCCACACCCAGCATGGAGCCCAACATGGGGCCCCACCTCACGACCGTGAGATCATGACCTGAGCTGAAATCACGAGTCAGACGCTCAACTGGCTGAGCCACCCAGGCGTCGTTGTAAATATCCTTTAATGGTGACCTACGACTGCAAATGCTTGAGCCTGCTTTATACATTCTCACCTTACCCTGCAGCTTCCCTCCCCTATATTCTGAGGAAGTTTGTCCCTTAGAGCTGAAGAAACTAAGTTTCTCCATTTATAACGTACACCAGCCTACTGTCCTGCCTTACGTGGGGATTGAAGGTCACCATTCACTCTAGAAGGGCCTCAACCGTACACGGCCCAGTCCTCCTGATAGTGTGTGTGAAATCTCTTAGTTGTCTATCGCTATGTAACAGACTGCCTGAAAACTTAGTGGCTTACAAAAACACCCACTTGATTTGCTCGTGATTTTTCAATTTGGACCAGGCTCATCTGGGTGGTTCCTTGGCTGGTCTTGACAGTGATGTCGTGTGGCTGCATTCAGCTAGTGGGGCAACTAGGGGCTGGGCTCAGCTCACATGTCCACACGACTGGGGATCCCTTGCTCTCCATGTAGTCGGAAAGCTTCTCTCTCTCCACATGTTTTCTGTAGCGCTCCCCCACGGTGGCTCAAACCTTCCGACAGCACAGAACCAAAGCCAGCGGGATTGTAAAACCCAGAACTAGCTTGAGGTCATTTCTGCTGCATTTTATTGGCTAACTCAAGTCCCAGCCCCAGCCCTGATGCAAAGAGCGAGAGCTACACAGATGTGCATCTGTGTCTATTGCTCATCAACCCAGCCTGGTGGCTCAGAGTCGAGGTGGGCCCTCTATTCTAGCCCCCTGGCTCACTGAGGATGACACACCGCAGGCAGCACTTCACAGTCTTCAAGCATCAGAACTTCCCCTCCCATTTCACACGCTCTTCCCTTCACCCCAGACTCATTGAGAAACTTCTCTTGGTTTAGAAGCTCTCTTTCAGTCCCACATTCATGTATTGCACGATTACTGGGTGCTAGGCACTATGGAACCTCAGAAAGAATAGCAGTGGCTCACATCATCGAGTGCAGCCAACAAAGAAGTGGCATTAGAGCCTATCTTCCCAGCTGACACGAGACGACCTCGCAAACCGAATCAAAAGCCGTGAGACATCCAGGCTAGGTGACGGCCACAATAGCCACTTGACCTAACAGGCTGAGCCCTCGGTCACAAAAGGGCATCTGATTAGTGTAACAAGGCGTAATTTTTGTAAGGACACGAGGCTGTTGCCAGCCTGTGGCCTCGTTGTTTACATCAACATTTGTTTAGGTTCTGAAACTGTAAGCTAGCTACCTTTGCCCTATACAACGTAGTTGTGCTCTCCCTGTTCATAACACGTGCCAAACATCTATTTTTAGGTTGAATTGAATTGCTCAGCGATTATTTTAATGTCTAAGAAATATTGCTTTACCGCAACACTAACATAACACACACTCAGTAGGGGTGCCTGGGTGGCTCAGGCAGTTAAGTGTCTGACTCCAGCTGAGCTCATGATCTCACAGTTGGTGAGTTCGCGCCCCGTGTCAGGCTCTGTGCTGACAGTCAGGAGCCTGGAGCCTGCTTCTGATTCTGTGTCTCCCTCTCTCTCTCTCTCACTCTCTCTCTCTCTCTGCCCCTCCCCTGCTTGTTCTCTCTCTTTCTCACTTTCTCTCTCTCTCTCTCAAAAATAAGTAAACGTTGAAAAAAATACCCAGGAAACCTCCAAAGACACAAATACACAACCATATATACATACATACGTACCATATACAATAGCTATCAGCCCCAGATTATTTTGGTTTGCTTTTAGCCAACTGCATTTTTTTAAAGTTCCCAGACACTTCCGCAAGCAAATAGGCACCACTTGTACTCCACAGCTAATCACTTTTAATTCTTCCAGCAGTCATTTTGATAATATCAGACATAATGAAACCACTTATCAGTAACGTGGGTCTAATTCCCCCTATGCAAAATCAAGTCCATTTTAATTCGGGTTTGGAATTCCTGCTGCACTCTTGAGGCTGCTCTTTCTATAGGGTCATTACTGAAGAAGTTTATTTTTATGATAATAAATTCTCCACAAATAGACCTCACACAATACCACAGGACCCCAGCTAGTTTTTCCCAACAATTGTCAGGAGGTGCTATCATGCTCCATGTTGCCTGAGGGAACGAGAAGCAGGCAGTTTCTAAACCTCATCAAGTGTACTGCTGTGGGTCGTGAGGTGACCTCTGGGTCCCTGATCATCTGTCATGACAACAAGGATTTAAGTTAAATGGGATTTTATGATATCAGATACGAAGAGGAGCACCTGGCTGGCTCAGTCGGTAGAGCATGTGACTCTTGATCTCAGGGTCGTGAGTTTGAGCCCCATGTAGGGCGTAGAGATTACTTAAAAATCGAAAGCTTTTTAAAAATTCAGATATGAAGAGACTGAGGGCAGAAGTGTTGTTATCTCTAATGTAAATAAAGCTTGGAGAGCACATTTCTTTTTTTTTTTTTTTTTTAAGGAACGATTTTTCTTGGTGGCTTGTCTGCCATCATTAAGGCCCTTTGTGTGGCTTTAATCCACGTACTCAAGAGCGTTATGCTGTGTTCAGTCTTTAAAGTGACACGAGCTGGGTTAATGGAAGACAGAAGATGAATCCCCAAGGATGCACACCTAAAAGCATTATTTATGGGAGAAATCAGTCTACTGTTTGGTATGGAGAAAATCGGGTGAAGACAGGTGCTGAGTGGCCAGGAAATGGAAAGGAAGTTGAAGGAAGGAAAATAGGAAGGGAACAAGTCAAAGCCATCTTCATGGTCTTGACCATTCTTCACAATGGGATCCTTTCTTTTGTCCAGGCTCCTCCTTACACACACCGTACCTGGCAGCCTAAAATTGCAGGAAGAAGGGCAGTGGTGCTGTTAATACCTAAAGGAAAGAAATGTCCAGGCTCGCCCCCACCCCCCCATTAGCCAGGCACTCTGTCTTTCAGCATAAAACTGGGAAAATAAGGTCAAGCACAGTATGAAAAATAGCTTTGTCTTAAAGTATCGAAAGAGGAAAAAAGACCAAATTGCAGATCTTAAACTTGCTGTGAAAGTGTGTTTTATTCATTCCATTTTTCCTGTCCTGGTACATCTACATCCGTATGAAGGGATTCATGCTGTACTGGTGACTATTCCTGTTAGAATCCTTGGACCAAATTCATGTAAAAAAAAAAAATCAGCCCTAACTCTCTTGAATATTTTGTTGTTGTTGTTTAACTCAACCAGACCTGTGATTCATTAACTGCTTGTCATGTTTTGATATGTGGATCAGGAATTGATCAATAGCTGGCAAAATTTAATAAAAGGAGCTCATTTCTGGAGAAACGAGCTCGTTGCCATGCCAACTATCGATCTTCCCTGATGGAGGCTCGGCAGTCAGTCACAAAACGGGCCCTGTTAGGCAGGCCCTACTGTCTAGCTATAGGAAATCACTGGGTGGCCAACCTCAAATGACTTCAGGTTCACAGTGGAGAGAACTGGGGTACAGGTATCTGCAGGAAAGACTCTGCCTCACGATTGCACGAGATGCAACCATTCCATTGAGCACCTGAGAAACCTGTCAGAGCGCTGATCTGGAATGCAACCTTACTGCATTCTGCTTGTGCCGTGTTTAGCATATTGCAGCCACGGAGAGAGAATGAACAGCTTAATCTATTACCGCTTTGTGTTTATGAAGTGTAAATGCGAAGAAATCTGTTTACTCTGTGTCATTATGTACTCACTTGCTAGGTGTGAGAAAGATTAATAGTGCCTTTATCAAAGATCTGGGGCTGTCCTTCGTTGTATAACATAAAGGCCAGGGGAACAAGAGAGAGAAGGATAATCAAAGAACTCTTTGAACTTTTTGAAACTATGAAAACTCCTTTAAAGTTAAGAAGTCATCAGAATATTTGAAAACGTCACAGATTCTAATTTGAGAAATTCCATTTGCCTTTACAGGAACGAAGACAAATTTAAACATAGGGATTGTGTTTTACTCTATTATTACCAAGTGAATAAAGTGCTTTTAATATTCTTTCAACAAATACTTATTTGCATGCCCACAACGTAGAAGACAGAGCTCACGAATGTAACTGCTACATGTTGACCATGTTTCTGGATTCATGCTGCCCCATGTGTGGAGATGAGAGGTGATGTCGTCCTGCTAAGCCTTGTCCAGCAATCTTCCAGCCTCGTGGGCATGATGTTTCCCACCCTCCCCTGCCCCTACTCTGGTCAACTAAACTCAGGAACCAGTTCACCATGGTGAGACAGGCCCACACTCAAAACAGAACCAACACTCACATATACTGGTTAATTGATTTTTGACAAGGGCGCCAAAACCATTTAATGGGGAGAGGACATTCTTTTCAACAAATGGCGCTGGGAAAACTGGATATCCACGTGCAAAAGAATGAAATGGAATCCTTGCTTTACACCATATACGAACATTAACTCAAAAGATCAAAGGCCTAAATGTAAGCACTAAAACCAGAAAACTCTTAGAAGAGTACATTGGAGGAAATCCTCATGACATCAGATTTGGCAACAACTTCATGCATACGATACCAAAAGCACAAGCAATAAAAAAATAAAAGAGGGGTGCCTGGCTGGCTCAGTTGGTGGAGCATGTGCCTCCTGATATCAGGGTTGTGAGTTCGAGCACCATGTTGGCTGTAGAGATCACTTAAATAAATAAAACTTTAAAAATAGATTTAGCAATCCCTATCAAAGCAACACCAGCATTCTTCACAGAGCTAGAACAAACAATCCTAAAATTGTTTCTGGGAACCAGAAAAGACCCCAGATAGCCAAAAGCAATCTTGAAAAAGAAAACCAAAGCTGGAGGCATCACAATCCCAGACTTCAAGATGTATTACAAAGCTGTAATCGTCAAGGCAGTATGGTACTGGCACAAAAACAGACACTCAGGTCAATGGAACAGGATAGAAAACCCAGAAATGGACCCACAAATGTATGGTCAACTCATTCTTTGACAAAGCAGGGAAGAATATCCAGTGTAATAAAGACAGTCTCTTCAGCAAATGGTGCTGGGAAAACTGGACAGCAACATGCAGAAAAATGAACCTGGACCACTTTCTCACACCGTACACACAAATAAACTCAAAATGGATAAAAGACCTAAACGTAAGACAGAAAGCCATCAAAATCCTAGAGGAGAAGGCAGGCAACAACCTCTTTGACCTTGGCCACAGCAATTTTTTACTCAACACGTCTCCGGAGGCAAGGGAAACAAAAGCAAAAATGAACTATTGGGACCCCATCAAAATAAAAACTTCTGCACAGCAAAGGAAACAAGCAGCAAAAGTAAAAAGCAACTGATGGAATGCGAGAAGATACTTGCAAATGACATTATCAGATAAAGGGTTAGTATCCAAAATCTATAGAGAACTTAATCAAACTCAACACCCAAAAACAAATAATCCAGTGAAGAAATGAGCAAAAGACATGAATAGACAGTTCTCCAAAGAAGACAACCAGATGGCCAATGGACACATGCAAAGATGCTCAACATCACTCATTATCAGGGAAATACAAATCAAAACCCCCAAGGAGATACCACCTCACACCCGTCAGAATAGCTAACATTAACAACTCAGGCAACAACAGATGTTGGTGAGGATGTGGAGAAGGAGGATCTCTTTAGCACTGTGGGTGGGAATGCAAACTGGTGCAGCCACTTTGGAAAACAGTATGGAGGTTCCTCAAAAATTAAAAATAGAACTACCCTACCACCCAGCAATTGCACTACCAGGTATTTATCCGAGGGATACAGGTGTGCTGTTTCAAAGGGGCAAATGCACCCCCAGTGTCTATAGCAGCACTATCGGCAATAGCCAAAGTATGGAAAGAGCCCAAATGTCCATGGACAGATGAATGGATAAAGAAGATGCGGTATATATATACTTTTGGCAATCGAAAAGAATGAAATCTCGCCATTTGCAAGTACGTGGATGGGACTAGACGGTATCATGCTAAATGAAATTAGTCAGAGAAAGACAACTATCATATGACTTCACTCATGTGAGGAATTTAAGATACAAAACACATGAACATAAGGGAAGGGAAGCAAAAATAATATAAAAGCAGGGAGGGGGACAAAACATAAGAGACTCTTAAATATAGAGAACAGTGTTGCTGGAGGGGGTGTGGGAGGGGGGTGGGCTAAATGGGGGAAGGGCATTAAGGAATCTACTCCTGATATCATTGTTGCACTATGTGCTAATTAACTTGATTGTAAATTTAAAAATTAACTAATTAATTTTAAAAATAAAAATTAAAAATAAATTTAAAAAATTTTTAGAAGAGAAAAATAGATAAATTGGATTTCACCAAAACTGAGAACTTTTATGCATTAAAGGATACTATCAAGAAAGCAAAAAGATGGGGCACCTGGGTGGTTCAGTCAGTTAAGTCTGACTTGCACTCAGGTCATGATTTCACAGTCTGTAGGTTTGAGCCCTGCGTCGGCCTCTGTGCTGACAGCTGGGAGCCTGGAGCCTGCTTCGGATTCTGTGTCTCCCTCTGTCTCTGCCCCTTCCGCACTCACACCTCTGTCTCTCTCTCTCTCTCTCTCATTCTCTCTCTCTCTCAAAAGTAAATAAACATTTAAAAAAAGAAAGCAAAAAGGCAACCCAATTCAAAAATGGGCAAAGGACTGAATATACGTATTTCCAAAGTAGATCTACAATTGGCCAATAAGCACATGAAAAGATGTATAACATCATCATTCATTTGGAAATGCAAATTAAAACCACAATAAGATACCACTTCAAACCTACTACGAGGCCTATAATAACTAAACACATACACAGAAAACAAGTGTTGGTGAGGATGTGAAGAAATCGGAACCCTCCTATGTTGCTGGTGGAGACGCTAAGTGGTAAAACCACTGTGGAAACTAGTTTGGTGGCTTCTCAAAAGGCTGAACATAGAACTACCATATGACCCAGCAATTCCATGCCCAAAGAATTGAAAGCAAGGACTCAAATAGATATTTGTACATAGCAGTATTATTCATAATAGCCCAAAGGTGGAAAGAACACAGGTGTCCATCAACAGATGAATGGATAAACCAAATGGGACATATACAGACCATAGAATACTATTCAGCCATAATAAGGAACGAAATCTCTTACATTGATACAACATGGCGGGAACCTTGTGACATTGTGCTAAGTAACATGAGTGGTACACAAAAAGATAAATATTATATGATTCCACTTACATGAAGTAGCTAGAATAGTCAAATAGAAAGAGAAAGTTGAACAGTAGTAACCAGGGCTGGAGAGGGGAGTGTGGAGTTATTTAACGAGTACAGAGTTTCAGTTTGGGAAGATGAGAAAGTTCTGGAGATGGATGGTGGTGATAGTTGCCCAACAATGTACACATACTTAATATCACTACATCGTTCATTTAAAAATGGTTAAAATGATAAGTATTACATTGTGTGTAGTTTACCACAATAAAAAATACTTGAGAGATTTCCTGATTAAAAAAAAAAAAAACAGTGGGATGAGCACTGGGTGTTGTATGGAAGCGATGAATCATGGGAATCTAGCCCCCGAACCAAGAGTACATTATGCCCTGTATGTTAGCCAACTGGACAATAAATTATATTAAAAAATAATAGAATAAAGCTCAGAAGAAATATTACAGTTAAAAATAATATATAAAGATAGAAATAAATTTTAAAAAAACAACAGAACCAGAACCCTCTGCTAGCATTCCCTTTTCTAGTTAATAACATCAGCAAAGATAAATTTCCCTACTTCTGTCCCAGTGTCCTGTGGTGTTCTGATTGTCTGCGTCTTTCTCCATCTCCCCGACTGCTGTGAGCATCTTGAGGGCAGAGGCCAGCTTTTCTTTATGAGAGCGAGCTGGGTTGGAATGTGGGCTTTGGATTCAGCTAGGCCTTTGAGTCCAACTCCACATCTGGCACTAAGTAGCCAGGGGGCCTTAAGCAAGTTCTTTTTTTTTTTTTAATTTTTTAATGTTTTATTTATTTCTAGGAGAGAGAAAGACAGCGTGAGCAGGGGAGGGTCAGAGAGAGAGGGAGTCACAGACTCTGAAACAGGCTCCAGGCTCTGAGCTGGCAGTCAACACAGAGCCCGACGCGGGGCTCGAACCCACGAACCGCGAGATCATGACCTAAGCGAAAGTCGGATGCTTAACCAACTAAGCCACCCAGGCGCCCCAGCAAGTTCTTGAAGCTCTCTGTGACTCTGCTTTCTCCCATGCAAAATGGAGGTTGTTTTAAATGAGGCAATCCCTGCAAAGTGCCTGGAATCATAAGCATTATAATCATCTTAGTTGTAATAACAACATTCATTTTCATAATTAAAATGAAATGATTTGTAATGCCAAAGACTAATAACTTTAAGAAGCATCATGACTTATCATGACTGTACCCAGCGCCTAACATGGGTCTAACGTATAGCCGGATGGTGGCTGAGGAGTTGCAAGGTACGTGTTTCTACCACACCATAGTCACCAATAGCAATCGGCTCTTTCCTGGTCCGTCTCCCCACTAGACTGGCAGTCTCTTGAGGGTGAAACTGTGTCTCAGTATCTGAAGCGTGTTGTATAGCGCTTGGTACGCAGTAGAAAATCAACACATTCCCCAGAGCTCTTCTCACGAGTCGGGAGGTCCTCTGACTATTTGTAATGAGGAATGGCATTTCCCTGTTCATGCTTCCTAATCAGAATGTAGCAGCACAGAAAGTTGCATTGCATTTGCTTATTTACTTGTTTGCCTCCGTCGTCTAGACTATGAGTGCCTGGAGACGAGAGACTGTCCTTTATTCATCTTTCTGTCCCGACATCTAGAGCAATGCCTGGCATGTACCGGCAGGTGCTCAGTACATGTACAAAGCGTGAAAGAAGCAGACTAGAATTGGATCCGATGTTTGATTTTACTTTGTTAAAGAATGCTTGCACTGAGGAGGGGAAAGTCCTGGAACACTGTTTGGATGGGTGAACGAATGGATGGATGGATGAATGAATGAATCGTATTCCCTATTCAGATGGTCGATGTTAGGTTTGGGTTTTTCTTTTCCAGAGAAGGGCACAGTAGACCATTTCTTACTCAACATCTTCTAAGCGTGTTTAAATGATCTCCTTCCCATCACGAACTTAGGCTTGTCCAAATACATAGGAGTCTGTCCATGTTTTCAGGTGTTGGGAGGAAGTAGATGATGATAATGGATTGGAGGAGATGCCAACAGGGAAAATACCAAAAGCCCGAGAATTTTCCATCTGAAAGACATTAAAATAGCAAAGAGGAAGAGAAAGAAAATAAAAAAGGAATAGGAGAGAGAAAACTCATGGATGTTGGCACCCTGCGATTTGCAGGGAGAAATTAATAGAGCATCATTTTTATTTAGAACGATGGCATTGTCTTACCACACTGCTGCTTTTGCTCCCCCGCAGTGTCCTCCTGACTTAAGCCCTTGGAAAATGTTTTCCCGTTTACTAGCTAAGTTCACGTGCTCTCACTATGTTCAGTTTGGGGAGTCTAAGTTAAAAACAGTCCAGTGACTCGGCTCTGTTTTGCATAATTGTCTGAGTTCTATATTGAGATCTCCCGACTTCCTTTCACAATATCATTACAAGATCGCCTACAGTAGATGTTCATCTTGGGACACACTTGACCATCAGGAGCAATGAGTCACTCCATCCGGGACTGTGCGGTTCTTCCCCATCGCCAGTAAATACACCGACATGTGGCTTAGCCCGGCAGCACTTCGAACCAGCAGTACCAAGATTCGGCCCAAACTGGCCGCTCCTAGTGACACGGGACTGTCAGCTGTGTCTGCGGGCAGCCCCGCGTGCACCTATTCTCCGCGGGCTGATCCTGCAATCTGTCCATGGCCGGGTCAGGCCTCACAGGGGCCCGGACTTTAGCTCCGGTCACAGGTTAAGTCCCACTAGAACAAACTGTGCGGGCTGGTGCCAAATTCCTTTGCTGTACAGGAGCTGAGCTATAATAAATAACGCTTGAGACCCGGCCGCCAGTGGGACTTCCTGCCCTATGGAGTTTGTGTGTGTGTGTGTGTGTGTGTGTGTGTGTAAGATGATACTTTGGAACACCAGTGGACCTGCATCATTTGGGGCCCTGCCTCGCTTCCTTTCTAGGCATGAGTGTCTTCGAAAGCGTCCTTTTCGTTCATAAACACTTAATAGCAAAGGTAGCTTCGAGATACACAAAAGTGGGACTTCCTCACGTTCACAAAGAAGAGGCTTGTAAGTTTCTCTAATTACAAAAGGCAATCGAGTCATCAATTTGTCGAATATGCCAAAGTAAGACAAGGATGCTAACACCTGGGGGGGGGGCATCGGGAGGGGGATTTACAAAGAAGTGATACAAATGGCACCTCCTTAGGTCACACAGCACAGCCTCGTGATGCGTAGACGACCTTTGCATTTGTTGCGGTAAGGCGGTTTGAAGATCCCTGCACAGTCAGGTGTGCTCCAGCCACACGGTCCCTCAGGACTGCTCATGCCCCTTATGACCATGCTCAGAATCCCCATACTCTGAGATCTTTCTTCGCTATATGCCACTGGGCAACCGAGCCGATAGCCACACAGAAGCTGCACTGCATGCTTCCTTTTGCTTTGTGTATCTACTTCTCACTATTTCTTAAAAATGGGGTTGAACACAGGGAGACCCCAGTGCAGTAATAACTTAAGTCAAAGCCTCCTATGTTTTCAGTTCCTACTTATAAGTTTATTTTTGAGAGACAGAGAGTGGAGGGAGGGGCAGAGAGAGAGGAGACAGGGAATCCCATGCTGACTTTAAAAAACCATTTTTTATTGTTTATTTATTTTTGAGAGAGAGAGACAGAGCATGAGCGGGGGAGGGGCAGAGAGAGAGGGAGACACAGAATCCGAAGCAGGCTCCAGGCTCTGAGCTGTCAGCACAAGAGCCCGACATGGAGCTCGAACCCACGAACTGTGAGATCATGGCCCGAGCTGAAGTCGTGGGGCTTGAACCCACAAACTGTGAGATCATGGCCTGTGAGATCATGACCTGAGGTCAGCACTTAACTGACTGAGCCACCCAGGCGCCCCTCCCAAGTCGACTTTAAGATCAGACGGACAGTGCAGAGCCTGATGCAGGGCTTAAACTCATGAATCTTGAGATCATGACCTAAACCATGAGATCATGACCTGAGCCCAAACCAAAAGTCGGACACTCAACTGACTGAGCCACCCAGGCGCCCCTCTAATTTAATTTTTTAGTATTTACTTATTTTTTGAAAGAGGGCACAAGTGGGGGAGGGACAGAGCGGGCGGGGGGTGGGGAGACAGAGGAAGCAGGCTCTTCGATGACAGCACAGAGCCCGACATGGGGCTTGGAGTCGCGAACTGCAGGATGGGACCTGAGCCAAAGTTGGGCGTTAAACCGACTGAGCCACCTGGGCGCCCCCTTTCGTTCCTAATTTTAAATGTCTGAGAAGTTCTCTTACAGGCACAGCAAGAGATTTTTTTAAAAAGAGCTTTAAACATTTCCTCAGCACTAACGAGGTGCCAGGCACTCTTCTAACCCTTTAATCATCAATATAGTCCCTTTTACAAATGAGGAGACTGAGGCTCCCGGAATTTAAATAATTCACCAGGACGACACAGCCAGCGAGCCGCAGGGCTGAGAACTCTAACCTTCTGAGGGACTTACCAGGCTGCTTCTTGTACACAAACCTCGCAGTAATGTGATTACCAATTACTTTTTCTCCTCCTATTACTGAGGCAGGGCATCCCAGATTGGAATTTGAAATGCATTGTACCTAAAGAAATATGTTCTAGATGATAGTTAGGCGTGATTGAGGCCACATAAAAGAGAGGCAGGAAGTGAAATCACAGACAAAAAGCCAAGTCAGAAACTGCTGGGCAATGGGAAAGGTGCCTCCTAACTCCTATACCCGCCAAAGAGAGTCATTTGTTTGTAAATCTCACAGATCAGGTGTCTGTGATTGCAGATTTTGACCCTGGAAGGTTATAGAAGCCTGCCGCTTCTCCAAGCTGAACAGAGAGATGCTAACCACCAAGTGCACTTCTGCAAAATTGTATTCAAAGCAACTATCTGGGCATACAGGACGCAAAGCTGTGGATGCTACGCTCACATGAGCAACACCACGTAATTACTTCTTGCTACCAGGGCAAGGCCGTGGCATATTTAAAGTTTATTTATTTCTTTTTGATCGAGAGAGAGAACGAGCAGGGGAGGGGCAGAGAGAGAGGGAGAGACAGAATCTGAAGCAGGCTCCATGCCATCAGTGCAGAGCCCGATGTGGGGCTTAAACTCACAAACCAAGCTCAGGAGCCGTGCGATCACGACCTGAGCTGAGATCAAGAGTTGGACGCTTAACTCACGGAGCCATCCAGGCACCCCATAAAGCTGTGCTCTATTTAGAGCCTTTTGCCCTAACTACATTGTTTCTTCTTCTCCGAAAGTCCAAAGCAAAGGAGACCCCAAGAGTGGATAAGTTCCTCCTGAACCCGGTGCTGCTGCCTCCCTAAATACCCTACTGTTTGGTTGACTAGAAATATGAGCCAAACTACAATCACCTAATGCCAAAACAGTTTAAAATTCTCTTTCGTTTCCTCGCACACATGTTCAGACTTTTTGACACAAGGAAATGTAACAGCTATTAAAGCACAACTGAAAATATGCTGTGACTCAAGTGCGGATCACTTAAAGTTAAGGGAGTCACTGATTTCAGAATGAGCTATTTGAAGTGCATATTACAGAGATTTAATACGAACTCAAATGGTACAAACCAAATCCAAATATCAGGAGGACACTGAAATCTCGTTCTTAATTGAGAGATATTTTACCTGATTTGTTCCTTGTATATTAGAAAATTATTCTTTTTTTTTTAATGTTTTTTATTTATTTCTGAGAGAGACAGCACGAGCAGGGGAGGGTCAGAGAGAGAGGGAGACACAGAATCCGAAACAGGCTCCAGGCTCTGAGCTAGCTGTCAGCATAGAGCCCGATGTGGGGCTTGAACCCACGAACCATGAGATCATGACCTGAGCCGAAGTCAGATGCTTAACCGACTGAGCCACCCAGGCGCCCCTTAGAAGATTATTCTTAATTGTAACCATATTTCTTGAGTGTCGATATTTTCAGTTGTGTGGATGGGCATTTGGGGAGCCTAGAGTTACTTAGCCCATGGCTCATAAGCTAAAAGGGATATGCTTCTGCTAGAGGTCTCAGCTGGCTAGGATCTGACCACTATCAGATGGCTCTGGAAGGTCTGGGAGAGAGATATACCCTCCCTTGGAAAGGATGGAGAGAAAAGATCCCGCCTGAGTCTTCACCAGTGGAGTTTCCAGGAGACTACTACCGTTCTATCTGCAGTCAGGCTAACTAACCAAGGCCAAGTACAACCACAGGGGTTTAGACTAATGTGCCACAGGCATACAATACTGTCCAGTATAGGTTCAGTTAGTGTATATAGACTCTCCAACTATGGTTAACAGATTCTGCTGGAACCTGGGATCATCATGGCCCCATGATGGACATCAGGGCATCTTCCCCAGGCCACAGCAACCTGCTTTTATTTTCTTGGTTAGGCTGATCCGAGTTCTTGAACTAATGGATCATGGAGATTTCTCATCTCTTTCTTAGGAAAAATCCTCTGCTCAGAAATGAACCAAAGAGCCTAGAAATGTCATGTCCCCTCTCCCCGGGCCCCATTCTAGCTCCACTCGACTGTTCTCTCAATGCTATCAAACTGGATCCTGATGGATCCTTAGGAAGGAATGGGCTTCCTAAGGGAACCTCCAGTCCAGCTGTCTCAGACTTACACTTGGGTTCAATAGAAACCCAGCAAGCTTAAAGTGACATACCCAAGGTCACCTGGCTAGTTTAGGGTACCCCACTCAGATGCCCAGTGTTGTCTTCCCTCTACCACCTTCTTTGTCTTAAGATCTCATTTCCATGGGTGCCTGGCTGGCTCAGTGAGTGGAGCGTGTGACTCTTGATCGCAGGGTCATGAATTTGAGCCCCACATTGGGTGTAGACAGTACTTAAATAAATTAATTAAAATTAAAATTAAAGAAAATGTAAATCACACTTCCGGGACTGCTACCATTAAGCCCAGGCCCAGGACTGACTGGATGCACTAAGAGTCAGTGTCATGCTTCTCAGCACCTTGTTAGTGGTGGGAGTTGAGTTGAGCTGTTGAGAACTGAGCGGCAATTGAGGAAGGGAAACCCAACCCCCATAATGCAAGTCGCTCAAGGCCAGCCCAATGGGTCCTGTCTCCCCACCTTCTACTTCCAGGTGCTTGGGTGGCACTTTGTGACGCTTGCCACACATCTTTGCTACTGAACAGCCTCTTATCACTTGTGTGAATGTGCTGGAAGGGAAATGAAGGGGATGGCAGAATCCTTGTTGGTCCACATCCCCTTGGGGCAGGGGCTTTGGCTGCCCTGGGCAGTGTTAGGCCACAGGATCAGGGAACACTTGCTCTTTTATACGAACACTATAGCATTTGTTATCGGTTTGTATGATGGCAGGTTGGATCAAGGGCTGTGATCCACAGACTCTTGTTTGGACGTGATTTTATTTTATTTTGTTTCATTTTTAAGTGTCTATTTTTGAGAGCAAGCATGAGCAGGGGAGGGGCAGAGGGAGGTGGACAGAGGATCTGAAGCAGGCTCTGCACTGACAGCAGCGAACCCGATGTGGGGCTTGAACCCACGAACTGGGAGATCATGAAGTGGGATACTCAACTGACTGAGCCACCCAGGTGCCCCTGGACGGGATTTTTAAAGTAGCTTTACTGAGGTCTCCTCCAAGCACCCATAAACATGGTGAAACACATTAACCCCTTCTTGGACATGTTACAGAGGACGACACTTTATCTGAAACTTATTCACATTAGTACATACCCCTCTTTCATTTAATTTGTCTGAAAGCCCTAAAAATAGGCACCATTATTTTTTTTTAAAATTTTAACACTTACTTATTTTTGAGAGACAGAGAACAAGCAGGGAAGCAGCAGAGAGAGAGAGGGAGACACAGAATCTGAAGCAGGCTCCAGGCTCTGAGTTGTCAGCACAGAGCCTGACGTGGGGCTCAAACCCACCAACCATGAGATCATGACCTGAGCCGAAGCAAGCTGCTTAACCGACTGAGCCACCCATGCACCCCGAGATAGGCACCATTATTAACATCCTTTCTCAGATGTGGACTCTGAGGTTCAGAGTTTGTAAGTCACTTGTCCCAGGTGAAGAAGTGAATTAGTGGTAAGGTATAGAGATTCAAAGCTTCCTAAAACTGTTTGGCCAAGCCTGTTCACTGACCACAGGACTCTGGAGAAAGAGAATGAGTGAATGGGGTGTGTGTGTGTGTGTGTGTGTGTGTGTGTGTGTGTGTGTGAATGACGGACAGAGAGAGACAGAGACAGAGGGGCAGAGAGAGAGGTTTCTCATGGGTTGGAGAGGTCAGACTGGATTACCCATCATCTCAGCTTGCACAGAGGGTGGGAGCTGCTTAACAGTTTGTAAGCAGTGGGGCATTTTGAGGTGGAGCAGGATGGGCCACTGTCCACCATAGCACCCCCGAGTTCTTGCCCCAAAGGCCCTTGGTATCTCCGCCCAGCAGATATGTCAGGAGTACAGCAATATTTATTCACTTACTCCATGCCTGTTCTGGAGACACTCCAGTAAGCAAAAAAAAAAAAAAAAAAAAAAAAAGCATTCGCTTTTTCTACTTTAACCTTTCTAAAGCAGAAAGGCTGTGTCCATTCACCTGCCCAGAGCTGGGGGCCCTTAAGGCCAGGCTGGGAGCCAGGTGCTTGGGCACAGAGGCTCAGCCAGGGCGGCGCGGGCGTGCACCTTGCAATTACCTCCCAGGCGCTCTGTGTGCGCAAGTCTTCCGCAGTGTCTACCCAGAAGTGAGTGTAGGCACTCCAGTTTACACTTGACCCTGCATTTTGCAGACCCAAACTGCGTGTGGCCCCAGATAGGCTGGAAATACCACGCAGAGTAGCTGGGCACTCTGGAAGGTAAGGAACAGCCTCATTCACCTGGGGCAGCAAATGTCAGGCTGCAGCTGCGCCCTGTAATCCTCGCACAGACCGTGCCCCACCGCAGCGGGCTCCGTAGTGTGCGCGAGCCAGGCTCTAGAGACCAGGGCTGCGGTCAAGTTTGGTGTGGCCTACTAGATTCTAAACACTTGGTAGCAAATCATTTCAGCCCCACGCCTCAGTTTCCTTATATGTGGGAGGGAGGATAATAGCATCAAGCTCAGAGGATTGTGGATGGGATTTCTAGAGATGATTTACATTCAGCGCCTTGTATCTCATAGGTGCTAAATTAATGGTGGCTTTCTCGCTTTTCCGGAGCACTCTGAACACTGTGTCTTGCAAAGCTGTTAAGTCATTTCCTAAGTGACTGCAAAGTCCACGGTGAGGTGGGGAAGCCGAGAGAGGAGAAAACTTTGATCTGGCTGGAAGCAAATGTTAATGAGGAAAAGTAGTTGGCACAGATTTAAGTCTGGAAGAATTACAAATGCAAGGGTTTGGTCGATGCTCTGGGCAAACAGGGCTAAGCCAGGGAATGGCTTGACTTTGGCGGAGAGGAGCCAGATTGGGGACAGTGGGGGGGGGGTGTCTCTTGAGGACCATCAGGCCTCCAAGGGCAGAGCACCAAGTGTTTGGTCCAGGCTTGCTGCTCCGATCCTCCACCGTGGAGAGAGCAAGGGACAAGTTCCTCCCACCTGCCTCTCGGCGGGGTGGGGGTGTAGTGCGCAGCGCAGTGGAGGGGGAAAGTGAGATGGAAGAGGCAGCGAGGCAGCCATGGCTTTAGGCGCAGGACCAGGGTCCCACCCGCTGGGGGCTTGGCTGACCCCTTGGATCCTTCGCCTCTTGCCTCTCCCGCCGGTAGGGCAGAAAAGGTCCCACGCAGAAATGGTCACACGGCGCGAGAAAGGAGCGATTTGTGTCTGGTGTTCTCGACCTGTGCGGTTTACAGCCAGACAGCTCTGAGCCCGCCCTGGACAGGGAGTCAGGACGCGTGCTTAGCTCCTGGACCGGCCGGGGCTGGGGTCAGCCTTGGCTTCTTAGCAGGAGCTTGACTCGCCTTATTTTTACGATCCTGAAACATTCAAAGCCCCAGGTTTGGGAGCAGCGGCCCAGAAGCAAAGTGACTCCTGTCTCCCAGAGAGGGGGCGCAGCAGCCCCTTTGGGTCAAAGTCCAGGGAAGGCCAGGAAGCCCCGGGGTGAGCCCCTCCTGCTGCAGAGCTACGGTCCCTGGCCATCTAGATCGCGCTGCTCAGGGACGTGGCGCGGGGGGGGGCGGGGGGGGGCGGCCGGGGGGGGGCGGAGCGGTAAGAGGAAGAGGCAGGAGCCCATCCATTTGCCCAACAAACATATGGTTAGTCCTCGTCCTCAGAGAGAGGCCAGGCGCCGTGCAGTATGCGCTAGAAGGAGCCCTCCTTTCACGATGGGGGAAACTGACAGGCCGGGGTTGGCCCAGCGACAACTTGTAGGAGCCTAGCGGAGACCGGAAGCCAGCTTCTCATGCCGATTTGAATGATGTGTGACACTGTCCCTTCTCTCAACGGTAGACGGCACACACCCCGTCCTACCCACACCTTCCCGCCCTTCGAGGATCAAAAGCGTGGCGGCTACTCGGCTTGTCCCGGCAGCAGTAAATCTTCCGGGCTCCCCGGCCTTGGTGGCCGGCCGCTCCTCCGGGTCGGGCCTGTGACGACAGCGGGCTCCCCGGCGGCGGAGGCGCAGGCGGGCTCTGCGAGCCGGGGAGAGCGCGGCTGCCGGGGGTAAACGCGGAGGAAGGCTACTCGAGAGGGGGCCTGGGTTCGCCGTGGGCTCCCTAGCTTGGGCGTTGGGACCCTCGGCAAGGACCGGTCGAGTCCCCAGAGTCATGGAGACAGCCCGGAAGGGACCGGTGGGGGGGGGGGGGAGTCAGTCCGGGCTCCGAGTCGGTGGGGGTGGCTTTTCTTCCCGCTCCTCAGCCAAGGGCTTCCAGAGGACCAGGGCTTGCCACCCGCGTGCGCGTTAGTGCCGAGTGGCCCTGTCGCGGCTGTTGGCACGCCGCCGGCTACAGCCGTCGAGTTCACACTTGAATTGCTTTATGCCTGGAATAGAAACCTAAACTTTCACCCCGGATTCCCGGAGCCACGAGGCAGTATAAAAGAAGGGTAATAACGTGTTGCTGTAGGCAACAAGTAATTCCCGTTATCAAAAGAACCCATCACTTTGAGGAATTTTTTTTTTTTTTTGCACATACATATATACCAACAATTCACCGCGCTCCCCGTTGCACCCAGCGTTTCAGAAATGTCCGTGTGGTCTGCTGCTCAGAGACAGACACCAGCCTGGTCCAGGAGTCACAGCAACCTCCCAGCCCCTGTGATCTTACTAACCGCAGGCAGGTGAACCCCCTCGTTCCTGCACCCCAGGGAGCACAGGCGGCTCTGGCCCTCAGCGCTTGCAATGGGGCCACTTTTCGTACTTGCAAATGTAGCCAAAAGCTGTGGCAAACCCCCACCCTTTGTCTTACAGAGCTCGGAAGGGGGGCACGACACAGGCTCCCTGGGAGGCTCCTCAGGCCACCCCAGGTTCACCTGCACGGGCAACTTTCCTCCCTGGGGGGGGAGGGGGGAGGAGGCTGGGGCGCCCCTACGTGCACGAGAGTCCCGGAAGGGACCTGTAAAGAACCTACCAACTGGCGGGGCCTGCTCCCCGTAGGGTGGGTCGGTAGGGAGAAGAAGGGATCCCCGGGCAGCCACCGAGCACCAGGCAAGGTTGAGGGAGGATTCCAGCCGATTGGAGTCCTAACCGCCGCGGAGGCCTGGAAGTGGAGGCCTGGCCGTAAGGGGAATGGGGGTTCTTCTTCTTGCCTCGTTTTAGGGTCAGCCTGAGGACCTGTCCCGCACCGAAGAAACCCCTGGGTAGGGACAGGGTGGGCAGCGATTTCCCTTCCAACGAGAGCGAGCTTGGGGGGCGGGCAAAAATTCAGGGCAACTGAGCATTCCCTCCCCCTCGCCCACCGCTCCTGGATGGACTCAGGCCCTTCCCAACAACTGACACGTCCTTTGGGAATGCTAGAGAAAGAAAATGGCAGGTGACGGAAAGGGGGGCACGTGAGCTCTGGAGGAGGCAGACGTATGGTAATCGTCAATGGAAATTGAACATATGCACGGAGGGCGCGTGTGATCGGAGCCTAGGGGATGTACGTCTTCGTGTATGAGAGAGTGAGGGAGACAGAGAGAGACAGAGACACAAGAGACAGGGGCAGAATGGACAGATGGATCACCGTGGATGGACTCTTTCAAAACGCCGAGTCTGGTCTGTTCTACAAACGCGTAAATCTCACACAGCTTTCACTTATGCGTCCCTTGAGACCTTAGCCAAACCGCACTCTTCTAGTTCAAGTTCGAAGTGGAACTGGAAACAAAAGCAGGCAACGAATGATTCCGGCGCTGCCGGAAAGGAGGACCACAAAGCCTCCTCCCTCTTCTCCCCTACCAGAGCCGGGAAGCCAATGTGAAGATCAAAAGCTTCTTCATCACCCTGGCGGGGCGCGCCCCCAGCCCTGACAGAGGCCGACTCAACGCGGAGCCTGGCGGGGGGGGGGGGGGGGGGGGGGGGGGTGGGGGGCGGGAGGGAATGACGGCGGGGGGGGGGGCGGTCTGTGTGACTCTGGAGCTGGGCTGCTCCTGCCAACCTTTCTTTGCATCCAGGGAAGGGACGGGCGTGGCCATTTCGCCCGTGGGTTCTCGGAATGGCGTACACATTTGTATTTAGCTTTTGGTGGGTGGGCGGCACCAACCCCGCGGCTCCGTAGTCCATTAGGCCAGAAAGCGTCCGGACTTAGTAATTGTGGGCTCGGCCAGCCCAGGGCCACCAATTCGGTCCTACGGGTGGGCGTCTCCAGCTGGGCCTCCCTTTTGGGGGGTCTGGGGTTCTGGGAGCGTTGACACGTCCCACGTGGTTTCATAGCCTCTCTGGGTGGGGGCGGCCTTTCTCAGAAGGCTGGGGAAGCCTTCCAGGGCCTCTGGTTACCGTGGGGCACAGAACAGAGGAGAAATCTGCCGTTTACTAGCAGCTTACTAGCAACCAACGTGCTGGCCAGGGCGAGGTGAGACAGAGAGACCTCATGCGTGGGGGCCACTGGCCCTGATTCCCTCCCCCCCCCCCGCCGTGTCCCACTTGCTCTGGGGAGGAGGCGCAACCCGAGGGCCCCCCCAACGACTCCCCGTGGCCGAGGCACCCCGGCAGGCTGCGCAGGGTCTCGCTTTCCCAGGAGGGCAACTGCTGAGCCTCACCGACCCGGGCCATCAGCCGCGGGGTGGAAGCGATCGCGCGGCCGCGACCCCCAGCATTGACCCGAGTTGACGTCGGGATAACCCCCGCGAAGTGACCGCCACGTGAGAAAGCCTGGGCGGCGCACAATGCGCCGGCGCCTGTGTTAGGGCCGGGCGCTCAGGGCGCCAGGCCTGCACCGTCCGCGGCCTCATCATTCATTCCCCTGGACGTGCTGGTAAAAATGCTTCAAAACAGGCTGCGGAGCGCGGTATAAAAGCACAGCGGGATGAGCTGCTTTCCAAAAAGAATCTCGGTGATTGGACCGGGCTTGGCGTGATTGACAAGAGCTTAGTTTGGTAAAGGGAAGACACGCAAGCTTTCACAGCGGGATCCCTTTTCTAAAATATATCACACTAGCCTTTGAAAAGCGCCGCACACTATAAGGAAATAGTGTTTCACGGCTCGCTTTATGGTGCGATGACATTTCTTTAAAACACAGCGAAGATCAAAAAAGGGAGAGAGAGAAATAAAATGTGTTGCAAACACAATGTTTTAATTAGTTTATTCTGCGCGTTGCTTTTATCTGACGTATACATTGCGGGCTCCCCTTTAATTAAACAGCCCCTCTCGAGCGGCGGCGGCTGGCAGGAAGGGAAGCGAGGCGCTGGGCCCCTTCGTTCCCTTTAGGAAAAACGGAAGGGCAGGCCGGCCCCAGGGCCGAGCTCGAGCTCGTAGGCGCCAGTGCCCTTTGGGCTGCAAGCAGCAGGTTGGAGCTTTGGGGGGGTTCGGGAGGCGGCAGGGCCCGAGCGCCCCACGGAGACTGAGCAGAGGGAGGAGGAGAATAAGAAGAAGGGGAGGAGGTCTGTCCTCCAGGGAAACGAAGGGAACGGAGGCCATCCTAGGAGCTTGGGCTCCGCGCCAACCTCCAGTCCCCTCCCCTTCAGTCTCCCCCCACCGCGCCCCCCCGCCTGCAGCCGACGTCCCTTCCTCCCCCGGCCCTCGGCCCTCTCGGGTCCCCAGGTCGGTGGTGCGGGCGAGCCAGGGGCACCCGATGAGTTCTAGGGTCTCTGCTCCCTCCCCGGCTTTCGGGCTCCGACTTCCGGCCACTTCTGCAGTCCCAGGGTCCCAAAACAGGGGACCCTCCGATTCCTGCCCGACGGGAGGGGGAGACTTCGCCAGCATCTACTCTCTGAAGGCGCCGGCGTCCCAGGCGCCGTCGTAAGTTGCGCCTCCGGAAAGGCGAAAGGCGAGGGAGAAGCAGTAGTACGATGTGTTGTGAGCCTAGGCAAGGCCTAGTCTTGCGCGCGCGCACGCGCGCGCGCGCGCACACACACACACACACACACACACACACACTCCGCGCTTACTTTGTGGGAGGCTCTGCAGCCTTCAGCTTCACCAATAACCACCCTCTCCCTCCCACCCACGCCACCGGCCTGGCCTCAACCCAGCCCTTGAGACTGGCACACGGACAGCCGGACAGCCTGACAGCCCGTGCAGCACTCGCCCATCAATATTTGCTGCTCAGGTGGGGGTAGAGGGGTGGGTGATGGTAGGCGAGATCTCAGAGGCCTTAATCCCAGAGGGCATGGTTCATCCTGCTGGTGAGATCAGAAACCTCAAAATACAAACCTGTGGAGTCTGGTGAGGGAAGGAGGGCGAGAAGAGACGCAGATTTGGCCCACTGACCAATACCCCAGTGCTATTGCTGGGCCTTGGGGATTTCTATTGTTAATTTTTTGAGGAACCTCCACACTGTTTTCCAGAGGGGCTGCACCAGTTTACATTCCCACCAACAGTGTAGAAGGGTGCCCGTATCTCCACATCCTCGTCAGCATCTAGAGTTCTCTGATTTGCTCATTTTAGCCTCTCTGACCAGCGTGAGGTGGTATCTCAGTGTGGTTTTGATTTGTATTTCCCTGATGAGGAGGGATGCTGAGCATCGTTTCATGTGTCTGTTGGCCATCTGGATGTCCTCTTTGGAGAAGTGTCTGTTCCTATCTTCTGCCCATTTCTTCACTGGATTGTTTGTTTTTCGGGTGTGGAGTTTGGGGAGTTCCTTATAGATTTTGGATACCAGCAATAGAACTGCTAGGAATTTACCCAAGGGACACAGGAGTGCTGATGCATAGGAGCACATGTACCCCAATGTTCACAGCAGCACGTTCAACAATAGCCAAATCATGGAAAGAGCCTAAATGTCCATCAACTGACAAATGGATCAAGAAGATGTGGTTTATCTATACGATGGAATACTACATGGCAATGAGAAAGAATGAAATCTGGCCATGTGTAGCAATGTGGATGGAACTCGAGGGTGTTAGGCTGAGCAAAATAAGTCAGGCAGACAAAGATAGCATATGTTTTCACTTATAACTGGATCAGGAGAAACTTAACAGAGGACCATGGGGGAGGAGAAGGAGAAAAAAGAGTGGGGGAGAGGGAGGGAAGCAAACCAGGAGAGGCTCTTGAATACCAAGAACAAACTGAGGCTGATGGGGGTGGGGGAGAGGGGAAGGGGGTGATAGACATGGAGGGGGGCACTTGTTAGGATGAGCACTGGGTGTTATATAGAAACCAACTTGACAATAAACTATGAAAGAAAAAAAACAATATTGGTTATTTGAATCCATGAAAAAAAAAAAAAACCCAAGACACAACCCAGTAAATTGGTGGACTAGTAGTGAACAACTCCCCACCCATCCAAATGTGTTCCTTCTACTGACCATGGAAATGGAAGTCAAGGCTTTCTTCCTGGGAGCCGGGATGGGGGTGACACCAGCCACCACAGAGTTGGGATGCCTCATTTCTACCGTTTTCTCCAAGGCAGATTTCCTTCTGACATCTTCCCACTCAAGGATGTGAGACAGAAGTCAGGGTGAGCTGCTGGGTACCTCGGTGGCCTATCTGTCGAAGCAAAGAGGTCTGCGGCGTTCCCTCTCTTTGGGAAAGGGGCAGGTCCACTACTTCTCCCGCCAAATATTTTTGAACTATTGGAGTTTACAAACCAGGATTTTTCTGAAATTTGCAGTCTTCAATATCAAGTCCTCCTTTTGAAATCGCATATACTCTCTCGATGTAACAGCACACATAAGCATATGGTAGGTTTGGATGGAACTTTTTAAACAACTGCAAAGATCATTTGATAATAATCCAAATGATCCGCTGAATATGAGGTTACTAGGAATAAGAAAGTTCAGTATTACAGAGCACAGGCACGATGTGCTTCCTTCATTGTATTATTCCTTAAAGGTTCTTTTTCTTTCTTTCTTTCTTTCTTTTTTTAAACATATATTTATTATTGAGACACATAGTGACACAGAGCATGAGCAGCGGAGGGGCAGAGAGAAGGTGAGACACAGAATCTGAAGCAGGCTCCAGGCTCTGAGCTGTCAGCACAGAGCCCGACACAGGGCTCGAACCCACAAACTGTGAGATCATGACCCGAGGTGAAGTCCGACACTCAACCGACCAAGCCACCCGGGTGCCCCGAGGTTCTTTTTCTTTCATTAAATTCTTACAGACCTACATTATAAAACCAATCAACAAAGAGTAAGTGACATGTATGATGACAAAGTAGGGCCAAACCAGCTTCTAGATGAGTTGATCTTCCAACTTTTTTGATCTTATACTCAAAATAACGATTTGAACCTACCAAGCTGTAGAATGACAACATAACTCAAAAAATGAACCTCATGTATGGATATGAACTGTAAAGCACTCTCTTATAGCTAGTCGTGTGTGTGTGTGTGTGTGTGTGTGTGTGTGTGTGTTGGGGAATTGTGGAATTGAGAAATTAAGAATAATAATAAGCCTCCCAGGGGCGCCTGGGTGGCTTAGTCGGTTAGGCGTCCGACTTTCGCTTGGGTCATGATCTCGTGGTTCGTGGGTTCGGGCCCCTCGTCGGGCTCTGTGCTGACTGCCAGCTCGGAGCCTGGAGCCTGTTTCAGTCTGCAGCTCCCTCTCTCTCTGACCCTCCCCTGCTCACGCTGTCTCTCTCTCTCTCTCTCTCTCCTAGAAATAAATAAAACATTTTAAAAAAATAATAATAAGCCTCCCATTGTTAGCAAGTGATCTTGAAAATTGTTTTAAAGAGGCTACAATGTTAGCAACATTAAATGGAGCCCTTTGTCTTGAAGGCGAAAATTGCAGAACAGGGCAAAAGTAGACTGCAATGGAAGAAGCCACTCCCCAAACTGGGAAAACAATGGACTCAGGCTGATTTCTTTTTGTTCCTCACAAAAAGGTAAACTCTTCTGTAAAAGTTCCATCTGGGTATCCATTTCCGCAAAGAAAGAAGCTCTGATAGTTACCCCAAACTCTCAGGTGGTCAACGCAGCAGCCATGGAATACTTGTTCTCAGACTTCAGATCCTGGCATAGGTTTTCAGGGTGTCAGACTGTTTTGAGGCTCCAGGTGCAAGACTGAGTCCTCACACCATTTGCTTTCGTAGCCCCACAATACCTAAGGCCATGTCTTGCATATAGCAAACAAACTATAAATGTTTTTTTCAGTTTATTGATTTATTCTGAGAGAGAGCGAGAGCAAGAGCACAAGCAGGGGAGGGACAGAGAGAGAGAGAGAGAGAATGAGAATTCCAAGATGGCTCCACGCTGTCAGCATGGAGCCCAACACAGGGCTCGATCCCATGAACCATGAGATCATGACCTGAGCCGAAACCAAGAGTCTGATGCTTAACCAACTGAGCCGCCCAGGCGCCCCTAAATATTTTTTGAATAGAGCGGAAACATATTGATCCTATGAAAACAAATCTTTTTCGAAGGATAAAACAGCTTAAGTTTCAAAAGGTTCTGCAACTCGAGCTGCAGCCGCTGGTACCCATGTCTCTCTGCCTTCTAGGACTTGGAGGACATGTCCCTGGAGCCTGGACAAACTGTGTGTTCCCTGGACATGTCTGTTCCGTGTAATCACCTAGACCCTGAGAGGCGTACGGTTCCCCTCATCAGTCCTGGGGGGGGGTCTACATAGATTGGGGGGTGGAGGGGGATAGCAAAGAACGTCACCCCCTATCCCTTTCTCCTATCCTTTGCCAGGAGGTCAGGACCGGGCTGAGTAAAATGGACAGATGTAGTATTGGAACAGCGCTTTTCTTCAAGTGGCTCCGTCCCTCACTGTCTCTGGGGGGCAATTTCATTCTATAAAGAGCAAACGTGTAGCTCTTTAGTTGAACTAAAATCAAGGGGACCAGCCTCAGGACCAAACCACTTCTCGACCAGACGCCCTTGATTTCTTCCACCTCAGGGACCGGGGCGCGGCAAGAGTTCATTTCTAGGAAGTAGAGAGCTTTTCCTAAAGGGAGAAAGGGGTGTTTAGGGCATGGGTGTAGACGGTTCTTCTGGAGTGTTCTTGGGGCCCTTGGAAGTAGTGTGGAGGGAGTGGCATAAAAGGTGTTCTAGGCCATGATCCACAACCCTCCCCTTCATTTAATAAGTAGATAGATGAGAAGAACGGCTTTCTAGAAATTCGTGACGAACGGGGAGGCAAGAGAAGAGGAAAGCGGATGTCCGCTGATAGAACGTGCTTCACAAGGCCCTTGGTCCTGAGGAAAACTTGACCTTTAGCTCTAGACAGCTGCAAGAGGGGCTTCTGCACAGCTGGTGTTGACCGCATTGAGGGTTGAAGTCGGGAGAAGGACAGGGCAAGGCAGAGGGACCACCCTCCCCGGGGGTGTTGATGCTCAAATCAGGCTTTTCAATACTTGAAGGCCTGCCTGTTGGATTGATAGAGAAAGCGGAGAGGGGCTATGGCGCAGAGGTCTCTGGGGGCCAGGTCGGAGTGGACCTCAGACTTTGGGTGGGGGAAGGGAAGGGGCCTGGGGTTGAGGTGGGCACACAGACTGAGAAAATTCGGCAAGGACCCCTAGGGCAATCCTGCGAGGTACCTCCAGGCCTGCAGTGCCTGGGGTTTCAAGGTCCCCAGTGCAGGGGTCGAAGTGTGTCAGGCCTTTCGGGACAGTAGCGTCAAGGTAAACACACAGGGCAGGTGCACCTGTGAGGAAGACGCAAGCGCCCTCGTGAGGGAAGCGAGTGGGCGTTGTGAGGAAAACGGAAAGGCCCTCCTGAGGAAAGTGTTGGGGCGCCATGGGAGCAGATGCAGGGGCCATGGGAGAGAAGCTCATGGGGGCAGAGCTGTGAGGAAAATGCACAGGGCTTCCCTCAAGGGGTTAAGGGGCTGCTCTGAGGGGCGGGGGGGGGGGTCGCTGCCAGGGAAGATGCTAATCCCTGAATTCTGTTGTCCCCTCCCAACCTTCCAAGAGCTGAGGGTTTTTCAAGACAGGGCCAGGAGGGGGCTCCACTTTAAATTTTCTGTCCACCACGATCTCACTAAGATGGCCTCGTGGCTGGCCCCCTTGAAGAGAAGGGGCACGTGGCACCCTCAGCGAGCTCGAACGGGACAGTCACCCAGAGCCCTTCTCCCTTTCTTGGGCGGGCCTTCTTTTCTCGGCCTTAATGGGGTCACCTGATTCCCAAGCTGATTTTCCACAAATGGCCCCTGAAAGACCCAAGGTGTAGGAAGTGCTAAATCTGGAAGTGCTACTTGAGTGGCTATTTGTGTATGGAGGGCTAGTTTTCTCTCCTTGCCAGCCTCTGTCAGGTTCAAAGGGTGACCTATAATCTACTAAAGTTGAGTCTGAGGGCATAAGCTGAAAGCCCGGGGACATGTAATCTTTAACGGTAACATTCGGCTGGGGGCGCCTGGGTGACTCATTCTGTTAAGTGGCTGACTCCTGACTTTAGCTCATGTCGTGGTCTCCACGGTACATGAGTTTGAGTCCCCTGTCGGGCTCTGCGCTGGCACTGAGGAACCTGCTTGGGATTCTTCCTCTCTCTCTCTCTCTCTCTCTGTTCTTCCCTTGCTTTCATGCTCTCTCTAAATCAATCAATCAATCAATAAGCATAAAAACAATAAAGATAACATTTGGTAACCTGGGTCTGGTAGGGAAAGAGTTCAGGAGGAAGGAGGAGGGAGAGGGAGACACCTATCTAAGAAGACAAGTGAAGGGGCTGCCTGGCTGGCTCAGTTGGTAGAGTGTGCAACTCATGATCTCAGGGTCGTGAGTTTGAGCCCCACGCTGGGCATAAAGCCCACTTAAAAAGAAAAATAGGACAAGCTACAGCAGTAGCTGCCCAACTGGGCTGTTGGGATCCCCTGGAATTTTTATATGAACCGACCTTTATACTTCGAAGGAAGAGCATTCACTCAGAGAGCGAACCGTACTGACTGATAGCATTTTTCCCTGGGAGAAAGGGACGGGGTGTTTTAGGGAGAAGGACAGGAGAGGGGTGGATTCCAGGCTCCTACTGAGGAGGGAACAGTTGACTTGGCAGAGAGGTGACCTCTCCGTTCCTCAAAGCCCCTCAGGCCTGGGGAATTGGGGTCACTTCCCTTGGGCTTCCTGAAGGCAGGTTGCCCATTGGCCTTAGCCTGGACTCACAGGCTTTGCTTGGTTTGGGGGCCGCGGTTGCCCCTCAGGGCTCAGTCACGCAGAAAGGGTCAATAAAGTATGTATCTCACGCCAAAGAAGAAAGACAATAAAACCACCCTCAGGGTCAGAGGTCATCTAGTCACTGATTGAGATATTCACAACTCTTTTTCCTCTCTCCTCTCTTCTTGTCCCCTCTAGCTCCGGAGGGCTGGTTCCCCCTTGACTCTTTCCTTTTCGCCTTTCTCCAAAGCCAAAGTTATCCCCGGAAATCAATGAGGTGTGAGGCTGAAAGAAAAAAAAGAAAAGAAAAGAAAAGAAAAACCAAGTCCTGTAAGATGAAGCTTGAAAAACAAGAGAGGGATAGTGGATGGAACCCATCAGTTAAGACTCTGGCCTCAGAGCCCCTGTTTGGCTCAGTTGGTGGAGCACGTGACTCTTGATCTTGGGTTGTGAGTTCAAGCCCCGTGTTGGGTACGGGGATTAGTTAAAAATAAAATCTTAAAAAAAAAAAAAAAAAAAAAAACAGAAAAAGAAGAAGAATACGTAGACTCTTACAGAGGCTGCAGCCCAACAATTCCGGGGTCAGCAAGCTTTTTCTGTAAAGGGTCAGATAGAAAATATTTTAGACTTTGTGGGCCACGTTCAGTCCCTGTGGCCATAATCTCCCTCACCTTTTCTTCTCTTTCTCCTTTTTCTACTTCTAACCCCTTAAAGATGAAAGCACATACACACACACATTCTTTGCTCCTGGGGTCCTACAGATACAACACAGGCTCTCTGCTAGATCTGGCTTAAAACAAGCTGCCAAGTCACATTCAGACTAGGAGTCAGTCTAATTTGCCCCTACTCTGTCTTGCTTGGGGGGTTGGGGGAAGATCAGGTGGAGAAGGGGGGGGGGCTGTGCTTAATTTTAATATCAAAGCACTTTCCGCCCATCCCCTCACCAGGAGAGGATGAGAGATGACTGACTCCAAACCCAATGCAGAAACTCAGGCAATCCGATTTTACAAAATGCCCTTCCTGAACTATACGAAGTTCCTTGGGAGGTGAATGAGCCGGGGACAGCATTGTTTTAGGGGACAGGAATGCTCCTTCTCAACTTGGGAAACAGGGAAGATCATTCTGGTACTGCTGCCTCTGCCCCGGAAGAGGAGAGAAGGGGAAGAAGAACGGGGGACCAGGGCCTGGATCAGGGAAATGGAGCTTGGCGACACATGGACCATGGGGGGTCCCAGACCGAAGCACCAAGGCTGAGATTCGCTGCCGGAAACCACGATGGGGCCCAGAGGTACCCTTCCTGTCACTTGGGGGTACAGGATCCTGTCTCAAAGCAGAGAAATGAAAACAAATACCTCAGGACAGTCTAAGGCTTCTCTCCACTTGTTTTGGAGCTGAGATCACTTGCATTTCAGAACGGTTGGGGCATTTAGCACCTAGAAGGAACCTGGGGTCCTGGGTAAACGTGTGCTCCAGAATGTCAGGCAGGCTTCACACCCCTATCCATTCTCCTTCGCCTGTCTCTTCAGGTCTCTGGGAAAGCACCTGTAAAAAAATCAGAGGCACCTTGGTCTGTCGGCCTCTGCCTGAGTGTCCCTCTCGCCTTGCCTGGGCACTCCCCACCTACACGGGGTTCTGAGCCGGAAGGAAAGGGAAAGTCCTCTTCCAATGTGACTGGTCCTTCTGGCGCTCAGAGCCACAGCCAGTGTGTCTTGGAGCTCGGAAGCACCCCCAGAGCAGTAAGGATACTCACCGGCAGCAGGACCTGGTGGGTCACAACCACAGCTCACTCTGAGCCTGGCTCCCAGATTTGGCACTGAGCACTGCCGCCGCCTACGGCTTCACTCCATTTCCTGTATGGCTAGGGCTCTCTTCATAATCCAAAATCCAGCTATCCTGGAGTCTGATAGCTCTAGTTCAATTCCCTGCCTTCCTTCTCAAGTTCAATCCTATTTACTTTAGTAAAGTTCAATCCTATTTACTTTACACACACACACACACACACACACACACACACACACATTCTGCACAGCCTTGATTGACAAGTACAATGAAAATGTCTCATTCCCGTCTAGTTTGCATTTCATTACATTGGTCAGCGATATGTGTTGGACTGCAGGACAAAGGCAAGACAGATTTTTTTAAAAAGGTGTTGAGTAACAATATCTATTTGCTCATTCTGTACTGTATTTTAAGGGCACGTAGGGCTTATAAAATATTTGTCAAATGATGGGAGTGTGGCGAAAAGTCTAATGGAGCCAATAAAATCTGGAGCCCAAATGAGCGGTTGGCGAGTGTGTCTGCAGGTCCCGGGGCTCTGGATATCGATGGTTCAGCTCGGCCCCTGAAGCCAATTAAGAGCCTTATCTTAGCATAAAAATAAAGAGGAGTTAAAAACGCATTCCTTTCCCAGCTTTCTCCCCCTTCATTTTTTATGGCGTTTCGCAGTTTTTCTTTTAAAAAGGTCTGGGATTCTGAGGAGAGGGTGGGGATTTATGTAAAGAAAGTGTCGTTTACCAGGAAGAAGAAAATGTGAATAATGGTGAGTTTCAAGGACAAGTTTCAACGAGGAACACTTTGTGCTCTAGTAGGAAGACGCAGGGGCACCAAATTCAGCGTCTTGGAATAATTCCCTTCCTGGATTCAAAGATTCATTTATTGAAATAAATCAGGAAGCATTGGCAGAACGGAAATCCGCTTGCTGGGTTTAAAGGGTCTTTAAAATGTTGCGAGTGTTAGATTGCAAGTCTTTTCTAAATACAAAACAGAAGAAAAGACCGCAGTGTTTCCCTTGGACTTAAAGAAAATTGCTAGGTCTCCGACTTAGGATAATTTCATGTCCGCCACAGAAAATGTGTTTAGAAAGAAATCCTGCCGGATAGCACAACGTGCTGTAAGATGGTTTGGTTTTTGTTTTTTTAAGGAGGCTGGAGTGGAGAAAAAAAAAAAAAGTGATACAGAGTGGGGTCTGGGTTGTTCGGAGGAACCAATTCGTCCCTACTGCCTGTCTGGACATTCTGTTTGCCTTCTACTTCTCTAAGATGGACCCTAAAATCCAGCCTCAAAAGCTTTGCTTGTTTGGCAATGGCGTTTCACTGATTTTATTTATTGCTTCTGATTTGGGCAGGAGAATAAATCTTTTTCCTATTTACTGTTTGAACTCAGTGTGAGGGAACGGATCCCATTATATTTCCTATCCATACAGACATGTGGATATTTAGACCAGACCACATACAACGGGGGGGACGCATAAAAGAGATTTATTGGTTAATTTACGCTGCCTAATACACATGTAAACCCCAGTAAGCCAAAGCTGCCGAAGGAGTCTCGGTTATCGCGGAAAATAAGAACCACGACCCCTGGGTTCGAGTTGCCGTGCCCTGCCCAGCCCAGTGATTGCTTTCTCCACCTGAGAAACGAGGAAACAGGCACTCTCTTCTGCCTTGCCCCAGCTTGAGTGCAGGGAAAACTTTTCTGTTCTCTTCTGTTCCGGCCACCAGTCTGCTTTGAGACACAGCTCCCCAAAGCTGTGTGTCCCCAGAAGTTCTTCCCCAGGGTCTCCTCCGAAAAGCAAGTTGAGGGGTGAGGGCTGCATGCAGATCAGCAGGGAAACTTTGCCGTATTATTGTTATTATCGCTATGATTGCCTAACAGGGGTGGTTTGCTTTGGGGGAGGGGGCTTTGTTCCCGTGTGCGGGAAACTTGCTGTATCTGGAGATGTTTCGCCTTCTCTCGGTTCCGAGGGTGAGAGTTTCCCCCCTCCCCAAAAGGAAACCTGCACGCAGACCAACCAAAAGAGATTTCGAAATGATCTGCCTCGGCCCTGCTGTTCGCAAAGCCCCCAGTCTCGGCCTGTCGGGGGCCTGCGGGGACCCTGTGCCTCGCTGAGCAACGACACCCCCTCGGAGTCGCACTCTCGGGCCGGGCCGCGCCGCCCCAGGAAGGGCTCCACCGCCCGGGGTTTTGGCCTGGCCGAACCGCCTCAGGTCGGCCCCTTAACAACCATCCCCCCTCCCCACTTCTCGGTTGATGATCTAATTGAATTATGCCTTTTTGTTCCAGGGACTACAGAGCACGTGCTGGAGGCAATTAATTATCGGAATGTGGCCATATCAAAACGGACACCGGGCACCGGGTAGGTCAGCAGCCGCCACATCCCCCCTGCCCTGCGCTCAGGCCCCCTCCCCCAGAAGGGGCCGACTGGGCTCCCTCGGCCGCCTTCCTCCCTCGGCCCCTCGCCTCGCTGCGCGCCCCGACTCCCAAACGCGCAAGGCCCCAGGTTCTCAGGGGCACCTGGCGGGTCTCTCGGCAAACCCTCGCCCCAGCGCCGGCCGTGCCGGTGTCCGACAGTCACCCCCCCCACCCCCCCACTCCCCGAGCCTAGAGAAGGATATAAAGGGCAAGGCGAAAAGAAAGGGGAAAAGAAAGAAAAGCAGTCCTCCCTTTTGGTAAACCTGACTCCAGGGAATTCATTTGCATGATTTAGGCATATTTGTTCTTCCCTGAGCCCCCTCCCCCCCTGCAAAGAAACCTTCTGCTGAGCGACGCCGAAACCATTCTGGGAGAGCCTATTTTCAGTAGGTGCAATCATTGAAGTGGTAGTGAACTCACCTTCCGACCTGGGGAGAGAGCGGTGGATGGAGAGGGAGATTGGGGCGAGGTTGGCGGGAGGGGGGGTGACGAGGGAGCACACTTAGCGCTACCGGCGGGGGCTTTCCCCCAGCAAAATGGCAAAGAAAGAAGGTGAAGGTTTGGCCAGGCCAGGCGGATTGGGGGGCAGGAAGTAAAGGGCTGCAGTTATAAAGCACTGCTTGAGGCTCTCTCCCCAAGCGCCTCTGAACTTGATCAGATGTTCTGTTTCCTACAGAGAGATGGCGGCCAGGCTGTGAGGCTGCCTCAAGGCTCAGACTTTGGGGGCTCGGCCCTGTTAGGGATGTGACAATCCCAGCCTTCTTTCTGTGGGCCTTTTCTTTCCATTCCCACTCTCCTGCATCCTTTCAAATGTACTGCCCGACAAGAAAAAAAAAATGAGTGGATTTATAGCCCTGTCTGAACCTGGCCATTAAGTCCAGAAAGACCTTGCACCAGGCGGGGTGGGGGTGAAGCGGGAGGGCGTGTGGGAGGGCGTGTGATCCGCACACAACTCTGGAAAGTAAATCCTAAAGGGGTAAGAATCCTCGAGGTCACTTGGTGCTGCCTCTCCGGGTAGGAGGTGAAGAGAGCAAAGCCTTGGCTGTTCAGCGGAAGAAAATTCCACCTCGCCGTCCCCATTCCCGCCCCCCACGTTTGCATTTGAAAATGTTGAGAATTTGAAGCTGATTACCCCTTTGGGTTGGAAACCATGCTGGTCCTCTGTGTGTCTAGTGAGTTCGCTCTGCTTGGCAGCGTGTTTCGTGTGTCGTGGGCACAGGCTAAGCATAGTCTGTGCGTGTGTCGTGGCTGTGCTTGTGGCTGTGTCTTCTGGGCCGCGTGCGTGTATTTGCTCTGTTGCGTGTTTTGGTGTGCCGTGCGCCTGTGTTTACTGTTTTGTGTGTGGCTTGTCGGGTTCCGGCGTTGGGGTGCTTACTGTTGTGTTGAGCTGTCTGCGTGTCTGCTGTGCTGCGCGCGTGTTCGCAGCTCCGGGCTTGCGTTTGCCGTGTTATATGTTTGCTATGCTGTGACTGCTGTGTCACACATGGGGGGGGGAGTGTGTGTAGGGGCAGCGGCGACTGGAGCCACCACTCACAAACTGAAGAGTCAACGCTTGGCTCAGACGGAATCAAGGGAGATCGGCTCTAACTGCAATCGTCTCCCCTCGTTTGGGCCTCGGCCGGCCGGCCGCAGCTCGGGGCCCGGACGGCGGGCTGGCCGGCCTGGGTCGGGGCGCTCTCGGGGTCATCAGGGCCCACAGCGGCGTGCGGGGAGGACGCGGCCCATCGGCCGTGAACGTGGAGCAGCCGCGCCCGCTCCAGGATCGGCGCCCTGCGGCCGCCGGGAGGGCGCTTTCTCGGGGCGATGCGGCGGCGGGGACCCGAGCCGGACTGGACGTCCGGCGCCGCGCCGACGGTGGGAAAGATCCTTGCGGGGCCAAGAGCGCATTTGGCCAATGCGGGTAACGCGCGTGAGGGGTGTTTGTCCGCTGCGGGCCGGAGGCGAGCCAGGGAGAGGCCCAGCTCCGCCCCGCCGACCGCTGACTCGGGCCCGGCTCCGGCTCCCCGCAGCAGCGCCGGCCCCGCGGAGTCCACTCGCGGGCGCCGGGCCGCCGCCGCCGCCGCCGCCGCCGCCGCCGCCTCACCTGCCAGGCGCCGGGCTACTGCCCAATCAGCGGCGGTCGCTCAGCCGCGGCTGCCATGTTCCCCGCTCCGCGCTGTCAATCAGCGTGGCGGCGGCCAATAGGCTGCCGGGCCGGGGGTCAGGTGACCGCGGGCCAGCTGGCTCCCGATTGGCGCGCGCCGCGCGGCCTCCCGCTCGGTTTATGTGAGAGGAGTGAGTGATTGACTTTATCAGTCCAAGGACATTACTCTGGAGGCGAAGAGGCTGGGACTCGCGCGGCGAGCGGCGAGGACCGAGCCTGCCTCCAGCCCGCTGCCCGCCCGCCGGCCACGAGCCGGTTCTGCTCCTTAGCGCAGCCCAGCCGCGAGGCCCGTGCCGAGGGAGCCTTCTGGCCCCGCGGTGCTGCGCTCTCGGGGAGAGGAGGGGTGCCCGGGACCGGATTGGCCAACTCCGCCCTCCACTTATTATTTTGCTTATTTTTCTTTGTGCGCGCCTGTTAGTTTGTTAAACCAGATCTAGTCCCAGAGTCTTTTCTCCTCCCTTCTCCCCGCTCCTTCTTCCCCCCTCCTCCCTTCCTCCTGCTCCTCTACTTCCCCTCCTCCCTCCTACCCTTCTGCAGGAGACTCTCGCAGCGACGGAAAGTTGCGGCCCCTGGCACCGCCTCGGGGGGCTCCGGGCAGTGTCCAACCGCCGCCACCCCTCTCCGACGACAGCACTTCGAAGATCTCCTTCGCTCGCACCCTCGCTCATTTCAGCCGTATCACCGGTGCCCAGAACGCCCCACCCATGACGATGCTCCTGGACGGAGGCCCGCAGTTCCCCGGGCTGGGAGTGGGCAGCTTCGGCGCGCCGCGCCACCACGAGATGCCCAACCGCGAGCCGGCCGGCATGGGGCTGAATCCCTTCGGGGACTCGCCCCACGCCGCCGCCGCCGCCGCCGCCGCCGCCTTCAAGCTGAGCCCCGCCGCGGCTCACGATCTGTCTTCGGGCCAGAGCTCCGCGTTCACGCCGCAGGGCTCGGGTTACGCCAACGCCCTGGGCCATCACCACCACCACCACCACCACCATCACCACGCCGGCCAGGTGCCCAGTTACGGCGGTGCCGCCTCCGCCGCCTTC
The DNA here is from genome assembly GCF_003009895.1 of Hyaena hyaena. Classification (NCBI taxonomy): domain Eukaryota; kingdom Metazoa; phylum Chordata; class Mammalia; order Carnivora; family Hyaenidae; genus Hyaena; species Hyaena hyaena. Next base: position 560,493 of record NW_024081390.1, on the reverse strand, counting down.
AACTCCACGCGCGACTTTCTGTTCCGCCAGCGCGGCTCCGGGCTCGGCGAGGCGGCCTCGGGTGGCGGGCAGCACGGGCTCTTCGCCGGCTCGGCGAGCAGCCTGCACGCTCCGGCTGGCATCCCCGAGCCTCCCGGCTACCTGCTCTTCCCCGGGCTGCATGAGCAGGGCGCCGGGCACCCGTCGCCCACGGGGCACGTGGACAACAACCAGGTCCACCTGGGGCTGCGCGGGGAGCTGTTCGGCCGCGCCGACCCGTACCGCCCGGTGGCCAGCCCGCGCACGGACCCCTACGCGGCCGGCGCGCAGTTCCCTAACTACAGCCCCATGAACATGAACATGGGCGTGAACGTGGCGGCCCACCACGGGCCCGGCGCCTTCTTCCGTTATATGCGGCAGCCCATCAAGCAGGAGCTGTCGTGCAAGTGGATCGACGAGGCTCAGCTGAGCCGGCCCAAGAAGAGCTGCGACCGGACCTTCAGCACCATGCACGAGCTGGTGACACATGTCACCATGGAGCATGTGGGGGGCCCGGAGCAGAACAACCACGTCTGCTACTGGGAGGAGTGCCCTCGCGAGGGCAAGTCCTTCAAGGCGAAGTACAAACTGGTCAACCACATTCGAGTGCACACGGGCGAGAAGCCCTTCCCATGCCCCTTCCCGGGCTGCGGGAAGATCTTTGCCCGCTCCGAGAACCTCAAGATCCACAAAAGGACCCACACAGGTAAGGGGGAAGGCAGGCGGGCGCGGGACTGACCGCGGCTCCGCGCCACGAAGCCGGCTCGCAGCGCGAGGGAGAGGGGTGGCGACCAGAGAGAGGGGCGGCGCCCCGCAGGGGCCGTTCGGCAAAGAAGCGCTGTCACTTGCCCCTCCACCTCTCGCCCTCCCCGCCCCGCGGCGCTTTTGCCCAGTTCTAACTTCCCGGGCTGACGGCTCCGCGGTCTCAAGAACTAATTGGAACCTTCTCGCTCCCAGGAACCAGCTGGCGCCGCCTCTTTTTGTCTCTCTTTCTGGGTTACTCGGAAGGGACTCCCAATGTGTCGAGAGCGGATTGCTTATCAGCGACTCGGCTCTCGGCACACATTCGGGGAAGGCGACCATAGAAATGCTAATGAAAACTAACTTTCGCTTACTTCCGCTCTTTTTTCCCCCTTGATTGGCACATCTCCTAATTAAATGACTGATACTTTTGTCAAACTATTTTTATTTGGAGTTCTAGGTTCAATTCAGTCCTCCGGGAGGAAAGCTAAAGTAGAAAAGGCACCACAGTTCCGTGGCTTGTTCAGAACATCTTGGGAAAAAAAAAAAAAAAAAAAACTGTCCGGAGCCCCTGGATTTATATAGTTTTCTCTTTTCGAACGTTCAGTCCGACGACCCGTGCTTTTTAATACTGGGTTTAGCAAAACCGCTGCCTTTGAGAGAGGCGAATTAAAAGGTACAAAGAAGGACCCGAACGGGATTGTCCCGTCCCTGGTCCATTGTCCCGCCGGGGCTGGCTTACATCGCCTAGGTAGCGACGGAGCGGCCACGCGTTGGGAGCCCCGGGCCGGGAGGGGGGGGGGATGGCGCGGGGGGGCGGGTGTGATGGAAGCACAAGTTAGGGGAAACTTTGGAGGGGCCGGAGGCTTCCCCGTCCTGCGCGAGAACAAAGGGACGCGCAGGTTCCGGGCCGGCCGTGCCCCACCCCCGCCGCGACCAGCCCTCCCCAGCCCGGCAGGCTCACTCGCGCTCTCCATTTTTCTCCAGGGAAACGAGATGCCACGGCCGCCCCCAGTCGGCGCTCCCTCTCCGGCCACACCGCAGGGCGCCCCGTCTCCCGCTGCCGGGCCCCGGCAAGCTCCGGGCCCTGACCGCATTTTCCCCCCCGTGCGCTTTTCTGCCCTTTGCAGGTGAGAAACCGTTCAAATGTGAATTTGAAGGCTGTGACAGACGCTTTGCCAACAGCAGCGACCGCAAGAAGCACATGCATGTGCACACCTCGGACAAGCCCTATATCTGCAAAGTGTGCGACAAGTCCTACACGCACCCGAGCTCTCTGCGCAAGCACATGAAGGTAATTACCTCTTTATTAGCGGTCGGCGGTTTATAAACACTCGGCCCGACACTGGGTCGCGGAACGGAAGCGCCCGCGCTGCCAACCCTGTATCCTCCACAGTTAAATCCGATTTGCTCCAGCGGTGACACCTTGAACCCATTTGGGGGACCCGGAGGAGGGGGGCGGGGGAGAGCACGGTGGGGCGGAGAAGGGAGCAGAGGGAACAATCGCCTGTTTACCGGGAAGCTCTAACCGAGCTCGCCCGGGCTTGGCGTTGCCGCGGCCGCCTCTTTCCGGCACTGCCCGCGGTGGGAACCGAGAGTGCCCGCGCCGAACCCGGGGGTGGGGGGTGCTTCATTCGCTCTCCGGGGGCTGCCGACCGAACAATAGGGCCGAGGAGCGGGGTCTGGTTCCCACCCATTTGTCTGAGACCTCGCAGTGCCCCGGGCGCCCGTGCCACCTTTCTCTATACCTGCTTTCCCAAGCCGGAGCGGGCTTGGTGAAACCTGGGCCGGGAGTGAGGGTTTTTATAGGGCCCCGAAGACCCAACTGCCTGTCCCGCTCCATAGGCGGAGAAAGGGCATGAGCGAAACCGAGCGTTGTGTTCCTTTCCCGCAATGCCAGTCTTAGGGCCGAAAGTGTTCTGTTGGCGACCATCTCGGAGTTTTCTAGAGCTCGCTAATCTGGAAATCAAAAACAAAAACAACAACCCCCTCCCCCCCAAATCCGCGGCATTTCTCGTCTAAGTGGGTCACTGGGCGGTCTAGCTCCTACACTGCTCGAATTCTGCTCATGTTTTTGCTTGCACAATGCCAGTTGGAATTATATTCATTATAATATATACATGTTAATTTTAGGTTCATGAATCTCAAGGGTCAGATTCCTCCCCTGCCGCCAGTTCAGGCTATGAATCTTCCACTCCACCCGCTATAGCTTCTGCAAACAGTAAAGATACCACTAAAACCCCTTCTGCAGTTCAAACTAGCACCAGCCACAACCCCGGACTTCCTCCCAATTTTAACGAATGGTACGTCTGAGGACAAACACAAACCCTGTTAACCATAGAATGGACCAAATGCATTTTAAAAAGAAAACTGAGACCAATCAGATGGAAATGGAGTTTTAAGGCGAGAGGCCATATATAGGGTTACATCTTGTTAATGGCAATTGTCCAGGAAGGTTTTTGGGGCAGGATCCAAAAGTAGCCATGCCCTATTCTCAGGATTAGAAAATAACGTTTTGGCATTTGAAGGATTTAAAAAAAAAAAATCTTCTCACTGCTTTTTCCCTCCCTTTTCTCTCTTGCTCTCTGCACCCCCCTTCCTAAACTCCTTCAGTTCATTTTAATACTTGTTCTGTTTCTTGAGAGGAACTTATAGAAGGCTTGTTGGTGGTGGTGATGTTAAACGATGGAAATTCTTCGCCTTAGTGGTGATTGTTTAAACTCTCACAGTCTTAAACCGTGCCAAAGTCCTGTTATGTCTTGAACTTTTTCCTCAAAGCATTACACTTGTGAATGTATTTTTGTCTAATGGGGTCGAAACTGTTGTTCAGTATTTTTTCAGGCTGAGGATGTGATGTTACTCTACAGATTGTGACGTTTAGTATACAGTTGCCTTTTGTAATAACTTTTTTTTTTGTAAATACATATCCATTGATGCCATATTTATCGTTTGTAATTTAATTATTGCTACAAGTGCCGGGAACTGAACAATATTTATGGAAAAAAAATGTTTTCTAACAAATGCTGTACAGCTTTTGATTATAACTGCTCTAGCATTAAATTTTATTGTTTTCAAAGAAGAACACAATTTACAGTTTTTGAACCACTGACTCCTTTCTCTTGTTTTGTAACAGCCTCCTTCTACAAAGAGGAGACGTAAGCAAATGAAATCTTGTTTGTTGGTATTTATAACTCACCCAGATCCCTTTTTTAATTGTTAAATTATTTTTCTATTGCAGTATAGAATCCTTACAGTGTCAATTTCCATCTGGGGCGACCCTCCTTTCTTTATCTCTAGCTCAGATGGTTGTTTAACTGTGAGTTTAAATGTGTTTGTCTTGGATTTTCGGCATGCAAATCAAATATTACTGATCAGTTCAGTTAGTGGCCATGACATCTCAATCTTGTATTTCAAAGACTGAGAAGCTGGATTTAATCATCCCTGCCCTCCATATATAACCATAAGGTAACCTAATGAGTTTTATGTCCCTTAGTTTTTTTATTACCTTACATAAAAATGAACATCGTGGCAGGATGCATGTCTGTGTATTCTATCGAGAGATCACCCATATACATATATACGTTTGTATCTATGACTTATCTAATCTATCAGATCTATCTAGCTATCTATATATTTTCAAGTGAGTGTATGTCTGCAACGGTGGTGATGAGTAAGGCCCAGTCGAGCCGTGCTTACTTATGGTTAAAGTGCTTCTTAAAAAGAACCATAGTCCATTTACAATTTTGGAAGGCAGAGGCTGATTTGTTTTGCTGTATATAGTTCAATTCATAATTATCACAGTTATTCATAACATTTTTATAGCGGTGTAACAACTGCAGCGGTTCCGAAAACGATATTATGGAAAGAAAAAAAGAAACATTTGCAAAATATGTATTTTTAAAGTTCATGGTTTGTAGGTACAGATGTTAAGAGCATTGTTTCCATTAAAATCAATAACAATGAAAAATGGTTGTTTGCTTTGTGATAAAATATTAACAATCCATTTAACCTTCAGCGAAGCAACTCACTTGGACAAACCGTTCTTTTACAGTTGTTATATGAAAAAAAAAAACCTGATTACTATATTGGGGGGTTGGAGTGGGTTAGAGTATCGAGAGACTTGAACTAATCTAGGGTGCTGTTTAATATTGAGAGCCCAATCTCTGCATGAATAACCAGCTTGCAAATCAGCAAATAGAATGGTGGAGATAAGGAATTGTAAAGAATTAGAAATGTGATGAATAGGCTTAAGTACCTCCTCTTGAAGGGGCAATGCTCTAGATTTTTTTGGTGGCCATCACTTTGGTATTATACATAATCATTTTGAATTCTAGAATTTTGTTTATTGTTCCTTTTGAAGAAATAAAGTCTTGGCACATCTTATTTATGTTATAACATTTTTGTATTTAGTGCCCGCTTCCCCCGCCCCCCCCCCACCGTTCAAATAAATCAACCTTAAATTGAAATGCTCAGAGACCTGATGGTGATTAAAAGAAACTTTGATTTTCTGGATACAGTTGAAGCAGTCTATTTTAAGTTATCTACCGATATCCTTGTCAACAATTATTGACAGTTTCTAATCGCAAATTGCTTTGATGCAATTTTTCGTCTGTGGAGAATGGGGTTTTTTTGCACTTTCCTCCACCAAGGCAAGGGCCTGAATGCCATGAACAGAGAGATTGGGATGGCTTCACAAGCGATGAGCAGGTAACCTGGTCAGTATACCACTTCTACCCCAGACGTTCCAATCTTGACCTTGACATTGAGGGTGCTGGACCAAATTTCTATTTCAGGATTTTTTTTTCCCCTTCACTTCAAACCAGAGGCCGTTTTAAATGCTCAGCAAGTTTTCAGAAAGTCTGTATTCATAATACTGGCTCTAAGTGTGTTCCAACTGAAGTCTAGGTAGTGTTTTTCTTCTGAAATATGCGCTGAACTTCCACAACTTGCTGTTTTCCCCATAAATTTCCTCTCCACTCCCAACTTAACCTAATCTTAAATGGGAGTTGAATGATGCGTTGGTTGCAAGTTTCTCTCAGAAACTTGCCTCTCCCCCCCCGCCATTAAATATATTAAATATCTCTTTAAGAGACATAAAGCAGAGTTTGATTTTTCCTTAGTAGGCTTGGTATTATTCTACCATAAAATTTGACCATAAAGCACCATGTCCTAAGAGGGGAAGATAGCAATTAACAGTGATGATAAGCAACATTACGATAATGTAATGGCTTTGCCCTTCTACATGCTTTGCTCTAATTCTGGTGTAGCATCCTATTTCTCAGTCTATGTGCTCTGCCCTTGTCATTTGTTGGCAGAGAAAACTTTCAGTAGAAAACTTTTCACAGATTTTTTTCCCCTGTAATCTGACTCTGGGAGTGCACATTTATATTCTTGAATTTTCAGTCAATACCTTAAAGAATAAGCACCCCTCCCCCCCCAACAAAAAACCTGGGCCACCCTAAAGATGGATCACCTGGAAACCATGAATGTCAACGGGGCTGTTAGTGATCTACCTGTTAATTTCCTTCTTGCACCTGGTAAGACCTTTGTGGAAAGTCCATGATCTTTTCCAAAATGGGTGGTTTAGCTTAAGATTTCCACTGTTGGGTGGGGAAAGGGGAGGTGTCTATTTCCAAGCAGACAGAAGTCTGGCCTATATCCAGTTTGGAAGGTTAAAGATCAGGGTCCAGGCTAAGCGAGGCAGTGGGTCTTAGCTACTGTGAAGGTTGGAGAGCGGGCAGGGACCGCCTCCGCTCACAAAGCCTCCCAGGAAAGTTGTGCTCAGGACCTCCTCGCCCCTCCCCCCTCCTCGCCGCCTGCTGTCCCCTCGCCTCTTTGCCCCTGGCACCCTCTCCTCCCCCGCCAAGCAAAAGAGGAAAGTCGAAGGGTCTCTTGCCACTGAAGTTTCTGTAAGAACAGCCCCCGGGGGTGCCATGCCCTGAAGGGCGGGTTCTCGGCCTGGCAGCGAGGCTGGCTTTCTCGCTGGCTGGCTGACCCTCGAGGCTCCAGTCTTTGGCCGGGCTTGGCCCCAGGGACAAGGCCAGGCGTTTTCGCAAGTCAGGGCTCCTGCTCGGCGTCCCTCGGGCCCCTCGTTGGGGCGCCCAGGGTCCCTGTGCACACACCGAGCCCTTACAAGGCCCGGTCGAAGCTCGAGCCGGGGGGCGGGGGGGAGGGGACCTCGTTTCCTAGGGTCAATTCTCTCGCGGTCTCGGCCCGCTGACCCTTTGACCTCCACCTACAGGGCCCTTGGCGGCCGTAAGCCGGCGGTCGCCCGGGTTCCGTGGACGCTTCGCGCCCCATCGCCTCCCGGCCTCATTAGGCCGGCGGGGCTGTAAAGCAGGAATCAGCCGCTGCCTAATCCGGACCTGGGGTCAATACGAGCCCAAACAATGGTGAGCTCCGAAGGCCACAGCGTAGCGCTGGCCGCAAACTTTGTGTTCCATTCATTTTCTCCGGGTGGGGGTGGGAAGGAAGGGCACTCGGACGCCCGAAGGCTGCTCCCGGCCGCCGGCGCTCCTAAGCGGGCGTCCTCTGGCCCGGCCCTCCCGGTCTCTCCGCAGGGCCTGGACTCGAGGTGGGGGGGTGGTTAGGCCCGGGGCCTGGCCGGCGGCCCGCGCGGGGGTGCGAGGGTCCGAGGGCCGGCCCGGAGGGGGCTGCCCCCGCGCCGGGAGCGGACTTTGAAGTGGGTTTTTAGCGCGCACGTGCGAGAGCCGGGCCGGTGCCCGAGCGGGGACCCGCTGCGACGAAAAGAGTAGGCTCGGCCCGGGCCCCAGCCCCTCCCCCGCTCCCCGTGGCTCCGGCCTTTTCAAGCCCGCCGCGCCCCCCCTTCGCCCCCACTCCCGCGCAGGCGCACACCCCGCAGCCGTCGAGCGGCTCTGGCTGCCAGGGGGTGGGGGGGAGAGTTGAAAGCGGCTTTGCAGCGCCGCGGCCTCGGCAGAGCGGGGAGGGAGGGGTGTGGGGAAGGGGGGTGGTTTTGGGGCGGCTCTCGAGTGGTGAACATGGCGGCCGGATGCGAACCCCCGCGGAGCGCAGCAAAGCGCTGACTGCGGGCTGCCGAACTGTTGTGTGCTGTAAACTCCCTCGTCCTTCCCCGGCTCCGAGCGCCTCGCGGGAGAATGTAGATCTAGGCGGGCGAACGCAAAATTGTGGAAAAAAAACGGAAGCGAAGAAGTTCTTCCAGGGCATTCTGGGCGTGGGAAGTTGGCGAGCCTTCTGGGGGTTGGGGCTCCCAGGAGACTTGGACTTGAAACCCGCCGGAGGCCGCCCCACCCTCCCGTCCCGCTTGAGCCCCTCTCCTCCCGGGTCGCGGGTGGGGGGAAATGCCATTTTGAGTTCTTGGGCCCGGTCGGGAGTCCACGGCTCCTCCGAGCCCCCAAAACTGCCAGTGAGCGGACACTTTCTCTTCCAAGGACAATGGCGGGGCGCGGGAGGGGAGCACGCAGGTACCATTACCGAATAAAACCCCCCGGCTTCTCGGCCGAGAGGTGCCAATCGCGAGTTCGAACCCTTGCGTTGCTCGGGCCCCGCTTCCTGCATATCTCATTTAAACGTGGGCCTTTGAAAAATGGCATTGTCGCAGCTTTTCTGTGTGTGCGGGAACAGCTGGCGATCTTACGCCAAGTCGGGGGGGGTCACAGCCCCCAAAACTTTCAGCTTTTACTTAACTGCCTAAATGGCGGCGGGTGAAGGAGCCCGCGTTAGCTCTGTGGTCTAAGGCTCGTTGTTTTTTCTGCAGAAAAATGTTGTAGCTTCACCTTCGGAGATGTGTTTCGTGAAGACAAAAGAAAGGGAGGGGGGGGAGATGTAGTTGTTGACCTCCGCCGCCTCTAGGAAAAGAAGCGGACAAATTCTTTCAGGTTGCGTCTTCGTGGAGGCCAAGAGCTGCACGAAAAGGCAGCCTTCTTGGGGCTGCCCGCCGTCAAGCATTTGGGCACCTGAAGGTGTGGGGCAGTTCCCAGGGGCCACCTGGGGAAGGGTCCCAGGTGGGTGGGCAGGTCATTTGCAAAGCTGGCCCAGATCTGGGGGATGGGGGGTGGGATCTGCAAAACACTGCCTTTATCTGCAGGGAACAATTGATGGGGTTGTCTTTCCTCCTTTTCAGTGCAGAAAGAAGACGGTTTGGGAGCAAGAATTTGGAATATGCATTTAAGTTGTCGTGCTTTGCATTGGAAACCCTTGGGCAATTAAAATAATAAGCATGCCTTGTAGTATTTTCTGTCCTTTTCTTATGTGTAATTCCTGCAAGTCAAAGGGGCTGGAGCCCCTTCTGCAGCTTGGCAACTTGTTTTGAAATTGCCACCAAACAGATTTTTCCCCCCTTTGGTTGAAGTTTCCTTCCCGGGCTCAGCCACTCCCCCCACCCCCTCACTGGAATGGAGTATTGACATCTTTGAGAGATCAAAGGAAGTAGATGGTGCTTGGCCTATACTTTATTTTTCCATGCTGTAGTTGGAACCCTGAGGTTTGGCTTTCCCTCCGGTTAAACCTCTTGGTGCTGAAAGTGTGAAAAATGAAAAGTTCATTAACTTGAAAAGCTTTAGCTAATGGTTAGGCAGTTTGTCTTTCTCAGAACTACAGAGCCCAGATTGCCTCGTAAATTGACATTAAAATCAAGCTAAAGATGCACTGATGAACTGTCTCCCCTGGATACCTGTGGCGTTCTTTGGGTCATTTGATATGGTAAAGCTGGCTGATTTGCATAGGGGTTATGTGAATGGAATTTCTGCAAATCTGGATGGAGCGATAAACCGGTAGAACGCTTATATTTGTTTGATGACTCTGAAGGGCACTACTTTTCCCACTAAGGCTTGGTTTCTGTCGTCACCGTTGAAATTTGCAGCTTGAAACACACTAAGTTTGCAGGAGATATGAAAAGGCGGGGAGTGGTTCACGGCACTTGGACTAATAATAAATAACACAGGAGCAAAACTTCTTTGAATAAGATTCAAGAAACTCCCGTTTCCAAAATAAAAAAAAAAGTCTTGGAACAAAAGAAAACATCTTTCTTTAAAAAATCATTTAACAAAGCCAACAATTTTGCCTCTTTTTAACATGATGACACTTCAACCTGTTGACTAATCTGATGAACAGAGAGAAATGTGAGCTTACGGTTGAGTGTAAAAATAGCCTTCAGCAGAAGGCGAGTTTATTAGGCTTGATCTCGGCTAGGATGTGTATGTTGTGTAACATGCTGTATTAACACACAGCGTATGTGAAGATCGTTTGAACCTATGGCGTTAAAAAGAAAAGAGTCCATTATGTGTTCTGTTATAAACTAGCATTTAAAACGATATATCCAGTGACGTTTTAAGAATTGTTTCTAAGAGTAAATATAGCCTGTTTTGACCTATCTGCAGTTCACTTTTTGTTTTTTTGCCAGTGTTGTCCTGCTTGGTATCCGGGACAGTCTCTAATTCCTGACGAAGAACTTGATACTGACGTTGGTATGCAGCAGCCAGCCCTCCATAACACTACCTATCCTAAATGCAGGGTTCATGCCCAACCAACTGTGCAACAAATGATTTACTGATGAGGTTTCAAAGAAAACCACATCATTTTGGATGTCTGTTACCTTGAAGTGATCATTGTAAGAGTAGTAGCTTCCCTCGGTATAAAAAAGACTATTTTCTCCCTTTGGTGTATTTCAGCCTGTGTTGAGCAATCGTTTGTGACAATGAAAAAGCAAAACCCCTCTCCCCCCTCCCCCGGCCTTCATGCCCTGCCACCTTAGGATTATCTTTGGGAAGATGGGGGTGAAGACTGGCCTAATTCATAACCCACTGTGTATTATCTCATGCATTGTGTTGACCTTGTTGAAAATCTCTTTCGAATACCTGCATCCCACGTGTAGGGCTAACGTGTTTAAAACTGGAAACACAAATGCTTGTTCTGTTGACTTTGTATGTTTGTGTTCAAAAAGCAGTACCCAGAATCCCTACCGTTGTTGTTTGACCTCAATAAAACCATTAAAATGTTTTGTGATTGTTGTTTTATTACGGTGACAACGATAACTCCTAAATAATGTCGATTGACCTGTTGAATTGGGACAATTTACATTGTATTCACATAGAGCTGGGCTTTCACTGAGCAATGACCTGTGGGGGGGGGGGGGGTGGAAACCCAACCCACTGAACAAACCTCAACCAACTGTTTTGAGCTCACCGTGTTTTTCCCAGAGGGACTCAGGGCCAGGTGCTGGGGAAGTTGGCGGAAAAATTCAGAGTCAAGGATTGATGGGGTGATTCCTAGGAAGGGCTGGAGGCAGGAGTTTGGAGAACAAGAGCATTTGCACACCACTCTAGGGGTGAGAAAGAGAAAGACAAAGCTAAAGCTAGCCTCCAAGAAGAAAGGAGGGCCTCTGGAGAACAGACATTGCAGGATAGTACATTACATGCCTGTTATTCAGGACCCCAGTGGTTCTTGGGGTAGACAAGTTGGCCACCATTGATTAGGACACTTATAGAATCAGGGACTATAGGTGTTATTAAAACACAAGTTGTCGTTAATTAACTGTAGTGTTAGAGAAGATGAAGACACTTCAGAGCAATTCTTCGAACTCCAGATACTTGATTTCTCATTTTAAATTTAACATCGGTAATCTAATGTAATCTGTGAGTGGCCATCATTCTATTTATTTGACGTGATTATGCCGTGATGAGGCATTGTAAAATTGCAGCCTGATAGCGTATATTGCTATTGGTTTTTTAGATCCAGTTTTATTAAAATTTCTAAGTAGACTGATGATACTGTAATTTTTAAGGAGAGGGAGAACGGCTCATCTCCCTCCAATTTTTGTCATTCATTTACATCAGGAGTAGGAGGTACAGGCCAGTCAAGAAAGATTATGATTCTTGAAGCCTTCGCTTCCTAAGACTTGACATTTTTACATCCCCTAGAACAGAGTCAGTTGAATTTGTTTTGTTTTGTTTTTGTTTTTAAGAGCGAGACCTGTGTTCTTTCAGACAGGCAGTGGAGTATTATAATGGGATTATTTAAAAAGCCCTTGGAAAGGTAGATGACCAAGTTGTGCATGAGCCAGCTGCACTGTGATAATAACACCTCCTAGGGTTATTCCAAGGATTAACAACAACAACAAAAGTCCCTAAAGAACCCTGAACAAATGAGAATTCCCTTCTTTTCCTCTTACAGGTAGCTCTTGTTGCTTCGGGGTAGTTTCCTAGTTTTAATATTATGGATTATTTTGCTAAAACCACCGATTTGTGCTGGGGTGCAAATGAATGCCGTTTTCAGAAAATAGATGGAGACTTGCGGTACATAAGAAATACTGCATTTCATAAGCATAATGGCTAGATCAGGCACGTGGGTTTATGAACATAGCTATGAATATTTAAACACGTAAAATTAAAATGTTATTGAATGCCTGTTGTTCGTTATCTTCCAACGGATACGCTTATTCTCGGATAAAAATAAGTCCTGTACTTCAAATCTGTGCACACACAATGATTTAATGGTTTACTGTTAACTTGATAAAATGTTACTTTAGTTAGCAGCTTGATTCCTACTATAGTTAAATTAAGTGACAATTTTACAATGTGAAAATTGGCATTCACATTTAACACAAAGATGAAATCGGGTGACATCTTAAATTATTCAGTCCCCCTCCTCCCCCACTAAATTTATGTTGGTATTACCTGAGGGTGACGGTAGAATAATGAAGCCCATTTTCTTATGGGGCTTAGAAGCTAGCTTTGAAAGCAATTCTCAAAGAAGAGTCCCCAAAATGTTTTGACCTACGTCAGCATCCTTTGAGTAAGTTTACAGACTCCCTAGGTGATGGCCTCACTTAAGATAAAACAAAACAAAACAAAACAAAAAGAAACCAAAAAAAGCACCACGAAACAAACAATGGCCACCAGTCTTATTACTTTACAGCCATGCTTTTGGTTTTCTTATATTTTAAAAGGGTACCCTGATTGTTTTATGTGAAAACTGAGGCTACACTGAAAGTGAAGAAGTGCCCCAATACAGCATTATGAAATGCATTTTTCCCCCAGGGATAGGTCTATTCCTGGAGCAAAACAAAACAAAAACACCCGAACACACGAAGCTCTTCCCAGATCAACTGCCTGGGTGGGAAGTGTTTCTTTCCTTCCCACTGATTTGGGGGACTTGGAGCTTCCCAGAGAGGCTGTATTGCTGAGTGATAATGGCTTTTGTACGGAGGTCTGGGACTTTTCGGGACTCCTTCCTAAACTAGTGTAGTACTCTTGTCTATTTCTTTCTGACTTTGCCCTATTAGACGTGGGGGTGGGCCCCGTGTCAACTTTGTTCTTAGTATTGGTTGTTAATTACTTAGTAAGAGCAACGGTATATTAAATGACCAGTTTCTTTTTTTAAAAAAAAATTTAAATGTTTTATTTATTTCTGAGAGAGACAGGCAGCATGCAGGGGAGGGTCAGAGAGAGAGGGAGACACAGAATCTGAAGACAGGCTACATGCTCTGAGCTGGTTGTCAGCACAGAGCCGGACGCGGGGCTCGAACCCGCGAACCGTGAGATCATGACCTGAGCCGAAGTCGGACGCTTAGCTGACTGAGCCACCCAGGCGCCCCTAAATGACCAATTTCAAAACTGATGTCTACACTACAGGGCTGTAGTGCTTCCCGTGACTGGATCCTCTTATGGGTGACATTATTCTAGAGTCCCAAGGATCAAATCAGTCAGCACGCTCTTTTCCTGTAAAATAGGAAGGGGGGGGGCAGGCAGAAGAACACCGTCTTTGATTCTTAGAGAAGTGTTCCTGCTTCTGGTGCCTTTCCTTGGGGGTGGGGGTGGGGGCGGGGAAGAGGCCTCTTTGTTTTTATATCAGGTCATCAGAAACTTCATGGGTGAGGAATACTACATGGCAATGAGAAAGAATGAAATCTGGCCACGTGTAGCAACATGGATGGACCTTGAGGGTGTTATGCTGAGCGAAATAAGTCAGGCAGAGAAGGACAGACACCATGTTTGCATGTATAGGAGGATTAGGAGGAACTTGACGGAGGAACAAGGGGGAGAAGAAGGGCGGAAATGGTGGGGGAGAGGGAGAGAGGCAAACCATGAGAGACTCTTGAATGCTGACAAAAACTGAGGACTGATGGATGTGGGGGGGAGGAGGGGGGATGGGCATGGAGGAGGACACTTGTGGGGATGAGCACTGGGTGTTATGTGGAAACTAATTTGACAATAAACTATTTGTAAAAAAAAAAAAAAAAAAGAAAGAAAGAAACTTCATGGGTGAAATGAGAAAAATGTGATTGCCAACAATTCCCTCTGAAAATGTCCCAGAGTCGATAATAGGAGGCAATTTGTGGTACAGATACATAAATGCGTATTAACATCTCGATACGAATCCAGTGCACAGGAAGGAATTGTTTACAAACGATTCACGAATGTGACCCAGCCAGAACTGGCGTGGAAGAGCTCACTCGTGTTACGTTTTGGCAGCTAATCACCAGCAGAGTATGTAATTGGTTGGCCAGCTGATTAAGACTTCTTGGGGGACTTCACTATTCTTTATAAGAAACATTTAGCGAGGTATTCACTGAGATGTGACATCTTACTGCTTGTGGCGCTAACCCCAAACCAAAGGTAAAGTTCCTGAACTTCTGACCACTGACATGTTAAATGAAGACGTTCAGTTGAGCAACACCAGTGATTTCAATTGATTCATCAATCGCCAGTATCTTGCGGCCATCATGTTTCACTTTGCTAACAAGCTGGTACCCCACATCTGATGCCAACAACCCCGGTCTTTCAAACAAATGACATGTTTGATAAAGAAATCTTTTCAGGATCACTATGCACTTCGGCATTTGTCTTTTCTTCCAGCACAGCGTCTGTGCATCTGCTCCAACAGGCGCCTATTCCTTGATCATTTCTGCGCCTTCCGTGGTTTTTGAGCCTGATGTGAAATGAAGCTTCCCGCACTGAACGTTACGTCGCTGAACACTGCGACACCATGTTTCTGTCCCAGGCACTAGATTTAATCTTGTGAATGAGACAGTAGGGAAGCGTCCTCACAAGATTTTCTGCTAAGACATTGGTGTGGACGCAATTGAGTGGGGGTGGGGAGAGAGACCCTTATTTGGGAAAACCGTGAAGGACATTTGTGGACGGTCTCTGCCGTGAGTCCTCGAAACCTCGTACTGCTTTTGTAAGTGCTGAACGTTGCAGAGCTTTAAGGCGTCTCTCTGAACCAGTGCAATGAAAATTCAGATGATTCTCTTGGTTCACAAATGGATGCAATTCATTAGTGAGCCCTGTTTAACGGCATAGTTTGCTTTTGCATGCATACAACTTAATCTCTACTTTGTATGTGTCCAGACTTCATGCATCTGGCTCCGTTAGATTCCCTGTAATTGCATATTGACTAATTGTATAACACAACTACTTGAACACTGAACTTAAGCCCACATGCTTCTGGTCGGGCTTAAACTGGAATCGCTTTGGATAAGTGAATAGTTGGAATATATGATTTGAAAATCAGCACTCAGGACAAGAACGCTTCCCTACTGAAACAGCAACAGAAAGAAAAATCTAGAAACAGCTTTGAATTTATAAATTCACCAGTATGGTTTTCTACTGGGCAAATATTAAATCAGAAAATGAATCGGTAATCGCGAAACACAAAATCCTGATACACGATAAATATTTCATCATATCTTCTACCCTTGAAGAGGGAATTGTGCAATTGTTTTCAATTTGCATTCATTTCTATAAGTGTGTGGCCTCGGGCATTTTTTGTCGGGGTGGGGGAGGGTCAGTTCTGTAGCCCGCACTAATTGAAACTTATTCCGTGCATGTATGGTGTTCAATAAAGGAAGCATGGTTTGTGTGTGCTCTCATATACACGGATTCAGATCAGAAGTATGTGTTCACAGTAGTCTGGTGTTCAAAACTGGAGTTCCGGGTAGAGTCCGGAGAGAGCAGTCTTTAGCTAAACTAGATGGTGAAACCCATTTCTTCAGTGCTAGAAAAATATTGCAATGACTGTAAGTGGCTCGAATGAGTTTTGCGTGTATTGTCTGGAATGAAAGAAGGGGAGACCTCACTGATCCTCACGTTAAGCATTGGCCTCAAGCACGTGTGCTGTGTCCCGGGCTTTTCCGCTCTTAAATGCTTAAATTCAAGGCATGATCTGACCACCACGCCACCATTCCGGAAACTTCTCTACTTGAAGCCTTGAGGGATGCTGTCGGGCAAGACTCGCACTGCACGCCTCCTTGAGATCGTTAGGTACGCGACAAGCCAGAGGAGAGCTGTATCTAATCCATGCCAACACTTCAGTCATCCCAGAAAACATTCAGTATGGATCGTGAAGTTGATTCATTAAATTAACCGCACGTTCTGGCATTGTGCAAGGCCAAAATGAAGTGGGGCGTCACCAAGTTATAGGGATAACTGGGCACTAAGGAAACTGAGTTCCGCACGTACTCTGTGCCTGGCTTCGCACAACGCCCACCAGTTAACGAGTGTTCAATAAATGGATGAATAACTCAAAGTTTGCTTGCATGGAATACACTATGTAATTTAACTGACATTCTGTCTTTGCTTATTTAGATATTTTCACAGAATCATGAGGGTCACAGGGCCACCTGATGTGTGTCTTGAGGATGACCTGTATCAAAATTTCGTGGTGGGGGGGGGGAGGGGGGAGGCAGCTGGCTGGCCCAGTCAGTGGGGCATGCAACTCTTGATCTCAGGCTCCTGAGTTTGAGCCCCACGTTGGGCATAGAGCTTATTTAAAACACACACACACTTGGGGCGCCTGGGTGGCTTAGTCGGTTAAGCGTCCGACTTTCGCTTAGGTCATGATCTCGCGGTTCGTGGGTTCGAGCCCCGCGTCGGGCTCTGTGCTGACTGCCAGCTCAGAGCCTGGAGCCTGTTTCAGAGTCTGTGACTCCCTCTCTCTCTGACCCTCCCCTGCTCACGCTGTCTCTCTCTCTCTCCTAGAAATAAATAAAAAATATTAAAAAAAAATATATAAAACACACACACACACACACACACCAACGTGGGCACCTGGGTGGCTCAGTTGGTTAAGGGTCCGACCCTTGCCTTTGGCTCAGGTCACGATCTCACGGTTCGCGAGGTCGAGCCCCACGTCAGGCTCTATAGCATGACAGCATAGACCCTGCTTGCTCTCTCTCTCCCTCCCCTGCTTGCTCTCTCTCTCTCCCTCTCTCTCTCAAAATAAATAAATACAACTTAAAGAAATATATATATTTTTTAAAATTTCAAATCCCCTCCATAACAACATTTCTTGGACCCAGGATAGATAAATGAAGTCCAGCTTCCCCTGGGGATATGTCTAGTCAACAAAGTATTCCAGGTGAATCTGATCTCTCTGAAAGTCTTAGAACTATTTCCTAGCGCATGGCAAAAATCGAAACTCTTGGAACCCTTTGCTACCAATTTATCTATTTGTTCACCAGTGGTCTCTTAGGATTCAGTATATCGAAATGGCCCGCTCGATTAATCGACTACAAAATGACTTCTGTCCATGGCAAATTTATCTTTCCAGTGTGGACAGTTGTCTCAATTTTCTCTACTTCCTTTCACCAACATAGAACTGTAGATGTGAGGACAAATTGCTATCTACATGCAGGGGGTAGATGCCTCAGCGTGTGTTTGTTTGATTTAACATTTAACTTAAATGCAAAACCCAAGTCTTTTTGTATTTCTGATCATTTCCCATTCATTATGCCAAAAGCCCTCCTCCGTGTTTCTGCCGTTTTTGGTGTCAACGATCATGACATATTAAAAATGGTAACATTATAAATACTGTGCTGTCTTAAGAATTCTGGCATTTCCCGAATCGGAAAATAATGCTCTCGTTTTTCCCGTAATGGGAGCAATAATCCTTTTACCTACCCTGGATTGCTTTTAGGTAGACGTTGCCACAGCTTTATTTGGAACAAAAAGCCAAATCTAAAGTTAACTTTTAGCATTACGGGTGCTAAAGGATTGTCTTTCCACTATATCAAAGATGCTACCTGTTGGAATGCATCTAAGTTATCTCTACCTAGTTCATCTGCATTCTGTGAGCGGTAGAGTGCACTCAACCCCGGGACACGGGGGCTCAAACTCACGACGCTGAGATCAAGAGTCTCCTGCTCTCCCAACGGAGCCAGCCATGAGGTTTGAGGTGATTTTTAAACTCACAATGTATTTCTCTCTCGAATTGGTGTGGTCGGAGTCTCTTGAGCACCTCGCAGGAATTTTTTTTTTTTTCCCAATTCTCTTTCAACTTGAATTCACAATGTAGTCAGATGACGGAACCATGATAGTGTTTGGTGACCCAACCACAGATGCCAAAGGTCAGTTTCCCCAGTTCCCTGGACAACATGGGGGTAGTAATGGGAGAGGTAAGAAAAGAGGAGACCACCGCCTCTTCTTCTGTTCTGTCTTCTCTTTCCCCATCCCCTTGAGGTTTGGGTCGGGCTGAGGAGAAGTCTAGAATTGGAGTGTGCTTTGAATTGGGCTTCTGATGTAGGAGACATCTCTTTGTTGTTGTTGTTTTTGATCCAGCTTTTTTTTTTTTTAAGTTTATTTATTGAGAGAAAGAGAGGAAGGGAGGGAGAGAGAGGGGGAGACAGAGGTTCCTAAGCCGGTAGCCCGCTGACTGTAGAGAGCCTGATGTGGGGCTCGAACTCACCAACTTGGAGATCATGCCCTGAGCTGGTCTGACCGCTTAACCAAGTGAGCCACCCGGGCGCCCCTGGTCTCGCTTTTAACTGCAGGTGGGGAGCGGGGAAAGGGGATCAATTGGCATGTGTTTTGGAATTTGTAAGGCAGGAATTTTGTACTGACACCTCCTCCCTGTTTTCAGAGCCCCCTCCTCCTGTCCCCATTCTGCTTTTACGAAGCTCTCAACCTACCTCAGTGTAAAGCTTCCGTTTCCAAGTCAGTCACAAAGTCAACCAGCTGAATCTTGCCCCCCCCCCATTAGATAATCATGAAAGAGTGAAGGGAAAGTATTTTAGCAGTGACCAATTATTTTTCACTCCAAAAAAGAAACACTGCATGTTCGACTTTGTGTTTGTTTTTTGGGGCCCATGTGCTTTCAAAACATGCACATTTCCTCAAGACAGCGCGTTAATTCACATTGAGCCCCTTCTATCTTGAGGACAAACTACAATAATGTTGACATAAGTAGTGTTTGCAGAGAAGAATTTGTACAAACTCAGAAAGCCCTATTTTTGCTTGTGGCTTCTGGCTTTTTTAGCTCTTTTTCTTTCTTTTTTTTAAGTCACCATTTCCTGAGAACATGTTGAGTGCTATTTACTTAGATGTCAAGTTTGCTAAATCTGGCTCATCTAATAAAAGTAGCTCAAGCCGTCACATTTGTAGTTGTGTGGCGCTTAATTTCCGGCTAATTCTGTAAATCTTCCAATTCCTTTTACTAACTTTAGTACTGACCGTTGTGTTTTTTCAGCGTCACATTTTCTATAAAGGTGTCAGAACAATGTGTAGGGAAACGACGAAATAGACGTAATACCTTTTGTAATACGTGTTTGTCCTATAACTTCAACCTGGTGGTAAAGTGAACACAGGTATCACAAAGGAGTACTAGCTTTGGAACTCATCTCTGAATTCCTACATATTAAGACACGCCATTGAAAGGCCACCCTTATGGGCTGCGGTAATGAAATGTTCTTATTCTTTCTTAGCCTTCGGATTCTGGAGGGGATTAGGAGGCAGCTGATTGCTAATATCGCATCCTTGGGGAAACGGCCATCTTCCTCCTGGTGGTGACTCCAAGTAGATTTTCATTGGCAGTTTGTGAACTTCCCCGGATTTTTAAAGACTCTCCGTATTGTTCCATAAAATGCAATTTCCTTTGTCTTTTCAGTTCCCTTTCTGCTGTTTGCAGAATAGGGCTTAAAAGTAAGATAAAAGACCTGATAGTTTCCATCATAAAAAGTTGTGGTGACAGGTCGCACTAATTAAAGCGTAACAATGGGAAGATTAGTCTTTCGGTTAGCTTTGTGTTGAATCTATACAGTATTTTCCAAAGCCCTAATTCAGAACATATTGGAGCCCCAACATCTTTAAAATATAAGCCTTCACACATGGATTTTATTACAATCTGCACACTAAATAGAGGCACGGTACAGTGAAGCTTTCAGAGTGCAGTAAATGGGAAAACTTCCCATTTCAGCGCGACCCTTTTTGGTACTAACCATTCCACTGCTGAACTCAGAACGACCAGGCGCACTCTGGTGCCAGGCCCTAGGCTCATTCTGTCTGATGAGGTTTACTCTGGATTCCTTGGTATCAGAGAAATAGTAGAGCATATGTGCTTTCTATTGCGTGTGTTTCCCTCCCTCGATGAAAGGGTGCATCTTCAACCCTGTATTAATAAAGTAATATTCCTTTCTTGTGGCTTCAATACCACCACAAGTGCCTAACACATTATTGGAGCATTTGTAATCCCAAATATTTGAAGTTATTGAAAGGCATTTGATGTGTAAATCACGGGACGCAGCGAGTCTTCGTCATCCAGGGTCATAGGATCACATTTGTCTGTGTAGCAAATAGCCACGCGCTTTTCTGGAGACATAGAAATAGAAAGAATCCAAAGGGATCTGGAGAAATCCAGCTGAAGGAGGGCTGATAGGGAAGGTCAGAGAAGCAGCAGGAGAGAAAATACTCATGTTTGCATCAGGTTTGGGGGAAAAAAGGTTTCGGTGTTTAAATATTTTTAAACTTAGTGATTACATCCTCATCCAGAACAAAGAAGTGCATGCAATTCTCTCTTTTTGTTTAAATTTCTACATGTGGTCCAAATTCCTAATTTGACTAGAAGTGAAACATCTCTTTTTTTTTTTTTGAAGATTTTACTTTTTTTAAAAAAAATTTTTTTAGTGTTTGTTTATTATTGAGACAGAGAGAGACACAGCATGAGTGGGGAGGGGCAGAGAGAGAGGGAGACACAGACTCGGAAGCAGGCTCCAGGTTCTGAGCTGTCAGCACAGAGCCCGGCTCGGGGCTCGAACCCACGAACCGTGAGATCATGACCTGAGCCGAAGTCGGACGCTCAACCGACTGAGCCGCCAGGCGCCCCAGCTTTTTTTTTTTTTTTAAGTAATCTCTACACCCCGCGTAGGACTCGAACTCACCACCCTGAGACTGAGGGTCGCTCGCTCTACCCGCTGAGCCAGCCAGACGCCCCCTCTTCTTTCCTTTACCACCCTGTTTTCAGAAGAGGTGCCTGATTCACACTCTGTCATCTTGAAAGTGCAACAGCTTTCTCTCAGGCGTTGTTCAAAACTGAAGTGTTCAAACGAGGCAGAGACCCTGGGCAGATCCGAGTGAACCTCAGCACCGTCGCTGTGCTCCGTGTTGGGATCGTGGCAGTTCTAACTCTTCAATGTTTCTGTTCCTTAGAGACAAATGCAGCACCTAACCGAAGAGTCCCGTGTAAGGAAGGCCACTGTAGTTCAGTCACAAGGGGAGGGAGGAGATCAAAATCAGAAGGGAGGTGAGAAAAGGAACGCCGAGTAAAAGTATGTTCATTTTGTATAATATTGACAAGTCACTTCTTCTTCACGTCTCTGGCTCCAGAAACTGGGTTAGGAGGATTGCGTTGACATTTCTTCTTAACGTTTTCACGATCAGTTCACTCTGCGGTCTTACAGGTCTGCCTCCTTCCTTCAAGTTGGAAATGCTGCCTCACCTGGACTGTGCTCTCCCGGCCCTGGGGCGCTCATCACTCACGTGTTCTTGCACCCGACTGTCACATTGTCTTCCTGACACCTCACACCGTTCCGGTCACTTCTGTGCTCGAGAACCTTCCATGGTGCCCCATTGCTTATCAAATGAAGTACACATTTCACAGCTTGACACGCAAGGCCCTCCCGGCGTAGGCCTGCCCTGAATTTGTGGTTTGGTTTCCATGCATCTCAGGGGCCCATCAGCATGGCTCCTTGGGAAGTAGTTAGAAGTAAGAGTTAGGAGAACATTCTCTGGGGAGCCAGATGAAACTTGCTTCTGTGTGACCCAACTGTGTGACCTAAGAGCGTCTGCTTACCTTTCCGAATCTCAGTTTTCCTCATCGGTGTAATGGGGTTAGTGCCAGTACCGGCCCTATGGGGCTCTTGTGAGGGCTGAACAAGTGATATCAGGTTCACACACATTTTTGGGAGCAGCATGACAGTTTCGATTATTTCTATCAACTACTCACGGGTCACTTGTGTGGCACGCCCAGATAGAGCCAGTGCTGGAGGGGAACATGGAAGTGGGTCTCAGATGGACTAAAGAGGCCTAGGGGGCTCCGTCGGTTGAGTGGCCGACCTCGGCTCAGGTCATCATCTCGCGGTTCGTGGGTTTGAGCCCCACGTCAGGCTCTGTGCTGACAGTGTGGAGCCTGCTTGGGATTCGCACTCTCTCTCTCTCTCTCTTTCGGCCCCTCCTCCCTCTCAAAAATAAACATTAAAGAAAAAAAGAAACCTGAGAGATGTGTTCATTGGTGCTCCTTAAGTAGTTCATGATCACGTGGGAGTGGCGGCGGTGGTAACAGATATTTGTGCCTAGATGAAAACAACAAAAGAGGGGCAACTGGGTGGCTCAGATGGTTAAGCGTCTGACTCTGGATTTTAACTCAGGTCATGAGCTCGCCGTTTGTGAGATGGAGCCCTGCATTAGGCTCCGCACTGCCAGAGCAGAGCCTGCTTGGGATTCTCTCCCTCTCTCTCTGCCCCTCCCCCCGATCTCCCGGTGTCTCAAAAGCAAATAAATTTTTAAAAACCCCACAAATGAGAAAATAACTCCAAAGTTCAGGGCAATCATCCAAGATTTGTTCCAAGTCTCAAGTCCATGTGAACAGAATAGACGACAGCTCTTGTGAGTCATTGGAAAAAGATGTGCTGGTGGTCGAGGATGGTCAGGGAAGGCTTCCAGGAAGAAGAGGCATTTGAGCTGGGTAGGTTTTAGCTAGGAAGAAAAGTGTGAGGGGGCTGGAAGGGACACACTTCAAGGGTAGCAGGTCCTGGCTTTGTTTGGGGAAACTCCGCCTCAATGAGCAACTTTTGTCATAAAAAGCCTTTGTTCAGGAAGAAACTTACTTCAGAGTGAGATGCTAATCAATCTGTTTGGTGATGTAAATTGGGTTTAAACAAACTACTCTCCAATAGAGTTAAAGAATGTCCCTTTTTCTAAAGATGGATTAAGCTCAGAGCCCCCCAGCCCGAGATGGTTATGGCTTTTTGCCCTGGGATTTCTCTCTCAGTAGATTTGGAATTGAGATTAGTCTGCGGCCAGAGACGTGTGGAGGTTTGAGCTTTCCCTAGCCTTAAACGGGAGGAAAGGCCGTGACAAGGACCTGAAGTGGACCTGAATCAGTGCTGGCTAGCCTAGCTGAAAGATGGCTCCCTTGGTATTATTTGAGACTAAACATACCGGCCTTTGGGAAATGGACTGTGGCCTCCCGATTACCTGAATGGGTCAGGCTACCTGGCCATGAGGAGTGAGTGGGATTTCCCTGGGAGGAAGTCAAGAACCTCAATGCCAACCACTCCGGGCTGGGGAAGTGGGCCGGTGACCTTAGCTGCCAGGACAGGGGGAGTGTCTCCTTTGGCTGGAGCCAAGGGGAGCTGGATCTGGAAACTCCTGGCATGAGACTTCCTGAAGATTCCTGTCCCTGTGGATTTTGAGCCGGCACCTGTTAGGATACTGCCAGGGGGTGGGCTGGGAATGGAGTGTGACGTTAAGTTATAAGCTGGTTGTCGAAAGCGACTACCTCAGTTGTCTCTCTGCCACCCTCCAAGCATTCTGTAAAGTTCTGTTTAAAGTTCCGGAATGGGGGGCGCCTGGGTGGCTCCGTCAGTTAAGCGTCCGAAGTCAGCTCAGGTCACGATCTCGTGAATCGTGAGTTTGAGCCCCGCGTTGGGCTCTGTGCTGATAGCGCAGAGCCTGCCTCGGATCCTATCTCCCTCTTTCTCTCCCCCTCCCCCACTTGCGTCCATGTTCTCTCTCTCTCAAAAATAAATAAACATTAAAAAAATAAAGTTCCAGAACTGGAGTGAAGGAATTAGGAAGAGCAGGGTCGTCTCCTTGACCTAGGAATAGGGGTGCTATCTGAAATAGGTTCTTCGAGAGTCTCTTACTGCCAGAGGCTCTGATTCTGTACGTCTGGGGTGAGATTCAGGAACTCAAATTCAGGTGATTCTGACACATGGTCAAGCATGGGATCCACTTCTCTGGGCTGAAAAGATCACCACCAGTCCTTAGCAGGTTTTCTTTTTTTGATGTGACATTAGGGTTCCTCTAACTTGATGGAGCACAGTTGTGAAAGTGGCACAGGATGGAGAGACTTTCGTTTGTTAGACTTCCAATCACTTTGATAGTTCATGACAAGAAAATGTTCATGGTGGCGTAAAAGAGAACCACACACGGTAAAGGTGAAACAAAATGGAGGTGGGAAATTCTGCCCTGGTCACCCCTCTCACAGGGCCACCAGAACCAAACGAGGGGTGGATGGGAGGAAGGCAAGGTGTCATTGGCTGGTAAGGGATGAGCTTTACTTTTCTCATCCAAAATGTGTCCATGAAAGTGGGATTCAAGGTCGCGAGTTCGAGCGCCACGTTGGGTGTAGAGATTACTTAAAAAGAACATCTTTAAAATTTTTTAAAAAATATTTATTCATTTTTGAGAGGCAGAGGGAGACAGAGTGTGAGTGGAGGAGGGGCAGAGAGAGGGAGACATAGAATCCGAAGCAGGCTCCAGGCGCTGAGCTGTCAGCACAGAGCCCGACGCGGCGCTCGAACTCACAGACTGTGAGATCATGTCCTGAGCTGAAGTTGGATGTTCAACCGAGTGAACATAAAATTTTTTTAATGGTTACTTATTTTTGAGAGTGTGCACACGCGCGTGTGCGCAATAGAGTGCACATGGTGGAGAGGCAGAGAGAGAGAGGGAAACACAGATTCTGAAGCAGGCTCCAGGCCCTGAGCTGCCAGCACAGAGCCCGGTGTGGGGCTTGAACTCACGAACTGCGAGATCATGACCTGAGCCAAAGTTGGACACTCAACCAACTCACCATCCAGGCGCCCCAGGTTTGGAAACTTCTGATGCTGGATCTGCCACTAACATTCCATGCATTGCAGATCCTTAGCCTTTCTTTCTTACATAGGTCACATTTGACTAATGACTAGATGTCACAGGAAGTTACTAACCCAATTAATATGATTCAAAAGTGTGTCCCCCCCCCGCCCCCCAGACTACTGTGGAATACTTGGTTACCCTCTGCCTTTGTATCAGGGTAGAATATTCCCATATTCCTCCAGGATTTAAAAGAGAGCCCAGATGGATTTCCTACCATTTGAGCCTCTGCTGTGAGCCCTTCGCACCACCAGGTTTACTTGACCTTGGGTCTTTGGGACTGAAACCCCAAGTGTGAACGCTTCTCTTTCCCAGCGGCTTTAACTTCAAAGCCTCCGGGGGCCGTTTGAATGGTCCTATTGTTAAGCACTAAGAAACAAACACTCATAAACCGTCTTCCAACTGTCCCTTCCACCACACTCTTGCGTCCTGCGCGTTTGTCCCTCCATCCCAGCTGCGCTGTCCTGTGCCACTCCTTGTGGGAGAAAGCGTTTGGGTGGACTGTTTTGCGTCCCCAACTACCCCCCCCCCCTTATGAGAACCGCACGCGGGAACTCTCTGGTCTACCAGATGGACACAAAGAAACGCTGTCTGAGGTGAGCGGCGACCTTTGCTGAAATGTGAGACGGGCCCCTACTTGGATTTGAACTTTGAAGACCCAGAGATCGGAAGTTTCCATACAAGGATCAAAACGCGTCAGAGGAGGACCCGTTGATTTGGGCTGGCAACCCCGGCAGGTAGGATCTCTTGGCTCCGCGGCTCAGAACGGTGTAGCCCGAGCCCCGAAAAACCGCCTCACGGTGTCTGCTGACAGGTCCCCCCCCGACGGTTAGTGGAGAGAGCGTGAGGATAAATCAGGGCAACCCATCTCCACGACCGGAAAAGCAAATCAAAGCATGTCCTAGTGAATATCATCCTTCATTCAACAGCTCATGTCTGCGAGAGACTGTTAGGTTCACAGCAGTGTGGAAGCACAAAGAAATATAATTGTGGCGTGTCTGCAGGGGGCGGGTGCCTACTGAACACGGTGGTATCCAGCCGAAGCGGCAGTGCTGCCCAGCGGGGGGCATCGGTGGCTGGCAGGGACGGAGAGCAGGAAATGAAGAAAGAAACGGCGTTACGCCGCGTGGCAGCAGCCCCGGACGGCTGGCAGGGACTCAATCACGGGCAAAAATGAGATGCTGCTTGGAGACTCATACCTGCAGGGCGCTTTGCAGGAGGCCAGGGTCCCACAGAAGCAGGCGGGGCCAAAAGTCAGGGGGAGCAGAGAGTCTTGCGGCTTTGTGGCACCCACGTGCTGGCAGATGGCGAGGAGATGCACGTGGCACGCTCAGGGTCACTCAAGTGTCGCAGGCGCCGTTTCCACCCCACGAGCTTCCACGCGGCGCATCGGGGACGCACGCGTAGGGCAGGGAAAGAGAGCTTGGAAAAAGTGACCTGTGAGGACTCTGGGGAGGGGGCATTGCTGGGCCCCGGGAAGACAGGGATGCAGGTGGGTACTGGCGAGTGAGTAGGGTTCAGACGGCTGGAAAGGCAGGAAGGGCCTTCCAGATAGGGGCCCCATGGCCAGGGGTCAGCCCATCGCCGCGCGGGGTGCCCAGACTTCACCGCGCGGGCCCGGGCGCTCGGCCTGGACTGGGCCCAACCGTGGGAGGCTGCCCGACGGCCCAGCTCCCTGGGGATCTGGAACGCGTGCCAATGGGCAGCGCGCAAGGCTTTGGGCCGGCGCTCGGCTGCGGACTCGGAGGACCCCATCCGGGACGGAGGGAGGGCATGTGGCCTGGGAAGAGGAACCACAGGCTGGGAGATCCCCTAGAAGGCAACTGCGAGAACTGCGGGGGAGGGGGAGGAGGTGCTGCGGGCCTGGACTGCCAGGAAGAAAAAAGGGGAATTGGAAAAAAAAAAACCCCAAAAAACAAAAGGAAGAGAAAACCGAGAGAGGTGGGAGAGAGAACGGAGCGGGTGGGCTCCCAAGAAAGAGAGACTGGAGACTGGAGCCAGAGCAACTGGGAGACACACTGGGAGAACAAGAGACGGGCTCCTTGACATTCGAAGGACATTTCTGAATAAGACTGACAGCACGTTTTGGTTGTCAGAACTATCACCGAGAGCCCTCTGCCTTCACTGCCGCCCGCCTGCCCCCACCCCCAGCGCCAACACAACGCTGGTCCTTGTTACGTTTCTGTAATTTATAAACATGTATGACTGTTTTGCTAAGCGTCTGACTCTTGATTTCAGCTCAGGTCATGATCGCACAGATCGTAAGTTCGAGCCCCGCATAGGGCTCCCGGCTGACAGCAGGAAGCCATCTTGGGATTCTCTCTCTGCCCCTCCTTTGCTCGCATGCTCTCTCTCTCTCAAAATAAATAATTAAGACTGAAAAAAACAAATACAAACGAGAGCCCGATATACATATTGTACTATACCTTGCTTTGATTCACAATATACCATGACTATCTTTCAGTTATTGCATATAGCTTTTCCTCAATCGTTTTATTCTTTTTGTAATGTTTATTTTTGAGAGAGAGAGCGAACATGAGTGGGGGTGGCGGGGGCAGATAGAAAAGGAGATCAGAGGATCCCAATCAGGCTCCGTGCTGTCTTAGAGCCTAAGAGCAGGGCTTGAACCCAAGAACTATGGGATCATGACCTGAGCGGCAGTCAGTCGCTTAACCGACTGAGCCACCCAGGCGCCCCTCCTCAGCCTTGTTAACAGCTATGTAGCAGTCCACTGGATGGACTGCTGTACCGTCGTTTATTTCATCACTGCTCCACTGATACATGCGTATGTAGTTTCCGAATGTGTATTCTTATAACCAGTGCTTCACTTAATCTCATGTTCATATACTTCGGCGAGTGGTGAGGATAAGTTCTTGGAAATCACTGGATCACAGGATATGCAGTTGATATTTCTTGCAAAATTGCTCTCCAGAATGTTTCTCTGATTTAATTCTTCCACTAACAGGTTAATCAAGACCTCTTTGTGGATGCCTGTGGCAATTTGTCAACCTGCTCTTCTTACAACTGCAATAAATACTAGTTTGCCCCATTGGAAGGGATTATATTAGTCAACAGAATCCTAATGAATGAAGGGTTTCTTAATTAAAATAACCAGAAAGTCATTACTTGTAAATATATAAACAAGTTGATTATACCAAGAGGCTGAATACTTCTAATAAGCATGTGTGGATATTAAATTAACCATGGTTCACAAACCATCCATGGATGCATGGTTGATTGGAAATAACCACTTCACAGTGGTTACCCGATTCCTCTTTGCCAACTGCCAAATGGTATTCCTGTTTGGTTGATTATTATGCGTTGACATAACCCGTGATACTCCCGAACACATATATGTGTCAAGTAAAAGAATGGGTTTTGTTTTTTAGTGGATATTAATAATATAAATTATATAATAATTTACATAAATTAATAAAAAATTGAAATACTTGCTGGAAGATTATTGAAATACTTTTTAAAAAAAATATAGTTTATTTTCAAATTGGTTTCCCTACAACACCCGGTGCTCATCCCCACGAGTGCCCTCCTCCGTGCCCCTCACCCTCCTTCCCCTCTCCCCCAGCCCTGTCAACCCTCAGTTTGTTCCCAGTATTTGAGAGTCTCTTATGGTTTGCTTCCCTCCCTCTCTGTAACTTTATCCTTCTTGATTCAACAGATATTTGTTCAGCGTGTACAACGGACTGGGAAGGTACCTTATTAATTGCTTTAGGGACTACGTGGATGAATAAAACCTGGTTCTTGCCCTCAAAGTGCTCAGAGGAAACAGACAGGAGCATAGGAGAAATACAAAAGTCAATATAAAAACAGCTGTAAAACCAAGGCAGAATGAGAGAAGTGCTAAAGGAGGGGCACAAAGAAACGACTGATCATTCAAAAGACAGTGAACACATCTGCTTCCAGGGGGAAAGGGGCTTCATGTGGGGGACATGCATCGGAGAGAGGCTTTCAGGAACGATAGGACTTTTTGTTGAGATACTCACTTTTGGAGCCTCAAGGCTACCAAGCCGTGGGGACCCAGGGCCACGTTGGGAGTCCATATATGGGTGTTTCTGTCAACAGCTCGATGGAGCAGAATTTTCCAGTCACCCCAGCCCAGGTGCCAGATGTGAGTGAAATTTCCAGTGGAGCAATTTCCAGCGAGTGAAGACGCCTGTGGACACTTACCGCTCCTGGCCATTGAGTCACCCCGGCCACTCAAGTCTTCCCCGCTGAAGTCCCTGACGTTGTGGTGAAGAGATAAGCCCTGCCTGCCATTCTATGCATTTCTGACTCACAGAATTCAGGAGCATTAAAGAATTGCTGTTACACACACACACACACACACACACACACCCAAATAGGACTCCACAGGTAAGCTGGAAATAGGGAGAGGGGTTGATGCGACTGTGTCTTCAGATCAAAGAACAGGTCAGAACAGTCCAGGTGGGCTGGCATCAAGGATTTAAAGAGGGAAGTGGCAAGAGATCAGACTAGGTCTGAGGATGGAAAAAAATTAAATGGCAAGCGAAAGTGCCCTATTTGGGAGGCGAGGGCAATTCAGCAGAAGTTGAGTGGTAGCCTGTCGTTTTTGAGCCCGGAGGAGAATCGTATTAAGTGTGTGGCAGAGGGGCACCTGGGTGGCTCAATCGGTTAAGCGTCCGTCTCAGGACATGATCTCGAATTAGTGAGTCTGAGCCCTGCATCAGACTGTGCTGATGGGTGCGGAGCCCGTTTGGGATTTTGTCTCTGTGCCTCTCCCGCTTGCTGTCTATCTCTCTCTCAAAATAAATGAAAATAGACTTTAAAACATGTGTGGCAAAAGGGGCGCCTGGGTAGCTCAGTCAGTTGAGTGTCCGACTTCCACTCGGATCGTGATCTCGTGGTTTTTGAGTTCGAGCCTGGCGCCGGGCTCTCTGCTGTCAGCACAGAGCCTGCTTTGACTCCTCTGTTCTCCCCCCATCTCTGTCCCTCCTCCTCTGCTTGTGCTCTCTCTCTCTCTCTGTCTATCTCTGTCTCTCTCTCTCCCTCTCAAAAATAGATAAAAACATTATAAATTTTTTAACTGTGTGGTAGAAATTCAATTGTATATTATCTTCTTGCAATTCATCTTTTAAATTAATAAGAAGTTCAACCGGTCATTCATTCAACAAATCTTTTGTTGAGTGCTTCTACACATGTAAAATGACTATGTATATTTAAATTACCTTCTAAGTTTGAATAAGCTATTTGTTTCTTATCTCTTGCATTACTTTGTGTGATGCCTACCAGGAAAATGATTTTCTGTCCTCCACTTAGTTTGTGGAGAACAAAATGGGGTCCCTCCCCTGGGAGAGTGGGCAGGTTCTGTCCATGCCACGAGTCCAGCCCTTGTTAGCGCAAAGACAAGTACTAGGGTACCAAAATGAAAGACTGAGTTTTCTCAGTCCATTTTTGAAGCGGAGACAGAATTTTCACTATTGGGACTAAAGCATGCAATTTAACTCAGTCTCAAAAGGCTATGAGGAAGTGCTTTGGAAATTATAAAAGCGATATTCAAATGCAAGTTATTATTACCATTACTGAGTTGTATTCCACAAGCACAGAGTTCTACATCATACTGCCTGCATTTCTTCTTCAAATCACTCTGGAAGAGGCACCTGGCTGGCTTGGTCAGTCAGAGCATGCGACTCTTGATCTCAAGGTTGTGAGTTTGAGCACCATGTTGGGCAGAGAGGTTACTTAAAATAATCCTAACAGTGGGGCGCGGGGGTGGCTCAGTCGGTTAAGCAACCGGCTGGCCGACTTCGGCTCAGGTCATGATCTCATCATTCATGAGTTCAAGCCCCGCGTTGGGCTCTGTGCTGACTAGCTCAGAGTCTGGGGCCTGCTTCAGATTCTGTGTTTCTCTCTCTCTCTGCTCCACCTCTGCTTGTACTCTGTCTCTCAAAAATGAGTAAACATTAAAAAAATAATCGTAATAGTAATAATAATAATAAACCACTTTGGAATTTGTGCCTCGTTAAAAAATATTGCCTCAAAATTAAAAAGATACATATACACATGAATAAATCCTAAATAAGCATTAAATACATTCAGTGTAATCATGCTAATAAACATGTGTGATAATACCATGAATAAGAACAATACTGATTGATAAAACTCATACGTGGAAATGTAGTGAATGCAGATAAAACAGAATCTTACTCTAGACTCTGTACCTTTAATTTGATACTTAATTGAAATTCATACATTCAGTAGAATACCTATGTGTGCTGGTGTGTATAAGCATAATATAGCTGTTTATTTATTTTTTTAATGTTTTTATTTATTTCTAAGAGAGAGAGAGAGAGACCACGTGAGCAGGGGAGGGTCAGAGAGAGAGGGAGATACAGAATCTGAAGCAAGCTCCAGGCTCTGAGCTAGCTGTCAGCACAGCCTGATGCGGGGCTCAAACCCACGAACCATGAGATCATGACCTGAGCCGAAGTCGGACACTTAACCGACTGAGCCACCCAGGTGCCCCTAATATAGCTGTTTAAAGCCATGTTAGAACTTTCGTGCTAACGTTCAAAAGCACATAAGATAGCCTTCTTGCTTGATAATAATAGAAAGATTTTGAAATAATAGAAAGTTTCAAACACAGAAATTTG
This sequence comes from Hyaena hyaena, assembly GCF_003009895.1. Classification (NCBI taxonomy): domain Eukaryota; kingdom Metazoa; phylum Chordata; class Mammalia; order Carnivora; family Hyaenidae; genus Hyaena; species Hyaena hyaena. The sequence goes on along the minus strand of NW_024081390.1, from coordinate 528,998 downwards.
TCCCAGAGTAGCACATTTTTTTCACCTCAAATTATAAAAGTAACAGCTCCTGTTTACTAAGTGTTTACTATTTCTATGTGTCAGGTACTGTGCTAGATACTTTATATGCAATATCTCATTTAAAACTCACAGCAACCCCAGAAGGTAAATAATATTAAGAGGAAAGTAAGGGGAGAAAAAAGAGGAAAGTGAGGTGTACGTAGTTTAGGTAATCTTTCTAAGGTCACCCAATTAGTAAGTAGGATTCAAATGAAAATCGGGTCCAGGGATGCCTGGGTGGCTCAATCAGTTAAGCGTCTGACTCTTGATCTCAGTTCAGGTCTTGATCTCAGTGTCATGAGTTCATGAGATCATGACCTAAGTGAAAGTCGGACGCTTAACCGACTAAGCCACCCAGGCGCCCCCTTGATGGCATTCTTGATATGCTGCCTCCAAATATGGCACCTTGGCATATTGAATATTTCAAGATGAAGGAATTGGAGAAGCGGCGAGTGCACGAAGGACACTCTTGGGTCATGGACCTTTATGTGTGATGTGTCTTCCCTCTACCCGGGGGAAAGGGGTGTCCTTATCTCCAAAGACAGAGGGATGCTGAAAGCATTCGGAATGACCAGCTCTTGCTATTTCTCCCAGTTCACTACACTTAGCTCATAGTCGTCTCTCGAGCTTTCACAGGTTTCCATGATTTCCCAAGTCTTCCTCAAACCTAACATAAAAACACTCAGATGTAACTGCTGCTTCAGGCCTTCGTTTCCTTATGAAGGCTCCCGTGTCATGTAAAACGTATATTAAATAAATGTGTGTTTTCCTCTTGTTAATCTCCTCTTGGGTACAGGGCCCCCAGCCTATAACTCAGAAGGGCAGAGGAAACGAGCTTCCCTCCCCTACACACCCCATGCAGAAGATGGAAAGCGTTGCATCAGAACCGGGAAATGAACAGCCCAGCGTGGTGGCCAGAGGACTGCGGAGGAGGGCCCCCGAGAAGCAGCAACTTCTCAGGGAGAGAGACACCATAAAGCGGTGTGTGGACTCCTGGGCACACGTCTGAGTGTCATCCCAAAGATCGCTCGACCTAGTCTCCACTGCCTAGCCTCAGAGCGGCCCCCGAGTGGTGTGTATGAAGACGGATCCGAGTAAGGCTCCAAACACCCTGGACACCGAATGGACACTGGAGCCACAGCCCACAGAGGCTGGGCTGGAACGCGCAGCCCGAACCCAACCAGTTTCCATTAGGTTCTAAAGCAAACGCAAAACAATCTCGAAAAAGAAAACAAGCACAAAACCACGATGTTCTCCTTACAACTCAAACAAGACCCAGAGGCTCGTACTGGAGTATTCAAAACGTGCAGACTGCAATCCCAAATGACTCAGCATGTGAAAACTTAGGAACCTCAATCTGCGAGGGAGAAAACAAAAAGATCATCAGATTCCAACTCCAAGATGACACAGATGTAGGAATTATGACAACTACTTTGAAGCATCTATTATAACCATGGTTCAATAAATAAGGGCAAATACTCCATCTTCTTCTCTTTTTCTGCCTTCCCTGGTTTTAATTAAGCATTTTATGTGATTCCATTTTTTTCTCCTCTCCCGTCTCTTACACCATTGCTGTCAGTCATTTCACGTATCCGTAGGCTCTCATCACCAAGTACGTTGTTGCTTTATTTTAGGAAACCGTTATATAAATTAAGAATAAGAGAAACAAACGATTTTATTTTACTTTCATTTTTGTTTGTCAAAATTGAGTACGTATATCGTAATCCCTAGAGTAACCGCTTAAATAGATATGTAGAGAGATATAGTAAAAAAAAAAAAAAAAAAAAAACCTCAATGGATAGGGGCGCCTGAATGGCTCAGTCAGTTAAGCATCCGACTTCAGTTCAGGTCATGATCTCACAGTTCGTGGGTTCGAGCCTCGCGTCAGGATCTGTGCTGACAGCTTGGAGCCTGGAGCCTGCTTCCGATTCTGTCTCCCTCTCTCTCTTCCTTTCCTCCACTCATGTTCTGTCTCTCTCCATCTCTCAAAAATGAATGAACATTAAAAAAAAAAAAAAAAAACTCAAGGCAGCCTGGTGGCTCAGTCAGTTGAGTGTTCTATTCAACCATGTCCTGAGCCGAGGTCATGATCTCATCATTCACGAGTTCAAGCCCCGCATCGGGCTCTGTGCTGACAGCTCAGAACCTGGAGCCTGCTTCAGATTGTGTCTCTTTCCCTCTCTGCCCCTCCCCTGCTCATGCTCTGTCTCTTTATCTCTTAAAAATAAATAAAAACACTTTAAATTATAAAACAAAGAAAAAATTGATAAATTAAAATGGAACAATAAACAATATTATTGTAATTAATATAGGGCCCCCTGGCTGATTCAGTTGGTAGAGCATTTGACTCTTGATTGCAGGATCGTGAGTTCAATCCCTCTATTGGGCATGGAGCCTACTTAAAAAAAATATATATATATATATATTTACATAAGTTGATTAATATATTTGGATTAATATAATCCCAAAGAAGATAGAGAGGGGAAACAGAGGAATGAAAAACAGAGCGAACACAAAGAAAACAATTTCGGTGCCTGGGTGGCTCAGTTGGTTAAGCATTTGACTGTTGACTTCCACTCAGGTCATGAGCTCAGTCTTGTGAGTTTGAGTCCCACGTTGGGATTTTCCCTCTCTCTCTGCCCGCCCCCACTCACGCTCTGTCTCTGTCAAAATAAAGAGATAAACTTAAAAAAAAAAAAAGCAGGCTAGAACCTGCCTCTTTCTCTCTTTAAAAAAAAAAAAAGAAAAAGAAAACAATTAATAAAATAGTAGACCTAAATCCAAGCATGCCAATTACTATATATATATATATAAAAGCTCTAAACACATTATTTGAAAGACATAAGTTATCAGAATAGATTTATAAAAAAGATTCAATTGTATACTTTCTATAAGAAAGCCTCTCTAGATATAATAAAATAGGCAAGGGAGGGGCACCTGGGTGGCTCAGTCAGTTAAGTGTCCGACTTCAGCTCAGCTCATGATCTCATGGTTCATGGGTTCGAGCCCCACATCGGGCTCTGTGCTGACAGCCACCTCAGAGCCTGGAGCCTGTTTCCGATTCTGTGTCTCCCTCTCTTTCTGACCCTCCTCTGCTCACACTGTCTCTCTCTCTCTCAGAAATAAATAAAACATTAAAAAATTTTTTTTAAATAGGCAAGGGAAAGGGAAAAGGATGGGAAAAGATATATATATAACACAATTACTAATCAAAATAACGTTGGGGTGACTATATTAGTATTAGATGAAATCGCCTTCAGAGCAAGGAAAACTAGCAAGGATAAAGAACAACATTGCCTAATGATAGTCAAATTATGACGAAGACAAAAGAATTCTCTATGGATATGCAACTGAAACAGAACTTCAAAATATATGAAGGAAAAAATGGTAGAACTGAAAACGCACATCCACAAACAAAGTTACAGATTTAAACACTACGTCCTTAGTAATTGATAGAATAAGTAGACTATGTTATCAGCGTTATGAACAACACCATCAGCCAATGTATCTAATTGATATTTAGAGAACACGCTACCCAATGAGAACAGAATACACATTCTTTTCTACTGCAAATGCAACATTCCCCAACATAGACCACATGCTGGGTCATAAAACAAATATTCACAGGTTTAAAATAATTAAAATAATGAAAAGTACGTTGACTGACCTTAATGGAATTAAACAAGAAATCAGTAACATAAAGATAAAGGGGCAGCTGGCTGGCTCACTCAGAACATGTGACTCTTAAACTCAGGGTTGTAAGTTCGAGCCCCACGTTGGGTGTAGAGATTACTTAACAATAAAATCTTAAAAATAAGATAATTGGATGGGTGCCTGGGTGGCTCAGTCAGTTGAGCGTCCGACTTCGGCTCAGGTCATGATCTCACAGTTCATGGGTTCGAGCTCCACGTCGGGCTCTGTGCTGACAGCCAGCTCAGAGCCTGGAGCCTGCTTCCGAATCTGTATCTCCTTCTCTCTCTGACCCTCCGCTGCTCATGCTGTATCTTGCTCTCAGAAATAATTAAAAAAAATAAAAAATATATATAACTGGAAAATCACCAATCAATTAGAAGTTTAACCATACACTTCTAAACAATCCATGTGACAGAAGAGCCTGGGTGGCTCAGTTGGTCAAGTATCTGACTTAGGCTCAGGTCATGATCTCGTGGTTCCTGAGTTGGGGCCCCGAGTGGGGGCTCTGTGCTGACAGATCAGAGCCTGGAGCCTGCTTCAGATTCTGTGTTCCTTTCCCTCTCTGCCCCTCCCCTGCTTGTTCTCTTTTTCTCTCTCTCTCTCAAAAATAAATATTTTAAAAATAAATAAATATTTCAGTCATCTAGGTGATAAAGAGGAAATCTCAGGGGCAAATGAGAAAATTTGGTAGTGAGAGAGAGACAGAGAGGAGGGGAGACAGTGAGGTAAAATGAAAACATGGAGTGGTACATCCTTGTTTAATGGCGGAGGGGAAACAATATGGAGGAAGGAAGAGACTGGGTTGTAGAGAAGAAAGGCTCCCTGGGGAAGGTGAGCTGTATACTTAAAAGCACAGGCGTCCCTCTGTCCAGAAGTTAGGCTTGTACATACTTTTATTTTCTTTGAAAATGTGGGCATTAGTACAGTAAGCCAACCTCTGTCTTTTTCTCTTGGTGATATCGGTCTTCCATCATGGGAAGAGGCTTGGTGCAATGCAGCAGTTCTCAAATGTTTCAGTGTCAGGACCACTTTACACTCTTAAAAATGATCAAAAACCCAAGAGAGCTTTGTGGGTTATATCAATTGTTACTTATCATATTGGAAATTAAAGCTGAAAAAATTCTAAAGCATTGATTATGTGCATGGCAAATATAATAATTATAAGCCCCTTCCATGTCAACAAATTAATATTTTTATTAAAAAATAAACTAAATTTCTCAAAGTAAAAAATAACTTACTGTGACAAGGGGCATTGTTTTTTATTGTTGCAAATTTCTTTCATGTTTGGCTTAATCGAAGACAGCTGATTCTCATGACTGCTTCTACATTCCGTCTGTTGCAATGAATGGTTTGGTTGAAGCAGATGAAAATAAATTCAGGCTCACACAGAAATGAAGTCAGAAACGGAGGCTATTGTATTAGCCTTTTTAGGTGATGATGGACAGTTTTCTTCGATAAAATGCCCAAACTTGGCAAGGGTTAGTTTCTTAAAGCTAAGTTGTAATGTGGAATCTGAAATCAACATCGATGAAATTTATGTTTCTGTTACATGAAAACCCATGGTAACGTTGACCATTTTTAGGACTTAATTAATTTTTATGTTTATTTATTTATTTTGAGAGGGAGCGAGAGAGCTGCACGAGTGGAGCAGGGGCAGAGAGAGAGGGAGAGAATCCCAAGCAGGCTCCACGCTATCAGCACAGAGCCTGATGTGGGGCCCAAACTCACGAACTGTAAGATCATGACCTGAGCCAAAGTCAGACACTAAAATGACAGCCACCCAGGCTCCCCGAATACTCACCATTATTTTCGTTTTTTCAGAATTTTATTTCTAATGTTTATTTTAATCTTTAAAGAAAATGATACTGTGCTGCAGTTGAGTTCTGCCATTTTTTCCCTATAATTTATTTGTTTTTTATAATTTACATTCAAGTTAGCATATGGTGCAACAATGATTCCGGGAGTAGATTCCTTAAGCCCCTCACCCAGTTAGCCCATCCCCCCTCCTACAACCCCTCCAGCAACCCTCTGTTTGTTCTCTATATTTAAGAGTCTCTTATCTTTTGTCCCCCTCGCTGCTTTTATATTATTTTTGCTTCCCTTCCCTTATGTTCATCTGTTTTGTATCTTAAAGTCCTCATATGAGTGACATCATATGATATTTGTCTTTCTCTAATTCCACTTAGCATAATGCTCTCTATTTCCATCCATGTAGTTGCAAATGGCAAGATTTCATTCCTTTTGATCGCCGAGTAACACTCCATTGTACACATATACCACCTCTTCTTTATCCATTCATCAGTCAATGGACATTTGGGCTCTTTCTATACTTCAGCTATTGCCGATAGCCCTGCTATAAACATTGGGGGTGCGTGTGCCCCTTCGAAGCAGCACAGTTGTATCCCATGGATAAATACCTAGTAGTGCAATTGCTGGGGTGTAGGGTAGTTCTATTTTTCATTTTTTTTTTTTCTATTTTTCATTTTTTGAGGAACCTCCAGAGTGTTTTCCAGAGTGGCTGCACCAGTTTGCATTCCCACCCGCAGTGCAGAAGAGATCCTTTTTCTCTGCATCCTCGCCAACATCTGTTGTTGCCTGAGTTGTTAATGTCAGCCATTCTGACGGGTGTGAGGTGGTATCTCCTTGTGGTTTTGATTTCTGTTTCCCTGAGGATGAGTGATGTTGAGCATCTTTGCATGTGTCCATTGGCCATCTGAATGTCTTCTTTAGAGAAGTGTCTATTCATGTCTTTTGCCCATTTCTTCACTGGATTGTTTGTTTTTTGGGTGTTGAGTTTAAGTTCTCTGTGGATTTTGGATACTAACCCTTTATCTGATAATGTCATTTGCAAGTATCTTCTCGCATTCCGTTGGTTGCCTTTTAGTTCTGCTGCTTGTTTCCTTCGCTGTGCGGAAGTTTTTATTTTGATGGGGTCCCAGTAGTTCATTTTTACTTTTGTTTCCCTTGCCTCTGGAGACGTGTTGAGTAAGAAATTGCTGCAGCCGAGGTCAAAGAGGTTGTTGCCTGCCTTCTCCTCTAGGATTTTGATGGCTTCCTGCCTTACGTTTAGGTCTTTTATCCATTTTGAGTTTATTTGTGTGTACGGTGTAAGAAAGTGGTCCGGGTTCATTTTTCTGCACTTTGCTGTCCAGTTTTCCCAGCACCATTTGCTGAAGAGACTGTCTTTATTCCACTGGATATTCTTTCCTGCTTTGTCAAAGATGAGTTGGCCATATATTTGTGGGTTCATTTCTGGGTTTTCTATCCTGTTCCATTGACCTGAGTGTCTGTTTTTGTGCCAGTACCATACTGCCTTGACGATTACAGCTTTGTAATCCATCTTGAAGTCTGGGATTGTGATGCCTCCAGCTTTGGTTTTCTTTTTCAAGATTGCTTTGGCTATTCGGGGTCTTTTCTGGTTCCCAAGAACAATTAAAAAAATTTTTTTAATGTTTTATTTATTTCTAGGAGAGAGAGAGACAGCGTGAGCAGGGGAGGGTCAGAGAGAGAGGGAGTGACAGACTCTGAAACAGGCTCCAGGCTCTTAGCTGGCAGTCAGCACAGAGCCTGATGCGGGGCTTTAACCCACGAACCGCGAGATCATGACCTAAGCGAAAGTCGGACGCTTAACCGACTAAGCCACCCAGGCGCCCCCCAAGAACAATTTTAGAATTGTTTGTTCTAGCTCTGTGAAGAATGTTGGTGTTATTTTGATAGGGATTGCACTGAATATGTAGATTGCTTTGGATAGTATTGACATTTTAACAATATTTGTTCTTCCTATCCACGAGCATGGAATATTTTTCCATTTTTTTGTGTGTCTTATTCAATTTCTTTCATAAGCTTTCTATACTTTTCAGTGCATAGGTTTTTCACCTCTTTGGTTAGACCGGCTAACCAATTTGGTTTGGTCGGCTCAGGTCATGATCTCACGGTTCGTGAGTTTGAGCCCCACGTGGTCAGTGCAGAGCCTGCTTTGGATCCTGTCTCCTCCTCTTTCTGTCCCTGCCCCACTTGTGCTCTCTCTCTCAAAAATAAGTAAAACATTTTTAAAAAAAGAAAAAGAAAAGAAACCTCAGAATCGGTTTATGAGAAAATCCTCGGTAAAAGTCAGAACCAGTGATCTACTTGTTTGTCGTGTTTTGTTGGAAAATACTTTGAGTTGCTGATGCTAACACCATGAGGTATACTTAATAACAACACGTTCTTTATCATTTATTTAACAACGTTGTATGTACAAATCTGTAATTTTAAGACATCAACTTTTTAAAAATCTGATTTTCTGTTTCAAAATTTTCTAATGATTAAAATTGCTGCTAGACAAAAGTTTCTAGCTTTATATTATTTTATAATGAGGAATAAACATCAAATCAACAAATATTAATAAAAATGCAACACTAAATGCAACACTATCAATACCTCCTATTTCATGTCAATGTAAATCCTCTGTCTCCCCACCCGTCCACAAATTGGAATAGCTAAAAAAAGAACTTTAATTTTTAGGGCTCTGTGGTCTAAAATTATAAGTAGTAATTTTAAAGAAATTTAACACTCACACATACACAGAAAATCTCTCCACGCTTGGATTTTTATGAAACGTTTCAGAGTATATATCTAAATTTTAACCCTGGAAACCAGGCTGTATAGAATTTCTCACTGAGTTTAAGGAACACCACTATAATTAAGTTTGGGCAGCTGCTATATATTTGCAGCGTTCTTTTTTTTAAGATTTTATTTTTAAGTAATCTCTACACACGATGTGGGGATCGAACTCACAACCCTGAGATCAAGAGTCCCATGCTGCATGGGCTGAACCAGCCAGGCACCGCTATTTGCTATGTTATTAAATCAGCAAAAAAAATTTTTTTTAATTTTTAATTCACTTATTTGAGAGAGAGTGAGAGAGAGACAGAAAACACAAGTGGGGGAGGGGCCAGAGGGAGAGAGAGAACATCCTAAGCAGGCTTCATGCTCAGCATGGAGCCCAAGGTGGGGCTCAATCCCACGACCCTGGGATCATGACCTGAACCAAAATCAAGAGTCAGATGCTTAACTTTAAATATTTGGGCATGTATCAGTTTTAGTTTTGGTATTAAAACCCATTATAAAAAAAAAAAGCCTTTCCAATGAAACTGTTTATATAATAATACTTTCAAAAACAATATCTAAGTTCCAACCACTGATCAATCCATTTATTTTCAGAAGTATTTGATGCTGCGAAGTTCCAGTCTAGTTCACACACTTGGCTCGTTCTCTTGTACCAAAGCGTTTACACATCCCACTCTCAAAATTCTAGTTTCATTGCAGGGGACCGACCATTCCTATGCCCTTCGTGCGTCCAAACTGTGCAGTGCTTGAATAGCCAGTTAGCCTAGTCATGTAATCATTCTCTGGAGGTATGTCAGGAAGGTATAAGCTCTGCCTCTAGTAGGACTTGAATTTGATCATGTGTCTGTAGGATGCATAAGCAGGGGCGCCTTGGTGGCTCAGCTGGTTGAGCAGCCGACTTTTGAATTTTTTTTTTAATGTTTTATTTATTTCTAGGAGAGAGAGAGAGAGAGACAGCATGAGCAGGGGAGGGTCAGAGAGAGAGGGAGTCACAGACTGAAACAGGCTCCAGGCTCTGAGCTGGCAGTCAGCACAGAGCCCGACGCGGGGCTCGAACCCACGAACCGCGAGATCATGACCTAAGCGAAAGTCGGACGCTTAACCGACTAAGCCACCCAGGCGCCCCGAGCAGCCGAGTTTTGATTAGGCTCAGGTCATCATCTCACGGTCATGGGTTCGAGCCCTGCATCAGGCTCCTCACTGAGCATGAAGCCTGCTTAAGATTCTCTCTCTCCCTCTGCCCCTCTGCCCTGCTCTCTCTCTCTCTCTCTCAAAAGAAAGGAATGAATAGGCAGGCAACCATAAAACATATATGAAATTAAGTACTTACAACACAAAGCAGGTCAGGCCACACCATGAGATTACTTCCTTGGAAAGAGATGTTGACGTAGAAGAACCTAGGTAACCCCTATAATTCTTTGGATATTTGTAACTTAGTTTTATGCCATTACCTTTGTCTATTTTTGGCTTCTTTAAGAATAACAGTACTTAGGGGTGCCTGGGTGGCTCAGTCGGTTAAGCCTTCGACTTCGGCTCGGGTCATGATCTCGCAGTTTGTGAGTTCAAGTCCCGCATCTGGCTCTGGGCTCTGTGCTGACAGCTCAGAGCCTGAAGCCTCCTTTGGATTCTGTCTCCCCCTCTCTCTGCCCCTTGCATGCTCATGCTCTGTCTCTCTCTGTCTCTCAGTAATAAATAAACGTTAAAAATTTTTTTAAATGGTCATTTGAAAAAAAGAATACCATGCCTTATGACTATGCTGAGGAATATTTTACTTTTAGAGAAAGAGAGAGAGAGAGAGAGAGCATGAGTGGGGGAGGGACAGAGAGAGAGGGAGACACAGAATCTCAAGCAGGCTACAGGTCTGAGCTGTCAGCACAGAGCCCGATGCAGGGCTTGAACTCCCAAACCTTGAGATCATGACCTGAGCCAAAGTCAGATGCTTAACTGACTGAGCTGCCCAGATGCTCTGGGGAATATTTTATTTAAAATGGCTCACTTTTGGGTGCCTGGGTAGCTCAGTTGGTTGAATATCTGACTCTTAGTTTTGGCTCAGGTCATGATCTCACAATTCATGGGTTCAAGCCCCAAGTTGGGCAGTGCACTAACAGCACAGAGCCTGCTTGGGATTCTCTCTCTCTCTCTCTCTCTCTCTCTCTCTCTGCCTCTCCCCTGCTTGTGCACACGTGTGTGTGCTCTCTCTTTCTCTCTCTCTCTCAAAATAAATAAACCTTAAAAGAATAAAATGGCTTATTTTATGTTCTCAAGGGAATTTCTATAGTTTGTTCACAACTACAATCTGGTCCCCCGTTCTGCAATCAAGAAAACTTCAAGGTTATTTAATGATTGCTAGTAGCTCTCCAAATCAGCCTTTGATTTGTTTTTGCTCTGGTTAAGGAGTTTCAGAATCATAAAATTCTGGAAGAGATTTTTTTAATGTTGTTTTGGCCCATCCCCCACCCCCAACCTTCATGGAGGAATAACCAAAACCTTTTTGATACTTAAATGAGATCCTTGACATAGATAGTTCTTAAATACATCCCAGAGGAAATTCCCTCGCCTTGTAATGTTTCTTGAACTTCTTTTGTTCCTCATGGTTCAGTTATAGCTCACTTATTTAAAAACATAGTGGTTGGTGGTTAGATGATTTTTCAGTCATGCTGATTTTTTTGGGACCAAGTACCTTTATCATGATGTTTAGACTCTGGCCACAGTCTTTACCCCAACAATCTCGTGAATACCCCAAAACTGGGGACTTTGGTTTTTCACCTCTCTACCTCTAGAACTTAGCACACTACCTGCATGTAGTTAGAGTTCAGTAAATGTTGATTATCAGACGAGGACTTAGTACAGGGGAAGAGAAGGCGTTACATTCGAGATCTTGGCAATGCCACTGTCAAAGAAGAAATTCATTCCCACTGTTGTGTTTACGTTTGTCAGTTTTGGGTAGCTTCATGGTTCTAATAGAGTGATTTCAAAGTCTGCTCTTATGTGACTCTTGATCTCAGGGTCATGATTCCGAGCCCAATGTGGGTACAGAGGTTTCTAAAAGAAAATTAATAAAACTTAAAAATTTTTTAAAAAGTAAAAGCCTAGGGGCACCTGGGTGGCTCAGTCGGTTAAGCATCTGAGTTCTGCACAGGTCATGATCTCATGGTTCATGGGTTCAAGCCCCATGTCGGGCTCTGTGCTGGCAGCTAGCTCAGAGCCTGGAGTCTGCTTCAGATTCTGTGTCTCCCTCTCTCTCTGACCCTCCCCTGCTCACATGGTCTCTTTCTCAGAAATAAATAAAACATTAAAAAAAATTTTTTTTAAAAAGTAAAAGCCTACTCTTAACCATACATTTGATTTTTAGTCAGAAGCTACAATAGCACTTTGTATCACGTCAGTTATAATTTTTGCATATATAGGTAAAAGCCAACTCCTTTGAGTGTATCTTGTAAAGATATGCCCATTACCCAAACAAGGTCTGCCTTTTGGGGGGACTTAACTGTAATTCAGAGTATGTCTGAGTGGCCTTGTCACAAAATAAATATATTTGGTTGAATACTTCGACATGCGACTTATTCCTGCAGTATAATATTTCCTGTTTTCTCCCTGTCTCTATAGAAAGTTTTCTGTCTTTTTTTAAAAATTTTTAATGTTTAATTTATTTTTTTCTGAGAGAGAGAGAGAGAGACAGCATGAGCAGGGGAGGGTCAGAGAGAGGGAGACACAGAATCAGAAGCAAGCTCCAGGCTCTGAGCTGGCTGTCAGCACAGAGCCCAACATGGGGCTCGAACCCACGAACCATGAGATCATGACCTGAGCCAAAGTCGGACGCTTAACCGACTGAGCCACCCAGGCGCCCCTTCTGTCTTTTTTTTTTAAAATACGGGTTGTTTTTCTGTTTTAACCTTTTTTTACTGTTTATTTTTGAGAGAGAGAGAGAGACAGAGTGTGAGCAGGGGAGGGGCAGCGAAAGAGGGAGACACAGAATCTGAAGCAGGCTCCAGGCTCCGAGCTGGCTGTCAGCACAGAGCCCGACGCGGGGCTTGAACTCACAAACCGTGAGATCATGACCAGGGCCGAAGTGAGACACTTAGCTGACTGAGCCACCCAGGCGCTCCAGAAAATATATTTTCTTATACTATAGAAAACCCTGTGTATATTATGAATGCAGTGGTGCAGAAAATTTGTTTCCAAAAATTCTATAATGAAAGCTCTTGCATTACTTTGTTTCCCCGCCTCTCCCCCAACACTAGAGTAGCCTAAAGTGACTGGTAGTGATGTTATTGCCAGAGCAGTTCACCAAGCACTTGTGTCGCCAGTTACGCCAATAGAAGTCATGGCGGTAAATTGGCTGTGCTCATGCGCACTCACCAGCATGGGGTTAAGGGGCGGGCTCGAGCCGGTGCACTCTTGACTTCACTTCCACTGATTGAGCGATTCCTATTTGGCAGACGCTGTGCCAAGTACTTCATGTGTATTATGTTCTTTTGGCCTCACAGCCGCTGTGTGACGAGTCCTATAATGATCTCATTTGTAGATGGCACATTTGAGGCGACGAGAGTTAAAATAACTTTTTGAAGGTGGAGAGAAGCAAATCTAGGATTCTAACCCAGCTCAGTTTGATACTGAACTCCCTTTTCTTTTCTTTTTACAAAAACATTTATGTATTGGGTCGGTTAAGCAACCGACTCCAGCTCAGGTCATGATCTAGTAGTTCATGAGTTCGAGCCCCATGCGGGGCTCTCTGCTGATAATGTGGAGCCAGCTTTGGATCCTCTGTCTCTTCTGTCTCTCTGCCCCTTCCCCGCTCATGCGTGCATGCTTTCTCGCTCTCTCTCTCAAAAATAAACCCTAAAAAATGTTTTAAATATTGATGTATTTATTTTTTAAATTCCGGTGTAGTTAACATACAGTGTTATATTAATTCAGGTGTACGGTATAGTGATGCAGCAATTCCATACATTTCTCAGTGCTCATCGTGGTAAATGTATTTCTGAGAGAGAGAGAGACAGTGTGAACAGGGGAGGGTCAGAGGGAGAGGGAGATACAGAATCTGAAACAGGCTCCGGGCTCTGAGCTAGCTGTCAGCACAGAGCCCGACGCGGGGCTCGAACCCACAAACCGCGAGAATATGGCCTGAGCCGAAGTCGGACGCTTAACCGACTGAGCCACGCAGGCGCCCCATCATTTGTTTTGCTTATTAAACTACACGTATGAGTCAAGGCTTGCGGTATTTGTCGTTCTTTGACTGACTTCTTTCACATAGCATTATACCCTCTAGCTTCATCCACGTTGTTGCAAATGGCAGAATTGTGTTTTTTTATGGCTGAATAACATTCCAGTGTGTATGTCTACCACCTCTTCCTTATCCATTCATCTGTGGATGGATGCTTAGGTTGCTTCCACACCTTCGCTATTGTAAAGAACGCTGCAATAAACATAGGAGTGCGTATATCTTCTCAAATTCGTGTTTTCATGTTCTTTGGGTGAATACCCAGTATGGAAGTTCGTTAACAAATTAAAAGTAGAATTATCATATGAAGTTCCTTTTCTTAATCCTTATACATATGATCTCTCCAGGTGTTTATCAACATGGCTACGAGTGGGGCAATCTAGTTTCAGAGACTAGCTGGAGGAGTGAGGCCCAATTAGTAGAGGATGCAGATATCAAACTAGTAACCACTAGATACTGGATTTCATCAAGGCTTCATCCTGGGTCACCTTCTTATTTTTACCCTTTCTCTGAGCACTCTCATGTAGCCTCTGGAAGTCAGTTTTCATCTATATACCCCTGACTCTTAAATTGTATGTATAATCCAGACCTCTCCTCAAAGGTCCGGACCCGAACGGCCAATTGCTTATCTACCAGCTTTCTGTGCATCTGTCTGTACATTGTCAACTCCCGTCTATTTTTCAGATCACAGCTTAATTATCGCTTCCTAAGGGAAGCCCTCTCTGGCACACTTCTACCCTTCCCCCATCCCTGGCCTAAATTAGGCTCTTTTGCCGTATATGTTCATATATTTTACTCCTTTCCTTCAAAGCTCTCATGTCTGCTTAGTGATTGTTCAGTGTCTGTCCCACCCCACCCCACCCCATGATTTCCCTGAGGACAGTAACTTTGTCTGTTTTGCCCACCATTGGATCTTCAGTGCCTCACACAGAGTAGGTACTTGGTTAATACTAATTTAATAGAGAGAGAGGGATGATGGATGGATAGATGAGTATAAACAGAAAATAGAAAAATAAGGATAGCCTTATGAAGCCCATATCATTCCCTCCTTTCTTTCTTTCTTTCTTTCTTTCTTTCTTTCTTTCTTTCTTTCTTTCTTTCTATCTCTTTCTTTCTTTTCCTCCCTCCCTCCCTCCCTCCCTCTCTCTCTCTCGCTCTTTCTTTCTTTCTTTCTTTCTTTCTTTCTTTCTTTCTTTCTTTCTTTCTTTCTTTCTTTCTTTCCTGCCCCTTCCTCCCTTCTCTCTGGTTAGAGAGAAACTCTATCACTGAGGGGGCATTTTGGGAGATGCTCTGCCCTAGGCACTATGGTCTTGGCTTTTGACACTGGACCACGCTACTTTGGCTAATCATGAGGTGGAAAGCCATAGTGTTTCTTAGACACTTTGGAATGTGATTGAAGGTGCTTTTGGCATGAAAAATAGAAGCTGTGGCTGTAAATGCGATTCAAACAATGATGATGGTGATGATTGTGATAAATATACTGTAATAGTAATGGTGATTTTGATTTACAGTAGAGAAACGTGGACTCAGAGAGATTATATGCCATAAGGTCATATAGTTATAATCAGCAGTGTGTGGGAGCTAGCGTGCACTAACTTGTGAGAGCCCATCGTTATAGTTTCAAGAATCTCGCGAGAATGGCGATGTCTTTTGGAAACTTGAAATCGTCATGGTGGGTGTATTCTCACCCTGGAAATTGGCAAATTCTATATATCGGGGCTCCTGGCCCAACCCCCACCATTTACCAGCATAACACTGGCTCTAATTTAACCGCTCTGTTTTATTACCACCACATTAACCACTAGGCTTTATTATCTCATTTGTTCGTTGCTATCTTCTCAAGTTTTCCTGACTCAAGTCATCTATAAAAAAGATCACCAAATGGCAAGGGGACTGAGGCACTACTGGATGACACTTTTTCTCCGACTATCCCTTCTCATTTCCGGGAATAACTATCTACCTTTTTTTTTTTTTTTTTTTTTATCTTGCAGACAATGATTTGTCATAAATGAAATGAGTGAATCTTGGGTGAAGGGAGCTACATCTTGCAGAAGGTTTGTCCATTGTCCAAGTCTAGGGATGAGTGGTGAACAGAAGTGTGTGTGTGCATGCGTATGCGCACTCATGCACACGCACGTGTGTGTGCTTGCACAAGTATATTGCAGGGTAAGGGAAAGACAGCATTTGATAAGTGTGCCCATGCAAGAAACTTACTATTCTCGTTTTTGTTTCTCCTTCTTCTTTCTTGTCCTTATATCTGGCCTTTCTGTTGCTCTTTTTTGTCCCTTCTCTTAAGCAAGTGTTATTGTTAGGGTCATGCGCAGGACCTGAACAAATGTCACTGAGGCTGACACCATTCCCTTTGTCTCCACGAATTCTGTTTTAGTCACATTCATGATCAGAATCAGCTCCTCTTGCTATAGCATATGATCGATGATACTTTTTTTTTTAATGTTTATTATTTTTGAGAGACAGAAACAGGGCATGAGCAGGGGAGGGGCATAGAGAGAGAGGGAGACACAGAATCCGAAGCAGGCATAGGGCTGGATGCGGGGCTCGAACCCACGAACCGAGATCATGACCTGAGCTGAAGTCAGACACTCAACCAATGCCCCGATCTATGATTCTTGATTAAAGAGCATGGGCCAATAAACAGGAATGTTGGTATTTTGCCAATAACACAAAGAGAGTTTCATATGAAACAACTCACCAGGCCACAGAGATTAATTTGTTGTAGAGGGATCCCTAAATTCAATAGAAATGCCCCTTCAATAAAAAGCCATTATCTTCATTCTGCTGAAACATATGGAATAATTTGGACCAGTTTACTTGCATATGAAAGAACTTGATTTTAATATGTGAGAAGAAGCCCTACCTACCTAAGGTCCATATAATAATACAGCAGCCTCTCATCAACATTTTTATTATTCATGAAAATAGGAGCAGAAAGAAAAACCTAACATTTCTTGCGTATCCTACGTGCCACGCACTGGGCTCAATGTTCGAGTCCTCACAATAACTCAGTGAAATGTTTACTTTATCTCCCATTTTAGAGATGAGCTAACTGAGTCCCAGAGTTTGAGGAACTTGCCCAGGTAGTGACTGGTGGAGACACAGTTTGAATGTGGGCAATCTGCTTCTGGAATCCTGCGCTGTGACTACTACATTCTCCTACCCTTTGTTTCTACTCTTCATTTCTTTTGTTTGTTTAGTTTATTATTAATAGTTTTTTGTCCAGTTGGTTTCCATATAACACCCAGTGCTCAACCTCACAAGTGCCCTCCTCCATGCCCATCTACTCTTCATTTCTTTTAAAGGCTTAAGCCTTTCATTGATATTATTTTATTTCCTTTCTTCCCATCCCTTCCACTGAGACATTTCTTCATTCCCATTTCATGCTTAGGGAAAGTTTGCCAAAAGTTTGTAAAATGAATGGCCTGCATGGTTAATTGGTAACATGCCTGACACAGCCTTCTGCTGCTGTCTGCTAAAAGCCCAATTTTCAATTCCCTTGAGAGTTGACTAGATGGGTCATGACCATAAGGTTTCAGGATGCCATCTATAAATGTGGCTTAAAAGAGGTAGTAGCCTTGTTACTTTCTCATCAGGTCGTATTTACTGTCATTTTCCATACTTGTACAGAGTGCGACGACCTCTTCAACGCTGCTACTTTCTGAATCAGAGCCTTCTTATCTACACATTGTTATCAGAAATCTTGTTTCTGTTTAATGTCAATTTCAGGGAAATGCACTATTCCCTAGGTGTTTCCAAAGAAAACTATTTCATCACTTAATCTTTTGAGAGCTCATGCAGATGCATGTACATGTTCAATTACTTGGCTCTTTCTTATAGACTGGCTCTGTAGACTTTGGAGCTGCAGCACCTTTCTCTCCTGGGTAATTGATATATTTTAGTAAAATTACTTGAAAGGACTGTCTCCTTGAGCATCTGCCCTGCTGAAATTTTCTTAATCATTTTTCCTGTCCATTCTCTTGTCCTGGAAAGGTACGGAGGCATAACATAAATGTTTATCCGAACTGTCGTGTGTGTGTGTGTGTGTGTGTGTGTGTATTTTCTGTGAACAAGCTGTTCCCTGATGATTAGTCAGTCAACCTGAGCCTTGCTTTTCGGCTTCTCCAGCCCAATAAGTGAAAAGTAATCTCACTTTCTATACTGCTTAGACTTGGTTGGAAAAAGCCTTTCAACTTCCAGAACTAGCTTTCTGAAGCACATGCTTTGTGATTACTCTTTTTTTTGGAAGAGGGACGAAAAACGCTGACTCAACTTTACATTGGCTCCCACCTACGTTGTACGGTCTCACATCCACCCTAACACTTGGCGTATTTTTCAGAGATCAAAATGATGGCAAAATAATATTTCGTGTCAGCAGGGGCGTGATGTTCCTACTCGGATAGCATGAGTATTTTGCTCTCTGCTTTCACTGTTTGTTAATTGCTCTCTCATTTACTCGGTCATCAGATAATTAGACAGTATTTATCAGTGCAGAGGCCTGTGCAAGCCTTGAGGAAGATGCAAACATGAGGCAAAACCCAAAAAATCCACATTTATAAAAAACGGACTAGAATATACTGCAGCACATCAATGGAATCTGTGTTATGAATCCATTTATATTCTTGGGCATATCAAATCATAATTGTCAAACTTACAGCAGGAGTCTTTTCCTTATTAATCTGTGGCTTCTGTTTTCTACACATGAGAAGTAAAATAATTGTCTAAAACAAATACGTTTCTGGCACGGACACTTTTAGTAGCACAGCATAATTAAACCATAACTGATTCCATTTCCTATGTTGTTGGTGTTTATTGTAGACACCAATCCATGCTTATGTGGTCCGTGTTATCTGCATGTAGTGCTGGAAATTCTATGGCGTGATATCCTTCCAATTGGATTCTCCCATTTTTCTCTGCATGCTCTAGATCCCAGAGTCCAATCAATGAAATCTTATCACTGGTGAACTCTTCAACATGGACACACTATCATCATCATCATCATCATCATCATCATCATCATCATCGTCATCTGCTGTTGCTCCTGCAGGTAAAGCCACTCTTGACTCGCTCAGCCCCATTCTCTTTGTTAGTGGATCCCTTGTTTTGCTTTCTCTTACCCAAATGCTCAGGAAAAGTGACCCATTTCTCAGCTCCAAGAGGGTGGCTCATGACCAGTCCTAATCTGTCATGCTCATCCTGTCCTCCGACCCCCACCCCATGGATTGGTCAAGGTGGGGGCATAAGGCTGACACATCATCACAAGTGCCGAGTGACTCTCCCATCCAAGGCACCGCATTTGTGAAGCTGTGGACAAAAAGCATCACTGCTCGCCCGAGGACTTTATTACTTACCTGGGACATGACACGTGCGTTCGTGAAAACGTGATCAAATATAAGTCAGCAACAAAGCGAAATGCCAAATAAGCATTACGGACGAGAAGTTCCATAGAAATGCAAAGCGGGGAGAGACCCCTCATCCCTACCTTGGAGGTCCTCTGTGAAAATGTGTCGATGCTGGAAATGATTCTTTTTACCTCTATTGATAGAACGCATTTGCAGGCTCCAAATTGTTGTAAGCAAGGAATTACAGTTCCAGAATAAATAGGCTCTGAATCTGGGGCGTCTGGGTGGCTCAGCTGGATGGGCGTCCGACTTCAGTTCAGGTCATGATCTCATGGTCTGTGGGTTTGACCCCGCGTCGGGCTCTGTGCTGACAGTTCAGAGCCTGGAACCTGCTTCCGATTCTGTGTCTCCCTCTCTCTCTTCTCCTCCCTCCCCGCCTTGTGTTCTATCAAAAATAAATAAACATTAAAAACTTTTAAAAAATAGGCTCTGAATCTGAAGAGACTTAAAACCATAACTCACTACTACCTATAAGCAGATCCAAGGGGTGTCCACGGAGGCACCTGGGGAAATTATGAAAAAAAATTGACATGGCCATAAATACAAAGCTGTTTTCTCTACGATGTAAAGAAATCATCTTTTTAGAATTTAATTTTCCATGTAGAGAAAATGCATACTCATTAAAGAAAATTAGAAAGGGAAAGTTGAGAGGCGCCTGGGTGGCTCAGTCAGTTAAGTGTCCGACTCTTGATCTCAGCTCAGGTTTTGATCTCAGGGTCGTGAGTTCAAGTCCCATGTTGGGCTCTGTGCTGGGCATGGAGCCTACTTGTAAAAATTAAACTAAAAAAAAAAAAAAAACCACACAGAAAAGGAGGGTTGAAACAGGAAGAAAATATCTTTCAGGGTCCCAACTTTAGCACTGTGACATCTACTCTAGTTTCTCTTGTGTTTGTGTGTATGTGTTTCTGTTTTGCTCTTTGGAACGTGCTCTGTGTGATCAGTGTATAGTTTTTTATTTTCTTAGTTTTAAGCTTTATTCATTTTGAGAGAGAGCATGCAAGAGGAGGAGGAGCAGAGAGAGGGGGAGAGAGAGAATCCCAAGCAGGCTCCGCACTCAGCGCAGAGCACAACACGGGGCTCTATCTTAACCGACTGAGCCATCCAGGCGGCCCCTGGGGTAAAGTTGTTTAAATCACACTTTTGGGCAAGCTAACGCTCCAGAGCTGTTTTGTAAGAAACAAGTCTCATGGCGTCACCCCTTGGCTCTTCTCTGAGCATCTGGCCCTCTCCTAAATATCCAATGGAGAAGAGAACTAGGCGAGCTAATGAGATTTCAAAAGCTTGGAATATGCCATCTGGTTACCAGAGAGAGTTTTAGCATACGAAAATACCCCGAAGGAAATGGATATTTGAGTCAGGTCCTCGAAACTGCAAAGTGCTGAAAACAATAATTTATTAGCAACTTTTACATCTGACCCATTTAAACGGGTTTCTTGTCGTGCACATTAGGTGGGTTGTCTACACCAAGGAAGTGGGTTTCCTCTGACTTCAGCACACAGGCTTACTTCGGACTTAGTCACTCCTCTCTCAAGGGGAGCTCACTTCCTAAGCCATGGAAGGGTATGAGAAGTAAGGGAAGCATTTGTTAGGTAATTAAACCTGCCTGTGGGAGGGACTTCACAGCTAACTGGCTTTTAAAATTTTCTTTTCAAATGGAAAAAACAAGACACCTTGGAGGGCAAACTAAATAAAAACGGGTTCCCAGCAGTGTTAAAAGAGCATTCAAAACACTTAGGTCAGGAAGTTTCAAAACATAGTGTGAATTTGGCCGTTTTCTTATCTGGGAGTTTTAGCTGTTAAAGGAATACGTTGCAAGCTGCCACGTAGGAGTGGTGTGGCCGAAAATCCAGTTGCTTTGAAACAGACCTGCAGGCTGAATGTAATTACGGGGCCAGTAACGTCTTCCCTGAGACCCATGCGTGAAAACTCCACGTACAGAGAACCACACATAATGCTTCTGTTTCGCTTCCAAGGGGTTTCTAACGGGCTTTTCGTTTGCTTTTTCCTTCGCGTTTCATCTGGAGAGGAGTCATCAGTTCTGATCGGTCTTACCTACACATTGTGTTTAGCAACGTTGCGTTTTGGAGTCCCAGAGAAGGATGGTAAGGGCCAGTGTGCGCCAGGTTTCCTGATAGTAGGCTCTTGTGGTATCTTTTCCCAGCACATTGCGAATGGGCATTTGTCAGATGAAACAGATCATTCAGTTTTGAAAGGTCGTCTCTCCTTTAATGACAAAGCTTGGGACTTTCACTTGATTTTCAAATGCTAGGGATTTGGGTAATATCCTGAGATAAAAGGCCTTCGGGTTCTAGGGTAGCGCAGATGAGCTAAAGACCCTTCACTGTGGAAGGGTTTTGTCACTTACAGCTCCTGGGTAGTTTCAGAAGTCAGTTGGGCCATGCTTCTCGGCCCAAGAGTACGTGGTTCCGGAAAAAGGCAGTCATGTTCTCTTTAATCTTTTAATCATCTGAGGAAAAGAAAGGAAGAGATTTGCGAAATGGTTGTCTTTTTCAGACTGTAATGTGTGTTTTGTATGTAGCTTCTTTCTAGAAGAACAGACGTGCTTGGAACTTTGTGCAAATGTCTTTTCCCCACTTCTCTTTGTCACTTCTCTGCCCCAAGTGTGGCTCTAGGCATAACACCATGCACTCTAAGGGTGTCTTTAAATCAGGGTCCTGGCTTTTCCCTTTACAAACACATCCTTAAATAACATTCAAAATGCCTGGCTGTGTCTGCAGGCTTGGAAGATTAAAGATCTTTTCTAAGACCCCGTGAAATGCAGGGAATCGATTTGAGATGGGAAAAAAAGTTGGATGAAGTTAGGCCAGTCAGACCTACTAAAAATCCTTAAATTAGATGTCTTGAGGTAATGAAAACTGCTTTGGCGATATTTTGAATCACATACTGGTGTTCCAACTCTACTGGGGAAACCTTGAATAGTCTCAGACCTATTTCACAACCCAGTAAACCTCAATCACCTTGAAGTTGCAACTCTTCAACTTTTGAGCCGCCAGACTTGGGTTGGGATCCAGATTGTGCCAGAAACTGGCTGGATGATTTGGGACACATCAGGTAGTCTCTCTGAACCATGCCTTGCATGTCAATGAAATGGGGCGCTTGGGTGGCTCAGTTGGGCGAGCAACTGACTCTTGATTTTGGTTCAGGTCGTGATCTCACGGTTGTGAGATCGAGCCCTGAGTAGGACTCCGCACTGGTCGTGGAGCCTGCTTGGGATTCTCTCTCTCCCTCTGCCCCTCCCCCATTCCCACGTGCATGTGTGGATGGGTGCGTGCCTGTGCTCTCTCGCTCTCTCTCAAAAACAAAACAAAAAAACCCCCACAGAGATAGTCCTACGTACTTCACAAAAATTTTAAATTAAATATAATAACAAAGGGCAGGTCTAGTGTCTGATACACAGTAAGTGTACCCTAAGTGTCCCCTTTTTATTAACTCTGGATTTGCATAATTTTTTTAAGTGTTCAATCTAGTAATCAGAATACTAATTAAAAAGTAGAAGAAAATATTGTTTTACCCGACGTATAATATGATCAAATGGTTAAAAAAATGTCCAAATATTGCCTTATTGATGATTCAGAATACGATACATAGGCAAACTTAATTAACCTAGGTTTGGAGAGAGATATATGTAAGTACCGTATTACAAAAATGTTCTATCTTTATAGTTTATCTGAAGATAACCTGGGGTCATTCTAACCTGGAATGTATAAGTGAAACTTTTAGAATTATGATATTTCCACGGGGACTTTAAAGCATTTTTTGGTGAAAAGATTCTTGGGATGAAATTTGGCTTCAGAGCCCCTTGTCTATTCTAATTGTTCTAATTCCAATCTGTGGGCTGGTTTTACACAATGATAATGCATATGACTTGTTGTATGCCTATACTGAGAACTTATACACACTAAAGCTAAATTACCATCAGTATGGGTTTGTTCAGAGAGGGGGAGTAGAAAACAAGATTTGGGGGTGGGTCACTGGGGTGGCTCAGTTATTTAAATGTCAGACTCCTAATTTTGGCTAAGGTCACGATCTCACAGTTCTGGTCATGAGTTCGAGCCCTGCATTGGGCTCTGCGCTGACAGTATGGAACCTACTTGGAATTCTCTCTCCTTCTCTGTTCCCCCCTGTGCTTGTGTTCTCTCTCTTAAATAAATAAACTTTAAAAGGAAACAAGTTCTTTAAAGGTCAGGGTTATTGAAGTATAATTGACATAGTAAAATGCACCATTTTTGGTGCATAGCTCTATGGATTTTGACAAATGCCTAATTACCAACCAATTCAAGACGAAAGCACTTTTATCACCTCCCAGAATATCCCCCCATACTCCTGTGTAGTCAACCACTCCCTCCCCACCAACCTCTGGCATCCACTGATCTGTTTTCTACCCCCTTGCCTTTTGCCTTTTCTAAAATGACATGGGGCACCTGGGTGGCTCAGTCGGTTAAGCGTCTGACTTTCGCTTAGGTCATGATCTTGCAGTTCGTGGGTTCGAGCCCCGCGTCGAGCTCTGTGCTGACGGCCAGCTCAGAGCCTGGAGCCTGTTTCAGATTCTGTGTCTCCTTCTCTCTCTGACCCTCCGCTGCTCACGCTGTCTCTCCCTCTCTCAGAAATAAATAAAACATTAAAAAAAATTTAAAAAATAAAATGACATATAACGTAATCTCAAAATATGTAACCATTCGAGTCTAGCCTCTTTCCCTTAGGATGATGCTTTGAGCCAGAGTCATTTACATTGTTTTCCTTTTTATTGCTGAGTAGTATTCCCTTTTATGGATATACCACAGTTTGCTTGTCCATTCATAAGTTGAAGGACCATCAGTGGGTTTTTGGTTAAGTAAGTAACCGTGTGATGATTAGAGAGGATTATCACATTTTATCTTTGCTCTAAGGGCAAAGTATTGAGGGAATTAAAGACTAACACTGGCATGTTTCACAGTGATTACTTGATGGTCTCTTCTAGGGATTCAATTCAAGAGACTCTCGGTTTATGGAAAATGCCATTTTTGGAGACTATTTCAGAATGAAGTGAGCATTTGCAATTAGGCCTTCCTTAGGAATGTCTTGGTATTTAAGACTCCCATCTGCCTGTGGTACATTTCCGAACAAGTGTGTCATGTGACTTGGAACATTCATAAGGCACAGACAGTACTGCTTCCGTTAGTGTAAATGAAGGATCGTGAAGGCAGAGGCAGAAGAAAAGCTCTACCAGGCACACAAAGCCACTCTGTTTCCTTGACAACTTCGAGGGTTCAATACCTGACCACAATCTACTGAACATCTGAAGCTAATGCCGAAATCTGAACCTATTCTGCCTCGTTCCCTTTACTTCATTATCTGGAGACACATTTTGATGAAATCAGTTCCTTGTAGTTAATCATTAAGAAGTTCTGCAAATAGAATAGCCAAAGGTTGATGAGGAATTAAGGAGACACTATACCTTGACAGCTTTACACATATCCATATACCGTATATTTCCAATCCAGAGTTTATTTAATTGCTAAAGGAGCGCAGCCTTCTCTTTCGGGAGGTTTAGAACAGTTCCTGAAGATGGGTCAGTTGTGGGTTTTTTTTTTATATGGATTTGGCCTGGGGCACAAAAAAATCTATTCTTTCAAATAGGTCTTTTGACATGCTTATTGAAGTCGAGTCTGGTGTGGCTTAAAACCCTCAAAAGTGGAAGCACAATTTTATTTTCTGTGGGGGGTACCGTTCCCCTCCCCCCCCACTCCCAAATAAGTAGCTAATTGTTAAAAGGAACAGACTAAAGTGGTTAAAAAAAAAAAAAAGGTCTCAGTCTGCAAGACACTTCAAAACCAATTTTGAATTCCCTTCCTTCAAGGTGTGAGAAGTATGTCTGACAGCAACAGAATGTAGACTTTGAACTTTTTATTTAAAATGAGCTGAGGAAAAATGCTGGGGCTAGAAAACTGAATTATCATACACTGCGCTCACTACGCAAGATAGTTGGCCCATCTGTTTGGAGGGAGATTATATACTTTTGTGTTTCCATTTCTTTCCAGGAGAAGTATTTTGGGTCTTTTCCCGGTTTAATTACTCCCCAGGGCTCAACTTCTGGTTTGGCTTTTTCTGGGATTGGCCACCTTTCATTAGCCGAGTACTGCTAGTCCAGCTCACCCAATTTAAAACTCTCGTTCCCAGAGCTCAGACATCAAATTATCAGATAGTTTGTTTTCCTTTGTGTGTACCTCTCCGCGTTCGCGTTTAAAAAAGGAAAAGCAAACCAAATCCAAAGAATTTTTTATTTGTCTTTTATTTTCTTCTTTCTGGAAAAGAATCCCGGGTCTGGCTGACTCCAGAAATGGAACAAAAATTGTGTAGGAGACGGGGGTGGGGGGTAGGGGGGGTGGGTTGGGAACAAGAGCTTCTCATCCTTTTAGAGGAAACACAGTAACCAAGAGAATTAGAAACCACATGTTTACTGCACAATTTAAACAAGATGTTTCCAGACGGCCCCTCCCCCACCATATTTAATTGGTTTCCATTTTGTCACTTTTTGCTGCAACTGAACTAATAAAACGTTGCCTTAAGACGGAATTCTGAAGCCGGCCTCGTACAGACATGCTGAAGCCGTATTCAAGAATTGTTTTCCTAATAATATTTTCACAGTCAGTTTACAGAGAGTATAGCGTAATTCCCAGTGTTGCTCTCCAAATATTTTAGAATTTTAAATCAGCTCCTCCTATTTGCATTGTTTAATAATCACTCTGCATATCTGACAAACAGGGAAAATCACTTTATACCATGTAAACCAGTCGCGCACATGAAAACGACTTCTGAGAAGACAGCTGCTTTCTAATGAGAAGTAGCACATTTGAGGAAGGAAGAAGGGTGTGTGGGAGATCAGTTCAATGCACGAAGACTTTCCTCCTCCTGTAAGTCAAGTTCTGGTTTATTGTGTAGGGGAGGCGTGTGATGCTTACCTCATAGGAATGTGGGGAGCATGAAATTAACGATGTCTGCCAAGTGCTTTTTCCATTTCAAGGATAAAATTGTCTGCTGGGTTTTACTATCAGAGAGTGTGCTTTTCTCACAGGCTGCGGGTCAGACGAACTCGGTGCCATAGGACCACGTGGCCCGCAGGAAACTGCGCTGGGCTGCCTTTGCTAGGTCAGGGTTTGCTGCTGATGGGTACCCGAGAAGCCAAAGGGTGTCGGTATGTAGCCACAGTAAGGATCACGCCCATAACAAGGCTGCATCTCAATCGAAATGTAACACAACTCTGACTCCCGCGGTATGTTTACTTCCTCTCTATACATTTCTTTTTTTCTGGACTACATGTCAAGGAGATCATGTTATGTTGGGTGTTATTTCATCTCCTTATTGTCTTAGGAATAGCTCGTTATAGTGCCACAGCTCAGTCCCTAGCTGTGAGGCTCCCGGTTAGACTTGTTCTGATCTAGACTCACAGAGTGTTAGAGTCAAAAAGATCTCAGAGACCATGTAGTCCAGCTCTTGCATGGTGTGAGTGGGGAAACTATGGCCCAGAAAACAAAGGGACTTTTGCCTAAAGTCAAAAGGTGATTTCATGGCAGAACTGGGACTGTAAGTGACTCTTAGTTTAGTGCTTTAAAAAAAAAAAATGACTACAGGGGCGCCTGGGTGGCTAAGTCGGTTGGGCGACCGACTTCGGCTCAGGTCACCGATCTTGCAATGTGTGAGTTCCAGCCCCGCATCAGGCTCTGTGCTGGCAGCTCAGAGCCTGGAGCCTGCTTCCGATTCTGTCTCCCTCTCTCTCTCCTCCTCCCCTGTTCACGCTCTGTCTCTCTCTCTTTCTCTCTCAGAATTAAATAAACGTTAAAAAATAAATAAAACAAAAACAAATGAAAAATATTTTTAAAAATGTTTACTTATTCATTTTTGAGAGAGACAGAGACAGAGAGAGCACAAGTAGGGTGGGACAGAGAGAGACAGGGCGAGAATCCTAAGCAGGCTCTGACCCTTCAGCCGAGAGCCCAACATGGGGCTTGAACCCACAAATCATGAGATCATGACCTGGGCCGAAGTCAAGAGTTGGCCACTTAACTGACTGAGCCACCCAGGCGCCCTCTTTAGTTTCAGTTTAGTGCCTTCAACATAATCTACCTTGTCTGTTTTACATGAAATGTTATTTCAACTTTTTCCTAATTCCTGACATTCGACCCCACACCTAACTTAGTTTTGCATCTACTGAAATATTTGCCTGATTTCCATATTATTTTTAAAAGATTTTTTTTGTTCTCATCAAGAACTCTATTACTCGATCCAGATTACCACTTCTAACTGGAGAGTGGCTTGTTCTTTTAAGTCGTGGACTGCCAATGGAAATTCTCACGTGGCCACTAGAAAAGTTCTGGTTTCCTTTTCCAAGTTCTATTTTGGCCCCTTGTTGATCATGAACTGTGCTGGCCACACAGTAGACCTTTTATCAGTGTTTCTTAATGAATTCGCTGCTTAAACATCGACGAAGAAGGGCTGAGACAAGCTAGTGGCCCTGAAAATAATCCTAGACGCTTTAGCACGGAGAGGAGATTCCACAGCCCCCCAGTCTATGCCTCCAGCGCCATGACACCGGCCTAAGTAAGCTACCATCGTCTCTTGCTGGGGCACCTCAATAAGCCAACAAACTGGTCTTGTTTCCACTGTTATTATCTCTCTCTTGACTGTACCCTGAACCGCAGCAGGAGTGCTCTTTTGAGAAAGCCAATAAGATCGCATCGCCCACCTCATTCCACCCCCGTGTCCACCCCCAGTGTAATTTTTTTCAATTACTCTCTGATACCCCTAGAGTGAAGAATGCCTCCCCTACTCTGCCAGTCCCATTTGCTCCCTCTCTCACCCTTGCTTGCCATTTTCCAGCATTAGTGACCTTTTTTTTTTTTTTTTAAGCTCCTAGAACAAGCCAAACACTTCCTCAGAGCTGAGCTCTGTTCTGTTCCTGCTTCCTGGATGTCCCTGTTGGGAGATCCAGGAAGGCTTTGCAAAATCAGCATCTGAACTGGGATTTGACAGACAGGAGGACTCCTGCAGAGAGCCATGATTCATTTTAAGACGACTACGCGTAAATAATTTCCTAACTGATCGAGGGGTGTGTTCAGACCATTCCTTTGCCTCTGGAAGGAGTTCATATTATTGACCACTCTGATTAATCACTTCAAGCTCTCTTGTCCTTTTTTTAAAGTTTATTTATTTATTTTAAGACAGAGAGAGACAGAGAGACTCCCAAGCAGTCTCCACACTCTCAGCGCAGAGCCCGGTGTGGGGCTTGAACTCGCAAACCTTGAGATCATGACCTGCGCCGAAACCAAGAGTTAGAGGCCTAACCGACTGAGCCTCCCAGGCGCGTGTATCTTGTCCTTTTACTAAATGTCCTTTCTTGAATATCGAACCTCACCTGTTGCACTAATACTTTGCTCTCAATGTTACATTTGAACATGCAGTCAGGCCCAAGTTATTAATATATCTTATCAAGACTGAGAGTTAACAATAACAGCAAATTTATTTCTTTTCAACAGCTTCGTAATAGCATCCAGCCAATTGAACAATGGACCTAATATAGTATAAAATATCCCTTACCTGTAGAAGTGACTGCATGCTAATTGTTGTCAAACTGGGGAAGTTATTCCTTGGAGCAAACGGGCACTTAGAGAAACATTTTTTCATTAAGGCTACCCGGGCTCTGTTTCCCGTATTGCAGTAGTAATTTATAGAGCGGGTACCTTATTGGCTTCAGAAATTTAAAACAACTCCCAGAGTGCCTCCGAAAACCCATTTTGTTTTCATCACCTCATATACAAGCCAAACAGTCCAGAGTCAAACGCTTGATTGGATTATATGAGTTTTGGGCCATAGATTTGACATCCACGTATTTTTTCCTTAGCTTGACGGTAAGATTGGTTTTTGTGGCTTGAGGTCATACTAATGGACAGGAAATAGGTCAGATGTGTGCCTGTGTGTTGAGGTGGAGGTGGGCGGAAGTTTGGGAGAGCAAGCAGAAAGTCAGCTAGAGTTTTAGCTTGTTGTAGATCATCTGTGGTTTAAACAGTCCATATTTAGAATTGACTGCATTAATTAAAATCTGAATCTAATGCAGTGGGTTGGGATTGAGGTCATCCATAAGAGAGAGACTTTCCGTAAAAAGGAAGGGCTGCCTTAACATATATACATATTGTCAGAGCTGAGTAAAAACCCGAGTATGATTAAACCTCCATCAGAGAATCTATTGGGACCACTCAGAGCTCCTCATTTCTGGGTCATCCATAACCACCATCGCCACCACCACCACCACTATGACCATCACCTTCTGTTCTGATAACAGAACAGGGGTTGAGAGGGTGACAGAGAGACCAAGAAGGTGACGTCATTAGGTTTCTTGGGGACAAAGACCCCAGCATAGGGTCTTTTGTAGGGCCAGCACAAGTAGACAAGTAGGCCACCACAGCACACTGCAGCTTGTCTTAAGAAAATTGTGCTTGCTCAGTGAATACAGGAATGAGTTGCATTCTTATAATCCCACGCGCCCACTGCTGGCCGCCATCATCACGGAGAACCAGGAATTTACCAAAGACTCCAAGGAGCCCCGGAAGGGCCTCCCAGTCCCCACAAAGAACCCTCAGCCAGTTCTCCAGAGGTTCTGGATAACTGAAGTCTCATTTTACTCGCAGAACAACTGAACTCATTGACCGATGGCTTCATGCACTCATTCGTTCGTTCCACAAATATACATATGAGGCATCTGCCGTGTGCCAGGCGATCCAATGTCCTGGAGACACAGAGAGGAATAAGCCGTAGTCTCTGTGCGTACGGGGCTCCCAGTCCAGTGGGACACGGATGAATAAGAGAACGTGAACTCTTTGCCTTGCATGAACGCTGTAGGGAACGAAGGGGAAAGGCTGACGGGCAAGAGCAGCTGAGCGCAGATTAAGTGAGGGATGGTGGCAGATTTCTGCATGATTTATTCACAGAGAAAAGCAGGAGAGAAGCAGGAAAGTCGTAGGGGTTGAAATGGAGGATGGGGAAGCCTAGGCCACAAAGCACGATGGAGCCTCCGAGGGGAGATGGAGGCGCTCGAGGCCTGCCCGACCCTGGCGAGCGAGTCCTAGAGCGAGTCCTAGAGCGAGTCCGCGGTGCCGCTCCGGGACCCTTCTGCAATGTGTTTCCCCTTAGTCCCAAATTACGTGGAAGGGTTTTGGCTTGTTTGGACCATCACACAGAAATAAAAAAGTGATCTCCATGACAAAATGGTGCCTGTGGTTTTGAAAAGGCCGCCGCAAGCTGTCAAGATGATTTAGCAGATTCCGAACAGCCTGATAAATTCTTCCTAGCAAGTGCCATGGGAGAGGCACCTTTGAGTTCCCAGCCTTATGTTACAGATGCTCTGAACGGTGAGCTTCCAAAGAAACTTGTGGAGTATCTAATATTTCTGAGGAGAGCATTCTGGTTCCCACTTTATAGCAACACAGAGGCAGCTTTAACGACTAATGGATTTTACATCTGGGAAGGGAGAAAAGAATAAAATATTTGGCCAGTGACTAAGATGTTTCCACATCATCTAGCCTTCGAAAGATCACCTACGAGACACTTCAGCTTTAGAACCATAGAAGTTAAATAAAGTAAGTAATTAATTCAAACTCTACCTACTTTGGGAATACTTTTCAATATTCTGCCTAGTGCGGATTACACCGGGGAGAACAGGGAGTGGAGTCAGGTGACTCTG
Source organism: Hyaena hyaena (assembly GCF_003009895.1). NCBI lineage: Eukaryota > Metazoa > Chordata > Mammalia > Carnivora > Hyaenidae > Hyaena > Hyaena hyaena. The sequence continues at coordinate 498,292 of NW_024081390.1, read as the reverse complement.
CTTTCGGAGAGAAAGGGAATTAATTTAATTTTAGGAAGGGCCTCCCAGGGCTCCAGAAGGAGTCGAGCAAAAGGGACCAGCATTTTTGTTCTTTCCTGAAGGATTTTAATTTATGTCCCCTTCTGAGCATCCAGAGGAGCTCTGGAATGCCTTCTGAAGCCCTTTTTAAAAATCACCCTTTTAATCTTACCTGCTTTCTTCCTCTGGGCATCCAGGGAATGGAGATCGCAACAGAATAAACACGCTGCACTAGTGATTTATATTGATGACTCTATAATGATATATATGCGTCCTGGAGTCAAGGAAGAACACTGTATTGAAACCATTTATATGCAATTTGCTGACCACTGGGGGTCAGGTGCTCAACCAAGCCTGAGTCAATGTGGAATGTGGCTCAGTGTGACCATCCTTTTTCTTTTTAGGGTAATTTTAAAAATATTTATTTATTTGTTGGGAGAGCGCAAGCCGGGGAGGGGTAGAGAGGGGGGGGACAGACTGAGGCAGGCTCTGTGCTTACAGGCTGACAGCAGAGAGCCCGACGTAGGGCTCGAACTCACGAACCGCGAGATCATGACCTGAGCCAAAGTTGGATGCTCAACCCACTGAGCTACCCAGGCGCCCCATTTTTTTAGGTGATTGTTCACCTCACCCCTCAACAATATTTGGCTCCTAGGTAGAAGAGGCTGTGATAGATTACTATCTGGGTACTAACTCAAACACCAGAAGAGTGGTCAGCGAGGATATTTTACACACACACACACACACACACACTATATATATATATATATATATATATATATATATATATACATTCTTGAGTGTAATTGACACACGAAACATTAGTTTCAGTAGTACAACATAGTGATTAAGGAGGATCTTTCTGATATTAACATGCCCCTTTGGGGACTCTTAAACTGTGACTTGTGCCCCAAGATAGTTGCTTAACAAGCTACACCTCGTAGATGACTTTTAAACAGATTTACTAAGCAGTTAGCGGCCACTTTACAATGTATTGTAAGCATGTCCTACCTGAGCTGGTTCTGGGTCACTATTGTCTCCCAGGGCATTATCCAGCCACAGGTGGTAAGATCTGTGTCTCTGTTTGCTGCATGTTAGCTTGCCCTTATCTTCAGTTTCCTTTCCTTTGTCTTTCAATCTTAAAAACATTTTTTAGTGTTTATTTATTTTTGAGAGAGAGATGGGGGGGAGGGCAGAGGGAGAGGGAGACACCGAATCTGAAGCAGGCTCCAGGCTCTGAGCTGTCAGCACAGAACCCGACGTGGGGCTGGAATTCACAGACCATGAGATCATGACCTGAGCTGAGGTTGGATGCTTAACTGACTGAGCCACCCAGATGCCCCTCAACCTTTGTCTTGTGTTTGCTGCCAGAATCTTTTTTAAAAAATTTTTTAACGTTTATTTATTTTGAGAGAGAGAGAGAGTGAGTGAGAGAGCGCACAAGAAAGGGAGGGCACAGTGAGTGAGAATCCCAAGCAGGCTCCACACTGTCAACACAGAGCCCGACTTGAGGCTCAAACTCACGAAGTGCAAGATCATGACCCGAGCCGCAATCAAAGGCTGGACATGTAACCAACTGAGCCACCCAGGAGCCCCTGCTGCCAGAATCTTACGGCTCTTCTGCAATAACTGTGAATGCTTGCAGTGTGCCAGGTCGAAATCTAAATGCTTTAAATGTGCTCTTTGATTTAATCTTTTTAAAAAAATTTTTTAATAGTTTATTTATTTTTAGACAAAGAGAGACAGAGCATGAGCAGGGGAGTGGCAGAAAGAGAGGGAGACACAGAATCCGAAACAGCCTCCAGGCTCTGGGATGGCTGTCAGCACAGAACCCGACACAGGGCTCGAACCCATGAACCGTGAGATCATGCCCTGAGCTGAAGTTGGACTCTTAACCGACTAAGCCACCCAGGTGTCCCTCTTTGATTTAATCCTCTAAAAACACAACGAGCATTGTCCTGCTTTCCTTCCACTCAGCAGATAAAGAAACTGAGGCTGTGTGAATGTAAGTGCTTTCCTGTGTTAGTCATGGGTTGCTGAAGTTACAAATAACCCTAGTAACTTCAAGGGGGCTTCAAGCAGAGTTGGGCACAATTTGTCTGTAAAGGGCCAGATCATTGTAACCTCTGGGGTCTATCCAGTGTCTGCGACAGCTACTCAACTCTGCCTTCGTAGCCCCAAGGTAGCCAGATAAACTGTGTGAACAGATAGACTGCGTTCCAATAAATGTTTATTGATGGACACAGAAATTTGAATTTTGGGGGTGCCTGGGTGGCTTAATCAACTGAGCATCTGACTTCGGCTCAGGTCATGATCTTGTGGCTTGTGGATTTGGGCCCCTCATCGGGCTCTGCGCTGACAGCTCAGAGCCTGGAGCCTGCTTCAGATTCTGTGTCTCCTTCTCTCTCTGCCCCTCCCCTGCTCATGCTCTGTCTTTCTCTCTCAAAAATAAATAAACATTAAAAAATTTTTTTAAAAAGAAATTAGAATTTTCTACAACTTTCACATGTCCTCAAATGTTCTTTTGAAGTGTTTGTAATCCTGTAGAAGCACAAAAGCCATTTTTAGCTCACATGTTATACAAAGACAGGTAGCAGGCCGTCCTTGGCCATGGGGGTGGCTTGTGGACCTGGACTTGAACACCCCTTTATCTCTTGTTCATATGATGGGAAGCTCCAGGTCAGCTGTGGTGCTGCGGGGCTCTATCCAGCCTGCTGGACTTGGCTCCAAGTTCTCATCCGTATGGACAAAACAGCCGTGGTGCCGGGCACGCTGTTCCTATACGGCAAGAGCAAGAGGGACCGGGCCAAGTGACCAGAGCCCATGGGAAGCTTGCTTGTGCTTACGCATAGCATATGCCATGTCCACTCACATTCCGTTTACTCAGTTTACGAGGCCAAGTCCAAAGTCAATGGGAGAGGAGAGCGTACCTTGCCCTTAGGGAAGCCATGTTCAGGGAGGGAACAAATCACTCTAAATGAGTCAGCTCGTAATCTGATTTCCCATTTTACCTAAGATTGCACGATGGGGCTGGAGGTCTAGGGCAGCTTGCTCCGGAGCCTATGCTCTTAACCGCTGTGCTATGCTGCCTCCGCTTCTAGAAGGGCTTTGCTTTTCCAAGCTCTCTTGACAGCGCCCTTTATTACCTGTTCAGCTACTGTCTGTTGCACACACGTACTCCTCTGAGCGGCTTGTAGCACGGTCCCCATCTTCACCATGAATTTCCTTGTCCTTTCTGCCCTCCCCCAGACCACCACAGCAGGCCTCACTGAGCCCCTCGACACCACAAAGGCACCCACCCAGGCTGCCCGGCCGGACAGGTTACTGGTTTTCCTCCCGCTGTCTGCGTGGACGATGGAAAGGGGTGTGCGTCTCCCTCAGGAAGCCTGCTCGTCTCGTCGGGAAAGGACTGGCTTCCTGGCCGAGGACACCAGGAAAAAACCCCCAAATGCTCCGTCCCTCCCCTTGCAGGAAACAATAGCTGACGTTTGTAGTGGGCTTTGTACTTTTCGCAAAGCCCCTTCCCTCTATCGCTGGACTTGATCCTCCTAACCATACTGGGAGACAGACATGACGCCTACCATTTTACAGATAAAGAAACTGAGTCTCAGGGAAAATGACGAGTGTCCTTGAAGATCAAAGACTTATTTAGTTATTTATTTATGTAGTCAGTTAGTTAGTGGTGGAGCCGGGACTCAAACCCAAGGCTCTTTCCACTCACCCAGAAACAACACCCTGTCTTTGATGTTTCCTAGTTTCCTCCCTTAAAAGCATTCCTACTACTGCTAGGAGGCAGCCTTCGAGTTCTTCCTCCCCTGGGATTTCAAGAACCTTAAAAGGACTGGCAGAAGTGATGTTTAACTCTTTCCTGCTCACGGAGTGAGGCCATGCCTCCCGCGCGTCTGGTTGCGTGCCTGTCCGTGTTACTGAACTCCAAGAAGACCCCACCTGCCTTCTCTACCGCTCTCTCTCCATGCTCATACCAAGCATGCACCCAGCATATGGAAGGCCAGTGGATGTTAAGATTTGGTTGTTTTCCACTTAGATGCACCCTCCTGAGACAGGCGTCCGTGAAAGTTGTCTCATGTGGTTGTCAGCAGACATAGTAAAACCCATCTTCTCCCATCCCCGTGATTTTAGAAAGTAAGCAACTAACTAACCAACTTTCTTCTCCTTTGAGGCCACCAAGAGCATTTTCCCTCCGTTTCCTTGTTCACATTCCAATCTTCTGAGCAGTATGCTATTTACAACGTCAAAAATCCAAAACATAGCGTTGAAAGGGGAAAGAGGAAAGCCCCTTCTGTCAGCCCGTCCCGCCATGTTCTCACTCCACAAGCACTTGCGTTCTGAAGCAAAACTCAGCGTGATACGAAAAAGTTCTGGTCGCTCCAATTTGCAAATTTCCTGGACAATGAAAAACCACTTGCTTGTCCCTGAAAGTCGGCTCCTTCCCATCTGTACATGAACTCCTGTTAAAATTATTAGGAAACTATTTTTAGCTTTCTGAGCACGATGTATTCAAGCTCATGTTTGCCAGAAGTTACCAGAAACTTTGTGTCTTCTCATAGACAGACCCTCCATGTAATTCAATACGTGACAAACAAAGTCACGTTGCTCAGGCGTGGTGAAAACTGGGAGAGAGAAGCTTTTATCCAATATGGTCAGAAATGCATCTTACACATGGAGGCTATGACGTAATGCCACTTCAAATATGCAGCCCCTATGGGTGCCTGGGGGGCTCAGTTGGTTAAGTGTCTGACTCTTGATTTTGGCTCAGGTCATGGTCTTAGGTTTGGGAGATCAAGCCGCACATGGGGCTCTGCACTGGCAGTGCGGGGCCTGCTTGGGATTCTCTCTCTCCCTCCCTCCCTCCCTGTCTCTCTCTCTGTCAAAACAAATAAGCTTTAAAAAAATTAAACAAGCAGCCCCTATATTGTGCAAAAACACCCACATCCACTCCCTCAAACCTCAGTGCACTTTACTCCCTTTGTATTTTGTCATTATGAACAGTCAAATTCTCGCCAAGATCCATGATTTAGCAGATGTTTTGCAAAAGGTCCCATACTTCTGGCCATCAGTACACGTGGAGCTGTCAGGAGCCCTGTAAAGATTTTACAAGTCTTATAAGTCATAGTTTATTGAGCCTGGGATGGAATTTAATATATCATCATGGGTCTGGAAGTTCCCTCCTTTTTGTCTGATATAGTCTGTAGCTTTATTTACCTTTAAACCAAAAATGTAGGATATCAAACTGTATAGGCAAAGCTCCCCATCGATTCCCCCGTGTCCTTGCCTTCACGGCCACACCGCCTCTCCCTTCCTTGGTCGGGACGGCTTCTTTCTGCACACCGAATCCGTGCTTTAGCTGGCTTTGAGTTCATTTTATTTTCCTTTGGTGGGAATGTTTTCCAAAGCTTTTAATGACCCTCGAGTCTTACAAAATTCTCTAGCAATCCCATTTCACCCAAGCCATCATATGCTGGATGAAGTTGCAATCATGCCAAAGGAGTTGAGATGTTCCAGACCTTTTTACTTTTAAAGTCTTATTTATTTATTTATTTATTTATTTATTTATTTTTTTTTTATTTTGAGAAAGAGAGAAAGCATGCACATGGGAGGAGCAGAGAGAGAGAGAGAGAGAGAGAGAGAGGGAGAGAGAGAATCCCAAGCAGGCTCCCACTATCAGCACAGAGCCAGACACGGGGCTCGATCTCACAAGCTGTGAGATCATGACCTGAGCCGAAATCAACAGTTGGAGGCTTAACCGACTGAGCCACCCAGGCACCTCGAGACGTTCCAGAGCTTACAGCCCTTGTTAAAACTAATGCTAAAAAGTGACATGCAGGGGCGCCTGGGTGGCTTAGTTGGTTAAGCGTCCGACTTTCACTTGGTTCACGATCTCGCGGTTCATGGGTTCGAGCCCCGTGTCGGGCTCTGTGCTGACTGCCAGCTCAGAGCCTGGGGCCTATTTCAGAGTCTGTGTCTCCCTCTCTCTCTGACCCTCCCCTGCTCATGCTGTCTCTCTCTCTCCTAGAAATAAATTAAAAAATATTAACAACAAAAAAAAAGCGACATGCAAAGCTTCACACAAAATCTCATATTCCAGGTGGCCGGGTCCCTGGCCAGCTCTGTGTGCCTAGAAGTTGGGTTCGTTTTGACAAATTGGAAAGAGCTTGTGAGTAGATTGGCTCACAGCACTGGGAAGGAGATAGAATAGAAACTGCAGCTGCCATTTGTTGAACACATGTTTCTCAGCAACTCTATGACATAGATTTTTTTGAGGGGGTCCCCATGTTATAGAGGAAGAAGCTGAGGTTTAGGGAGGTGAAGGGCCAGGCCCAAGATGATACAGCAAGTCTTCAGCAGACCAGGTAGGACTTGGCTTTCTTGGTTTTTTCCTACACCATGATGTTCCACTTACGCTATGGGAGGGATCACAATATCAGTTATAGTCTGGCGTTAGCTTGGAAAGAGGGACACTCTGAAGCCAGATTACACACGGGTTCAAGCTCCTTTGGTGGAAATGTCATTTCTGTTTACCAATATGTCTCTTCATTAAAGCTTTTCCCGACCCTTCTTTTTTCGTTCCCGCCCTCAACAATGAGACACATTACTGTCCTTTGAATCCCTGAAGCACCATGTCATTTTTTAAAGGGGCAGAGAGAGAGAGAGGGAGACACAGAATCCAAAGCAGGCTCCACGCTGCCAGCACAGAGCCTGACACAGGGCTCGAACCCACGAACCGTGAGATTATGACCTGAGTTGAAGTCAGCACTTAACCGACTGAGCCACCCAGGTGCTCCTGTTTGTAATTCTTTTGCTCACACACGATCATGATTTGTTCGTTCTTTCATTCCTTATATAGCTATTTCCAATAGTCCCTTATGTACAAGACCACATGTTTCATAATCTGTGGACACAGATATGATGTACATTTGGTGCCCATAAGGGGCGCGCCCTCTGCTCCAGGAGGCAAGGTGAATTCCTAAAAACAATATGCCGCACCTCTTAGTGACGACCTACTATGTGCCAGGTCCCGTGTGACACCTTTTACAGTATCTTTCCAACTGACTCCTTCCAACAGCTCTGTGACATTGTTGTAAATCCTGTCGTCAAGGCGAGGAAACTGAGGTCATGGGGGCTTAAAGGATTGATTCAAGGTTACTCAGCTGTTTAAATGGAGGAGCTGGGGGGGGGGGTGCCTGGGTGGCTCAGCCAGTTGAGCATCCGACTTCGGGTCAGGTCCTGATCTCACGGCTCATCGACTGGGTGTTGTCAGTGTGGAGCCTGCTTGGCACTCTCTCTCTCTCTCTCTCTCTCTCTCTCTCAAAAATAAATAAACATTAAAAAATAAATAAAGTGGAGAACCTGGGATTTGAGGCAAAGCCCGATCGCCAGGCTCCACCCTTGCTACCACAGGACACTGCCGCTGCACAGAACCCCAGCCAGAAAGTAATAGCGCCGGGAGAGAGGGACAGCCAGAATGCTAAGGGCATTCACAGGAGGGACAAAGGTTTCGAGCTGGTATTTGCTGCTCGGTTCTTCTCTCCTCTCCCCTCCCCCACCTCACACCAAACACAAGGACTGGGGACTAGAGCATGGGGACCGTCTTGTTTCGTCTCTGCATCCTCGGGGCAGGTGGTCTGAGGATATGGGTGAAACTGAACGCAGTGACTGTTTGCAGGATCGGGGCACCACTGGGATTTGGTCCCCATCGTGCCTCGCTCGCTCCCCGACTGCACCCTTGCTGGACAGCTCTACCCAGGCTCCCTCCTGTCCTTGGCCCTGGGTGCGGAAACTGACACACAGACAGAGACGGGAGTTAATACACATTTCATCGTGGGCTTTGCTGCGTTTTATTACCTGCATTGCTGTGACTTTGGATGGTGGGCGGGGGTGTTAGTATTTAACATTCTTGGCTCATGGAAATTTTAATGAATCAATAAATGGTTGTTTGGGTGAGCCTTGTAGAGAAGTCACTTCCTTTCATATTCCTTTTATATGGCAAATATTGAAGGTTCTAAGATGATTTTGACTGTTGGATGCCATTGCGAGGCAACGCAGCGTAGAAGGGAGTAGGTGAGCATTGTCGTTAAACACGTAGGCTTCGGAATCAAGTTGATCAGGCTTTGAACTCCGGCTTTGCCACCTAGAAACTCTGGGACCTTGGATAAGTCACTTAACCCCCCTCATCTTTAAAATGGGAATAATGGGGGGCACCAGAGTGGCTCAGTCAGTGAAGCACCTGACTTCAGTTCAGGTCATGATCTTGGTTCGTGGGTTCGAGCCCCGTGTCGGGCTCTGTGCTGACAGCTCAGAGCCTGGAGCCTGCTTCAGATTCTGTGTCTCCCTCTCTCTCTCTGCCCCTCCCCCTCTCATGCTCAGTCTCTCTCTGTCTTTCAAAAATAAATAAACATTACAGGCACCTGGGTGGCTTAGTCGGTTAAGTGTTCAACTTCGGCTTAGGTCATGATCTCATGGTTCGTGGGTTCAAGCCCCGCATCAGGCTCTGTGCTGACAGCCAGCTCAGAGCCTGGAGCCTGTTTCAGATTCTGTGTCTCCCTCTCTTTCCGACCCTCCTCTGCTCATGCTGTCTCTCTCTCTCTCTCTCTCAGAAATAAATAAAACATGTAAAAAAAATTAAAAATAAATAAATAAACGTTAAAAAATTGAAAAAAAATAAATAAAATGCGAATAATGGGGTGCGCCTGGGTGGCTCAGTGGGTTGAGCATCCGACTTTGGCTCAGGTCGTGATCTCATGGCTCGTGGGTTCCAGCCCGTCATAGGGCTCTGTGCTGACAGCTCAGAGCCTGGAGCCTCCTTTCAGATTCTGTATCCCTCTCTCTCTGCACCTCCCCTTCTTACACTCTGTCTCTGTCTCCCATGAAGACAGAGTGCCATGGACCACGCACGGTGTCTGACCTATTTCAGATTCTCAACGAGTACTAGTGATTATAGCAGTAACCAGACCATGTCACAGAGACAAGATGTGGACTTATTTCCACTGTCTTCTAATAGTGTTCAACCACTGTTTATGGCCCATACAGCATGTATTAGACACATGCCTCCCTTCCTGTATCCTCATCATCAAATATGGTTTTCAAGGAATACTGATGTAACATATGGAAGACACAAGGAACTCCCATAATGAAACTGTCATGCCCAAGGATACATTCGTAACTTCTTTACCTTTTCTTTCCTTTGTTCCTTTTTCTTAATTTCCTGTGAGTGAGGGAAATGCCACTGTGAGCTCCAGGAAGGCGAGAGGTACTGTAAGTGTAAAATACCCAAGCCCCTTAACAAAATCACAATTGATCAGTGAAAGGCTACACTATTAATAGTTCGCCTGGGAAAACAAGAAAATCTGAATTGTCCCAGAAGACCTGGTACACGGTGTGCCGTGCACAGGTCATGAACACAAGCTTTGGTGTCAGAAAGACCTGAGTTCATGAGGGTCCGTTATACCCCTTTCTCTGCTCCTTGCTGATCTCCTCCATGCTGCCTATTCTGTTACAGTATTGGTATTGCATAGTATATAAGAGCATGGGCCCTGGAGTCCAAATAGATCTGGGATCCGATCTTGCTGCATCACTTACTGACTGTGTGACCTTGGGCAAGTTACGTAACCTCTCTGAACCTCAGTTTCCTCAGCTGTAAAATGGGTATAAGGACAGTACCTTTATCACAGTGTTTTAAAGACTGTGATACGTAAGTGTGGAAGATGTTCCAAGTGGGAGTGTGTGGGACACACAGTTCTGACCCGAGTGCAGAGTGTGTCCTGGGGGGAGGGGGGGCTGTGAATGAGAAAAGGATTGGCTGGCTAAGGGCTGCCCAGGTTGTCAAAGGCTTTGAGAGGCAGGCAGAGGCGTTTGGACTCCGTGTTTAAGTCACAGCAGTGCTAGCCTCTTCTTCAAACTTCCCCTTCTCAGTGAGGCCTTCCCCGACAAGCCCAGGGGTGAGCACAGCAGACAAAAATCTCCATCATCATGGAGCTTTGGGCCTGGGGTGAGAGGAGAAAGAAAAGGAGCGAGAACAGATCCATGTAATACTGACGATTGCCGGAAGCGTCCTGAAGGAAAAGAACTGCATGTTAATGGGGATTCAGGATAGTGGGGGAGGGGGGCTACTCTCTGCTGAATGACTGGGGAAGTCCTTTCTGAGGAGGCGAGACTTCAACTGAGATCTGAAGGTTGAGGATGAGCCACCTGAAGAGAAGGGGAGGAACATTCCAGGGAGAGTAAATAGCATATGCAAAGACCCAGAGGCAGGAAGGAAGACTTGAGAAGAGGTCATTCTGGCTGGAAAGTAGTGGGCTCTGAAGACAATGAAAGAGGGTGATGTGATAGAAAGTGACAGGGGTGGGGGAAGGGGCAAGTCCCTTAAATAAGGGGTCAAGGAAGGCCTGTCCAAAGACTTGGATTAAGTTAAGATGTGAGCGGAGACAAGGAATCGGCCATGCAAAGATGGGGGAAAGAAATCTCCAGCCAGAAATATGACTGGTGGAAGGGGGCCTAGGTCCAGCACGCCTGGCCTGTTGGAGAGAAAGCAAGGAGGCCACGTTGGCTGGTGCAGAGTCGGGGGCAGGGAGCTGAGGAGATGAAGGCTGAAGGCTGTGAAAGAGCCAGATGACACAGAGCCTTGCGAGCCATGGTGAAGGCACTGGATTTTCCTCTAAGTGATATGGGAATTGTTGGGGGGCGGTCTTTGAGCCGGGGGGGAGGGGTGTTTCAGTCCCTGTCTCCCCTGGAGCCCTGCAGACATCTCCTTCTACACTGTTCGCCGGCTTCAAGGCCACACGAATTTGATCTGAGCTGTCGTTTGCGGAGCATATCCTGTCTTGCAAACTGGTCAGGACTCCTCTGGTGTCAGAGACCGGCATAATGACAGAACCTCGGTGTGGGGGGGGGGAGGGGGGGTGTCATAAGTCTTGATGTCAACGTAGTGAGGAAGCCCCAAGCTAGAAATGCAGGTGGAGAAGATAAAATGTTTGCATAGCATTATCCACCTTTTAGATGTTTTAGGGGGGATAACTTGGGCAAGGTGGTTGGAACCCTTATGAAGTTATGGTGTGTCTAGGTTGTGAGGGCTGGAGTGACTTGTACGGGGACAGGATCTTGGAGGCCCCTCTGTTTAAGAGGTGAAAAGACCAGTGCCTTCCTCTTTGGTCTTTCTGGGCCTCACTTTTCTAAACTCTGGTTAATACTCTCTTGGCTTCTTGGGGCGCCTGGTTGGCTCCATCGGTTAAGTGTCCGACTTCAGCTCAGGTCATGATCTCACGGTTTATGGGTTCGAGCCCCGTGTGGGGCTCTGTGCTGACAGCTAGCTCAGAGCCTGGAGCCTGTTTCAGAGTCTGTGTCTCCCTCTCTCTCTGACCCTCCCCTGCTCACGCTGCCTCTCTCTCTCTCAGAAATTAAAAACAAAACAAAACAAAACAAAAAAAGACTCTCTTGGCTTCTTACTGATAGTGACATCTCAGAAACAAGTCTCTTCTTTTGCTGAAGTGAGTTTTCTTTTTTTTTCTTTTTAAAGTTTATTTATTTTTGAGAGGGCAGGAGGGGCAGAGACAGAGGGAGAGAGAGAATCCCAAACAGGTTCTGAGCTGTTAGCGCTGAGCCTGACCCGGGGCTCGATCTCACAGACCCTGAGTTCATGACCTGAGCTGAAACCAAGAGTCGATCACTTAACCTACTGAGCCAACCAGGCGCCCCTGAAGTGAGTAGTGCGTCCTCTTCTCCAGAAAGTCCTCAAGCCTAATTATAATAGTTAATACTTTTAAGTACTTATTACTGTGCTTTATCTGAATGATTTCACTTAAGCCTCACAACAATCTTGTGAAACAGGTCATCATATTAATAATATTACTGTGTTAAAGAAAGAAAACAAGTTCAGAGAGGTTGAGTCATTTGCTTAAGGCTACACCGCTAGTAAGCAGTACAGCTGGGGTTTGAACCCAGCTCTGCTGATCCCAGAGCCCCTCTTCTTACTACTGTATGTTGCCTGTAAAAGTTAGCTTCCTCATTGGCAATCCCCACTTATACTGCACAGATGCGTTTGCCATATTTCTCGAAAGTAGAGATCATATCTTTTAAAAATAAAGATTTTATTTTAGGGTAATCTCTACACCCAATGTGGGGCTCGAACTCACGACCCTGAAGTCGAGTCACAAGTTCTTCTGACTGCGCCAGCCAGGTGTCCCTGGAGATCATATCTTACATAGCTTTATATTCCCCTCAGTTTAAAGCACAAAATAGCTTTACAGAGAAGACGCTCCATAAATAATTGGCTGTGTTTCGAAAGCCTAAGAAATGTGATTGGTCTCATTCCAACCAGACAGGGCTAGTCACAATTTCTATGTAACTTTTTTTAGGGGGGCAGACGTTGTTTCAGTGGGGTCCATGAGTACATTTGGGGTGGGTGGAGGGAAACTGCCATAAGCTTTCTACGTCTTACGACTGAAATAGGAAGGGAAATAGGACCTCTGTTTACCAACTGCCCTCTCTGCTTATTCAGTGATACATTTACTTTAGGAAAATATGTAGTATTTTCTTAAAAGCGAGGGAGGCAAGGGGGAGCTGCGTAATTTATACTTTGCCGGTCTCATCAGTACCTTAACATAGTCCCTATTCAGGCAGTCAGGGAGAACTGTATACTCTCGCTGGGAATTGGGGTGCAGGCCGATGGTTGCAAACAGCATGGCGGCTTTTGCCTGTCTACTTAGGTCTAGACTGGCCAGTCTAGCATGTGGATCAGATCAGAGACTGGTAAATGCCATTTTGTTTTGACACTGAATTGAAATGAGGGGAACGAAGGTGCCTATTTCATGAGATTACACGGGAAAGAAAGCGTTGGAAAAAATTCGAACTTGATGTGCTGTTAACAGAAGAATATGTGATCCATCCAGGCTGGGGTTAATAACATGTAGGATTGTTCAAAACCAGGACTGTTCCAAGCAAACACAGAACTCCGATTGTCCCCAAATCTGGCGATGGTTTCGTTGTGCAGTGGTGGAAAGGGTCAGAAAATGAACAGGAGCCTAATACTAACAGAAGTTCAGTTTCACATGAAGAGAGGGGTTTTTACATGTAGGTATAAAGCCACATTATAGATTAGACGTGTGTCCCCAAAACTCTATTTTTGTCTGTCGGACGAATGTAGCTAGCAATCGGCGAGCCTGATTTAGTTGCCAGGCTTTGTCTCATTGAATTCTCACAGCAGCCCTGTGAGAGAGAAGCTAGTATCTCCGTTTTACTGATGTGGAAACAGGCTCAGCATGGTTAAGTAAATTGCCCAAGGTCACACAGCTAGTAAGTGGCACAGTCAGAACCCTGAAGTCAATTCCTGGCCTGAGGGGAGCTTTGCCAAAAGCAAGGGCCACCAGCTCTGAGGATGGAGACCCGAATGGCTTCGAAAATGAGGTACTGTAGAGACATGCATCTCAAGGGCTCTGTTGTCTGTGTGTGTATATTTCAAATCCTTAAACAGAGAAAGTGGGTAATCTCCATTGCACATCTTAAACGATGATCGCCTAATTGCCTTAAACACTCACGGCCACGGAGTGGTTAAGTGATGTTTGTTAGGAAATTCTCTTGGCGGTCGCTTTTTTGAGAAAGATGATCAAAAGCACACCAAGAATGCCAGCTAATGCCATCATTATTTACTTAGTATAAATTTACAATAACAGGAAAATATGTTCATGGAAATAAAATATCATCTAAAGAATTTAAAGAATTGAAAATGATTCCCATCTTTGTTGTTTGGCCTTACCTTCCTTTAAAAAACAAACAAACCTGTTTATCACTTTGTCATAGGAAACAATGATTGTGTTGATAAAAAAAAAAAGGTAAGCTTAGGTAGGAATAATAAATAACTACCATCTTGGATAAAAGCCTTTGTAAAAAATTTGTTTGAAATATTCTTTTGAAGAAAAGTGTGTGGCTTAAGGGTTAACTGATAAATCAGACACCAAGGAATTGTACCCACGTCTACCCACTGCTGAAAGAACATCAAACTTGGTAGCTGAAGCTGCTCTCAAATTAGGTCAAACGTAGTCGCTTTGGCTTTCTCCTTTGTGGGCCCTTTGCTCCCCCTAAATAAGTTGCTCTTCGGACACACCTAACTTGCTGTCTTTGCTTATGCTGGCCCCTCTTTCCAGAGTTCTCTCTTCCTCTGTCCTCGCGTATCCAAATTCCCACCCGTTCCTCCGGGAGCACTCACATGTCACAGCCCCTATGAAGCTATCTCCGATCTCCTAGCAGAAACAATGGTGCTCTTCTGTCTCTCTATCCCCACCTCCATTACCGTAGCAAGCCCCTAGCATTTTGCTTTTATATTCCTGAAGGCACCTCTCACGTTCCACCTTGACATTAGTTTTTTCATGTATTTGTCTTATGCCTTCTACTAGCCTCTAGATTTCCTGGAAACAGAACACATTTTCATTCAGCCTTGGGTGGTCCTCAAATACCGAGCACAAGTGCTTCAAATATAAAAGTCCCTCAGAAACATCCGTCCACCCTTACGGTGTGCCACACACTGGGTTCTCGGAGTAAGGGAAATAGTTCCTGCCCTCGAAGTCTTCGTGGGAGACAGATGTGTTAACAACGAGTTTCAATGTGGTCTGGAAAGTGTTAAGATAGAATCAGGATCAGAGAAGTATGGAAGCCCAGAGTTGGAGCTTGACTAGGCACAAGGCCTGGTCTAGAAGATGAGCGATCCTGGTCAGCAAGAAGGATATACGAATTTATGATCATGAGGTGAAGGCATTCTGGAAGTTGGCAATAGTCACAATGTGACCATGAGGGCTGAGTAAGCTAACAAATGTGAGTCTAGGGTGTGGGATGGCTTTTCTGACTGGCCAGCGGTGCCGGCAATTGAGGTAGAGAGAATACCAGTGAGGCAGAAGGAAGGAGAATGCCCAGGAGAGGGGCAAATAGTCACACCAGGGAGTAGAAGCTGGTATCTCTACACGGTGTGAACATTATAGGTAGAGGGGCTTTTCATGACGTTGGAGCAAGGTCTGAGAAGGCAACGGGGAGGCGAAGGGGTGCTGGTTCCCTGTTCTATAGCACCTTCTCCACTCCATTCAGAATTTGATTGTTTCGAGATCAGGCAACTTTCATTGGTGAGCTTCATAGTGAGGCTCATTGTCTTTCTAGAGAACCAGGTCGTTGTTAGGGCAGGAGGTAGAAGGTATTCTGCGAAAACACTGAGGCTATGGGGGTGCTTATTTATAAGTCTAATAAATGTAGATAGAGATGATAGAATGGGAGCATGGGAAGGGGCATCAACAGGCTAATCTATGTTTATCATTTTACAGTTGAAGACTCCGAGGCTGAAAGAAAAGAATAATTTTTTCCCTTGGGCTTCAATAACTAAATTCTTTTATTTTTCAAGCAGCTATTTTGATATACAGATTAGTGTTTTTCAGAGTATTCTGGAAGCACATGTATAATGTCCTCCCAAGGCAGGATACAAAATAAGACATGAAATAGTCTGTGGGCTATTTCATAGAATAGCATTTCTCTCTCTCTCTCTTTTTTTTTTAATGTTTATTTATTTATTTTTCAGAAAGAGAGAGGGAGAGAGAGAGAGAGAGAGAGAGAGAGAAAACAAGAGAGGGACAGAGACACAGGGAGACAGAGAAACCAAAGCAAGCTCTGCTCTGTCAGTGCCAAGGTCAATGTGAGGTTAGATCTCACTAACCATGAGATCATGACCTCAGCTGAAATCAAGAGTTGGATGCTTTACCGACTGAGTCACCCAGATGTCCCTAGAACAGCATTTCTGATATGATAAACCCAGCATGGCATACAAATACCATGGTTTTTTTTTTAAATTTTAATTTATTTTTAAGCAGTCTTTATACCCAACCTGGAGCTCGAACTCACAACCTTGACATCAAGAGTTGTATGCTCTACCAGGCACCCCAACAAGTACCATGTTTTGATATGAAGATCCTGCTTTTGAAATTCTCTAAACCTATTTCAATAACTTATTGATGTTTTTTTCCACAGAGTCATGTTCTTCCTAGAAACTGATGGCTGATTCATTCCTCAGCCCCCAGTCCTCACCCAATGGTGTGTCTTTTGACTATATGGTCCTTGAAGTTTCCACCCATGCCACTGTGCTACAACAGCTTTCATGAAGGTCATCAATGGCCATCAGGTCATTCAAGCTAACATACTCTTTTACTTTTTTACCACATTTTTATTTAAATTCTAGTTAGTTAACATATAGTACGATATTGGTTTCAGTAGTAAAATTTAGTGATTCATCACTTACGTATAACACCCAGTGCTCATCATAACAAGTGCCCTCCTTAGTACCTATCACCCATTTAGCCCATCCCCCACCCACCTCCCTCCATCAACTCTCAGTTTGTCCTCTATCATTAAGAGTCTCGGGGCACCTGGGTGGCTCAGTCGGTTAAACATCTGACTTGGACTCAGGTCATGATCTCACAGTTGGTGAGCTCAAGTCCCATGTTGGGCTCTATGCTGACAGCTCAGAGCCTAGACCTGCTTCTGATTCTGTGTCTCCCTCTCTTTCTGCCCCTTCCCTGCTCATGCTCTGTCTCTCTCTCTCAAAAATAAATATTTAAAAAAAAGTCTCTTGGGGTGCCTGGGTGGCTCAGTCAGCTGAGTGTCCAACTCTTGGTCTTAGCCCAGGTCTTGATCACAGGGTTGTGAGATCTGAACTTAAAATGTACAGAAAAGAGTCTCTTATGGTTTGCTTCCCTCTCTTTTTTTCCCCTTCCCATATGTTCATCTGTTTGTTTCCCAAATTCCACATATGAGTGAAATCATATGGTATTTGTCTTTCTCTGACTTATTTCACTTAGTATAATGCACTCTAGCCCCATCCATGTTGCTGCAAGTGGCAAGATTTCATTCTTTTTGACAGCTGAGTGATATTCCATTGTATATATAATATATATACACACCACATCTTCTTTATCCATTCATCAGTTGATGGACACTTGGGCTGTTTGCTCTTTGGCTATTGTTGAAAGTGCTGCTATAAACATCGGAGTGCATGTGTCCTTTTAGAGTTAACATTTTTGTGTCCTTTGGGTAAATACCTAGTAGTACAATTGCTGGATCATAGGGTGGTTCTATTTTTTTTTAATGTTTTATTTATTTCTGAGAGAGAGAGAGACAGCGTGAACAGGGGAGGGTCAGAGAGAGAGGGAGACACAGAATCCGAAACAGGCTCCAGGCTCTGAGCTGGCTGTCAGCACAGAGCCCGACATGGGACTTGAACCCATGAACCGTGAGATCATGACCTGAGCCGAAGTCAGATGCTCAGTCTACTAAGCCACCCAGGCATCCCTGAGCTTTTATTGTTTTTCTGAAACAATACAATTTCTTGTTTTTAATTTTTTAAAACAAATTCTATTTATTTATTTTGAGAGAGACAGAGACAGAGCAAGTGGGTGAGGGGTAGAGAGAAAGGGAGAGAGAGAATCCCAGGCAGGCTCCACACTGCACAGTGTGATGTGGGGCTTGAACTCACAAAACCATGAGATCATGACCTGAGCCAAAACCAAGAGGCCAGTGGCTTAACCAACTCAGCTACCCAGGCGTCCCTAACACAGTACAATTTCTAATTACAAAGTATTGGAAAATAATCTGATGAGGGACCAAAAAAAGCACCTTTGTATGATAATTTCTGAGCAGAAATAATTGATTTCAATGATGCTGATTTTAATTTAACCATTTTAAATAGAATGAGGGAAAAAGAATAGAAAAAATCAACTCGGTATTAATTGATCATGAAACTGAATTGTGGTGCATTTGAAATAACTGATTATGAGCGAATTTTTATTCCTAAATAACAGACAAACACACAATATCCCATGCCTTTACATTTCAGGTTCAAGTACATCTGGAGACTCAACATCCAAGGCACAAACCCATTTTTAAATCCAGAAGTTATTTACTGCCTCTTTTTTTTTTTCTTTCAAAGCTGGAGAAGTCCTCAGAGGCTTTTTTATTAGCTGATTAGGAAATTTGGGTTTGGAGACCTTAATAAACAAGTCAAACGTCACAAACTAGTTATTGGCAGACTCTGGATTTGAACCCGTGTCTCTTCACTGTCATTTTTGCCTGTTTCTGACAAGATTCTCTAATAGAAAAAAAATGCGTATATATACACAATATATAAAAATATATATAGCATATACAAAATATATACCCTTTATTGTTTTTCTGACTACCTGAGTGATCGTTGTAGAAATATTCAGACAGTAGCCAAGTGCAGAAAGCGGAGTGAACTGTGGCCTTCCAATCCATCTGAAGGCTGGGCATTTCACATAGGTCCAAAGGAAGATGGGTCACCTCAGCATAGCTTAGGGCTTAAAGCTGGGAAAAGTCTAATTTTTTGAACTCATGCTTCTCTCTCATCCTGTCGGAAGGCATTCATTCAAAGTCTGTCATTACTGCAGACCCGAATTTAGAAAAGTTATGGCTGTGATATTGCTACTCTTGAAGGAAGACATCACACAGAGCAGTCTTGCAAAATGTTGTGAAATTGAGCGCTATAGAAACAGGACACCACCCGATTCCCCTTTGGAACACATGAGGTAATCATTTGAATTATACCTTTGCAAAGGCATGTTAGAGCGCATTTTTAGACCGCTGTTTGAAACAGCGATTAACATGACCCTTGCGTGGGGAGGTTTGATCTGCTCGTCGGCTGCCTGCAAACACAACAGGCTCGAACGGAGGGTTGATGATACAAGTAATACAACCCAAAAGGCGAGCAGGAAGAAGAAGAGAGATTTTGTTCTGTCCCGGTGTGTCTGTCTGGGCTACTTACTAATCTGGATGGCATTTGCGGTGGCAAATCCTATTTCCCCTTTCGCGCCCCCTCTGGCTGGCACATGATGATAGCATTACATCTGATGCCACTTGGCTGGTCATGCATTGCTGATCACCATTCAAGGCAACAGGAAGAGACAAAAGAGACGCCCGGCAGTCCCGGGGGTACTAATGGGAGGGCGAAATTGCTCATTTGAAACGTTTTAAATTTTCATCCCATTTCTAAACAATAACAAAATGTATTCCTTTGATTCTTATACGTTGTTAGACAGGATGCGGTACATTATTTATGAGCCACTTGCGGTCCCTTCCTACTCCTGTCCTGTCTCCTTATTTAGTAGCGTTTCCTTTGTTCCGCCGGCGCGACGCTTCTACTTTAAACCTGATGCGGTTACGTGAGATTGGGCACGTCAGTGACATCGGGTGCCAGAAACAGAGAAAAGGACTAAAATCTTTATTTATAAAGAATATTTGCATTCGGGGGCGGGGGGTTTCTCAGCGTTTTAGTGAACATTCTATTGCTTCATGTCTAGAATTCATTAGACTTCATTTAGAATTCATTGCTTGATAATAATAAAGTGCCATCTAAAAGGCACGATTAGACAGTTTACCTCATTACTAGTTTTCCTGTTTTAAAGACACCGAGAAAATATTTATGGGGGCAGGTGGGAGGTTCTAGACCCACTTCCTCATTGACTGGAGTTTCTGTGGAAGCTTCGTAAAAGTACGAAGTCTTCAGAAAGTTCTGAAAAGATCTCTGTGGTTGCTGTGAGAAGTCTAAAGTTCACGAGAAAATGAGGAAATCTCTAGTAAATGGTGCCATCTTGACTACTTTGCTCATTTTTGTGCAATAATTCCATGATAGCCTGATTTTCAATATCATTAAATGAAGTCATGATAAGAAGGAAGTCTCGGGGCGCCTGGGTGGCTCAGTCAGTGAAGTGTCCGACTTGGGCTCAGGTCATGATCTCACGGCTCATGGGTTCGAGCCTCGCGTCCGGCTCTGTGCTGACAGCTGGGAGCCTGGAGCCTGCTTCAGATTCTGTGTCTCCGTCTCTCTTTGCCCCTCCCCTGCTTGCACTCTGTCTCTCTCTCAAAAATAAATAAACATTTAAAATTTTTTTTCAGAAAGAAGGAAATCTAAATATAAAAACCGGCACCCAATATACCACCTGCTCTTTTCATAAAATCCAGGCGATGCAGCAGCAAACAAAATGGACAAAGCCCTCTGCTCTCATGGGCCTTGCGTTCTAGTGAAACACCGAGGTGAATGGACTGGATAGTATAAATGTAGGTAGCTGACTGATGTTATTACTTATTTAATGGTAAGAAAACTGAGGCTGCTTCCGGAAGGTGTGTCTTCCGTCGGAGACTGGAATTTCTCTCTCCGTCCTGTTGGCCATCTTATAACAGGTTTTTCCCTATCAGTACAAATGATGTGGGCTAAGTTTGTTACAAGACCTTCATGCCATGTTACATAATTCAGGTCAGAAAGATGTCTGTGTGTGTGTGTGTGTGTGTGTGTGTGTGTGTGTGTCTGTGTGTGTGTGGAGGGTGCATTTAGCTGCAAATGGTAGGCACTAGTACCAGTTTTATTTCCTTTCTATAGGTGTGGTCCAATGACTTCTCATGAGATCTGGCTAAAGAATTGGGATTTTTCTGGGTGTGTTCAAGATCAAGTTACCCATTAAGATTTTTTTCCCCCTAAATCATGTCTGTCAGAAAGAATGGGATCTTTGGCAATAGGACGTAATCCGATAGAAAGAAGACAGTCTTAAAAATCAGGAGATGAAGGTTCTGGTCTGGGCGCTTTTCACAAACTGAGTAGCCTCTTGGTATTTCTTTTCTCTGGGCCACAATTTCCCCATCTATAAAGCGAGGAGTTTGCCAGATCATCCCGAATAGGCCTTCCAACTAATACAATCCATTCTTCTATGACGTGATGAGTTAGGGTCATATACAAAATCCTTCCCAGACTACAAATACAGACTTTAATTGCTCACTTTAAATCATACCCTTTCTTGGAATCAATTTGAACACTTCCCGTTAAAGCTAAAAAGATGTCTAAGCAATCTAGAAAAGCTATTTTCTTAGATTTGCAAAGTTCCAAGTACAACAATCTTTAGAAATAACTGTCAAGGGTTTATGTGTAAAGATGGCGTTCATTTCTGGTCACGGTCCCAATCTTATAAATGCTTGCAAACTTTAACACGGAAGCATTCAGTGGAAAGGAATCGATGATGCGGTGTACCCAGAAGAGTTAGTCATTTTCTTCCATATCAACCAATTTTGCGATGAGTGGTAATGCGTACTAATCACTTGATCATCGGATTTATAATACCCATCACCACACTGAGCAGTTGCAGTAACTCTGGCAATGTGCTAAGGTCCTCATACTCCCCAGGTGACTCTACCTTTATTTGCAAATGAGTAAACTGAGATACGTAAGACATTTGATGAAGGTCTCATACCCAGTAAGTAGCAGAGCCTGAATTCGAACGTAGCTCTCTTGGATTATAAAAGTCAAATGCTTTCATGTGGATGCTGCACACCTCAGTTGACCCCCACAGCAGCTGCGTGAGACAGGAGAGGCGTTATAAACCTCACTTTTTACATGAGAAAACCAAATCTAAGAGTTTCTATGACTTGCCTCAAATCACAAAGCTAGTAAGTAGTGGAGCAAGGACCAGAGCCTGATGCCAAGTATCCTTCTATGTGGGAGCCTCCACCTGCTTCTTTTATATTAAGCAACCATTTGTGAAAACAATTAAAAGAGTATGCCTATTGAGGTTATCGACCATGAGAGTATTTTAAGCTTTGGAGCAGCGGTGGCAAACAAGTAGATTTAGGCCATAAATGTAATTTATAGAAGATAATGTGTGTTATAACCGGTTTTTGGTTTTTAAAATATTTATATTTCTTTTTTTTAAGTTTATTTATTTATTTTGAGAGAGAGGGAGAGAGTGTGTGCACAAGTGGGGAAGGGGCAGAGAGAGGGAGAGAGAGAATCCCAAGCAGGCTCCGCGCTGTCAGCATGGAGCCTGGCGTGGGGCTCGAACCCACAAACCACGAAATCATGACCTGAGTGGAAACCAAGAGTCGGTCACTTAATGGACTGAGCCACCCAGGGGCCCCTGTTATAACCATTTTATCAACCAAGAAGTTTTGGGGGAACATTTACTTTATGGCCAGCATTCTTATAAGATCTATGTGAATATAGAGAGGTGGGGTGCCCGGGTGGCTCAGTCGGTTAAGCGTCCGACTTCAGCCCAGGTCATGATCTCACGGTTCGTGGGTTCAAGCCCTGCGTCTGGCTCTGTGTTGACAGCTCGGAGCCTAGAGCGTGTTTCAGATTCTGTGTTTCCCTCTCTCTCTGACCCTCCCCTGTTCTCTCTCTCTCTCTCTCTCTCAGAAATAAATAAACATTAAGAAAAATATTTTTTTAAAAGGAGGTATTGCATAGTATCTATCCTCAAGGAGTTCATAATTTAACTCGTATCTTACTCTGCTCAGACTGCTATACAAAACACTGTAGACTAGGTGGCTTACACAACAATTTATTTCTCATGGTTCTGGAGTCTGGGAAGTAAAGATCGAGGTGCTGGCAAATTTGGTGCCTGCTGAGAACCCTCATTTTTGTTTGCAGACAGCTACCTTCTCACTGTGTGCTCACATGGCCTTTGTTTGGTGAGTGTTCCTGCAGATCTCTCTCTCTCTCTCTCTCTCTCTCTCTCTCTTTCTTCTTCTTCTTCTTCTTCTTGTAAAGGGCGAAACCAAATCACCAGGGTCCCTCATCTAAATCTAATTACCTCCTAAGGGGCCCACCTCCAAATACCTCACACTGGGGCCTAAGGCTTCAACATATGAATTTCAGGGAGGCACAAACATTTAGCCCATAACATTCTATCCCTGGGCCCATAAAATTCATGTCCTTCTCGCAAGCAAAATGCATTCGTGCCATCCCAATAGCCCCTCAAATCTTAACTCATTTCCAGCATCAGCCCTGACATCTGAAGTCCAGAGCACCATGTCAATCTCATCTAAATCAGATGTGAGTGAGACTCACGGTTGTGTTCATCCCGAGACAAAATTCCTCTCCCGTTACAAGCCTGTGAAACCGGACAAGTCACGCGCTTCTCAAATATAGTGGCGGCCCAGAAATGGGATGGACGTTCACATTCCAAAAGGGAGAAATGGGAAGGAAGACTTTCTTCCTTGTGCTAAGTTCCACGCAAGTCCAAAACCTGGTAAGGCAAATTCCATGAGATCTTCAGGCTCAAGAATTATCCTCTTGGGTCCAATGTTTTTCTCTCCGAGACCTTGGGGAGGCAACATCACTCCCATGGTGCAGCGGGGCAATGCCCACACTGAGGCTTTCTACAGGGGCCTTGTACCCCTGAGCTACTGGGCAGAGTCGTTGCGGCCTGTCAATCTGAACAGGAGGCCCTACACTTTGAAACCTAGGAAGAACTAGCCCCATTCCCTGGCCTGTGGTAGGAACGGCCGCCCTGATGATCTCTGGATCGCCTATGGGAACATTCTCCCCTTTTCTTAAAGGGAGCAGGGGTGTGGGAGGACCTGGGAGTCTCTTGAATGATGTCTTTCTTCTCTATCCCCATGACTATGACCTTAGTCCAGAACTGTGTCACTCCTCTCCTGGATTCCACCAGGCTATAGCCAGACCATTCTCCAGAAAAACGCCAATTTCAGATTCCTGCTCAAGGGCCTGCGATGGCTACCCAGGATGAAGGACAAATTCCTTAGCTTGAACTTCTAGACCAGCCCCGTCCAATGGGAATGTACGGCAAACTACATATTGACTTTACCTTTTCTAGCAGCCATATTTTAAACAGTAAAATGGAAACATGAAATTAATGTTAATAGCGTGTATTCTGTTCTTTTCTTTTCTTTTATGCCACATCTTCCAAGTCCAGTTCCACGAGTTGTCTCACTAATGTCCTTTTCCTGGGCCACAATCCATTTTCGGAATCCATGCTGCATTTGGTTGTTGAAGGGGATCAGGATATGCACCCCCCACAAATTATGCTACTTTGGCATAACGATTATTTTGAGCTGAAGGCACCTGAGAATCAACACATACAGGAAGGGCTTTCTGTCCTACCTTTATCTGTGTAAAAGCAGAGCCTACATTTCCCTTTGGGAAGACGTCTCCCTCTCCTGTATCAGTAGGAGGAGAGTGACTCATCACCAGAGACAGAAACATTGGCACTGAGATGAGTCTACATAAACAAACTTTACTCAACTAACCCTTATCTTTGGTAACTCTCCCTGTGTATTTCCTGGGCATTTCCCCACAATTTTCCTAGGCACTAGAAGCTCAAACCCCCTTTCCGTTGTTAAGAAGGGCATCTAATGCCCAGAGTCTAACCACTTCTTTGAGTTTCACTTCCTTTCTGTGAACTCTCATGCATGTAAACTATTACTAAAAATTGCATGACTTTTTTCTTCTTAATCTGTGTTTTCTTAATTTAATTTACATGCCCCAAGGACTGAACTTAAGAGGCTATAGGAAAACTTTTCCTCCTTGACATTGTCATGTTTCCTTAGTCTCCTATCTGAGGCAGATACATTAACCTCTGAATTAACTAAGGAATGTGACTTGGGGCTTAGAGGTAGTTACAGATAAGGCCCTGGAGTGCAGGTACGCGGAACGAATCGCATTAATAGCCTATAGAATTTGGTACGGTCTATGCAAATAAAAACCAGTTAACTTTGTTACTAATATTGACTTTTTGGACATCTGTAGCACATTTTAAGATGACATGTGTGTATAAATTAGCGAATTGAGTACAACACTCAGTTAATAGAATCAGACTACTGTTTTACCTGAAACAATCTTTTGAAATAGTTGAAATGACCAAATTTGTGGCTACAAATATCATTTCTCTTCCTCTTCTCTGTCTCTTTTCCACTTTTGCCTTTCCTCATTTCTCCGGTCCACTGAATCTGCTCTCTTCCTGTCTTCTTTATGTTGACCATTTATTCAAATTTTATTGAGCACCTACTATGTAGTCCTTACTCGGTCCTTTAGAATAATGCGAACAGTGAGTGAAATCTCCTAATTGTCTCATCCTATTTTAAGTACATATTTACTAGGAAATTAAATCAAGCTATATGGATATTTTGGCTTGTGCAAACTCATGAAAGGTGTTGCCATCATTTGATTTATATTTTCATTACAAACATTTATAGAAAATACTGTTGAGACTTAAGTAGCCATATCTGTGTTCCAGAACTATCCATACCTGCAGGCGTGTTAAAATAGCTCAAGCACAAGAATGAACTGAAATGTCAGGTCCAAATTGACAGGGACAATTCTGTGAAATTTCTTTAAACCGCCTTTTTTTCAAGGGAGGATGCTGACTTCACTCTGAGCTTTACCCTGGTCTCTGAAAAAACATTTAGCGGGAAAGAGTTGCTGTGCGTTCGCAGAAAATGACTTAAGATTTGCATTCTTTTACCAATGAAATAAACGAACAAAGTTTGCAATTGAAAAGGCAGTTTACATCTTTTGTTGTTTTGGCCCCTAGAAATCCTATTATACTTCAAGCGGCTCTGAGGAATGTGCAAACAAGTATTAATTAGATCAATGACATGTCTCTGTAGTTTCTTTTATCAGGATATTTGAAACTGAATATTCAAACGTTCATTTCTATTTCACAAACCTGTCTCACCAGTATATTTAGACCCTGGTAAATTTAACTGCTAAAGGCTATTTTCCCCGGCGTAGACCCTAAATGCATTGAAACCCAAGCTAGAAGATCAACAACACCCTGCTTGTGATGGAGGCAGCCCTTCGCTTTAAGCCCTGCAGTATGTGAAATTATGGTCTGTTTTCTCCCACAAATGATGCCCGCATTCAAAGGACTTTGGGGATAGATATTCCGCAAAAGCAGTTTGTTTGAATTAGAGGGGTGAGGTTGCCTGAAGGAATTTCACAAAATGCGATCAGACTGTGTGAAAAGAAACCAGCTGAGGCTCCAAAAGCATTCCCACTACGGGAGGGTTTTTCTCGGGCCCCTGCAACATACCCACTTTCTGCCTAACTTCTATTAGCCTTTCTGATCCGGAGGAAATGTACTCACGGTCCAGCCCTGATCACTATAACC
The DNA here is from genome assembly GCF_003009895.1 of Hyaena hyaena. NCBI lineage: Eukaryota > Metazoa > Chordata > Mammalia > Carnivora > Hyaenidae > Hyaena > Hyaena hyaena. The sequence continues at coordinate 472,325 of NW_024081390.1, read as the reverse complement.
TGTGCTTTTGCAGGCAGCTCTGACGCCATCCATCTGGTTCGAAGCTTGATCCCAAATTAGCACAGATAAGGCATTTTAGGCAAAATTGCAGAATATCTCAGTAAGCACTACGTGACAAATCATGTACTTTAAGGACATACATTTGCCTACCCAGCTAGCCTGTTTTTCACTTCATCTGCCTCTCGTATTGACAGCAAATACAGGTTTTCTCTCTTTGAGTATAAAACTACATGCATGATGCATTAAATAAGACTGAATTTGGATAAATGTCACGTATTATCTACTCAACAGACGAAAGTTGGGTATTTGTCATGTTTCATTACGGTTCTTTTGGATTTCAAATTCACGTTTTCCTTGCTGAAGTAGAAAGGAAACTGCGGGGAAGTTTTCTAATGGTCATTTCCATCTGTCTCTCGTGGAAAACTCCAGAATAATAAACCCGACTCATAATTGTAGCATATTTTCCTGTGCAAAACAGAGTGGGGAAATGTGATGTAAAAAAAAAAAAAAAGTAGAGCGACAGCGGGCGTAATGCATCTTTAGAGGAATTTAAAGGTAGATCTCATTGCCCCATTTGATGGATAAGCTGCAGTGAAAACAGTTAAGATAAAGCCTATAAATATACGTGTTTAAGTATCGCCTATAGGGTTATTTTAGATAGAATGATTATACACATTCAATCTGAAATAATAAAATTATATTGCAACATAATCCCATTGAACCGTTTTTGTAGGGTTTTTTTTCCCCCCTCTGGGAAAGAAATTGCATTCCCAGCTGTTTCTCAACTCTTGTAATTTAAAGAAGTAAACCCTTTGTTCTTAAAACTTACTTCGCTCCTTCTAATTCTGTTGATGGACATCCATTTCTACTGCCTTATTTTATGTTAATATCTAACAAAGGAACGCTGTTAGCCTCCTGCTAGTAAAGGCCCCACCTCCTTTGTTGAGGGGGGGGAGGGACGGGGGTTCTTTTTTAGCCTTTTACTTTACAGAAGACTTTACACTTCCTCTCTCCACATCTAGTCAAGAAGAGAATTTCTGCATGAGCTAAAGATTCCTAGGAAAAGGCTATAGCCCCCAAGTGTGGAAGGTGGTTCTTAACTGTCAATTCCCTTTTGTTATTCGCTCAAATGGAATTATGAAATGTTCGTGGCTTTGAAGGGCAGAGCGCATTTCTCCCGAGCAAATGCAAATGCATTAGGTGTGCCCAGGTAATTTGAAATGCTCATGCTGGCAGCCTTTCTGCATGAGTAAAGCTGTTTAATTAATGCATTTTTTCCTTCCTTCTGATTAGTGGATTCTGATTTTCTTTGAATAAATTAAACTCTCTGTAATATGCTTCCTATAGCTTCTTGGGCTAACCCAAGGCCTGATACCTCCCGCCAGGGGGGCAGACGCAAAGAAATGAAATGATTCCTCTGCATATTTCTCACAGAGATTTCTCTCCTATACAAAAGCCTCTGATTTTCCTCGGAACATGGCTCGGGTGAGTGATGTGTTCAAAGAGGGTCTTAAGGTTTCTGTTGATGTGGCTCATGGGTAATAGCCCTTCCAGCTCGAATCCCGGAAATGGGTGGTGGTTCCGTTTAGTTTTGTTTCATTGAAATCTCGGGAGGAAGCATTCAGTGAGGTAGGAAAGAAGTGGCATAAACATTTTCTCTAATACCGGTGCTCACGCTAACTGTCCCTGCTTAGTGGATGTGCCAGCCCCTACGCGTGACGCGGGAAGTTGACATTTTTCTGTAGGTGCCGCAAGTTTCTAAAGGAACCCTTTGATTTGTGAAAAGAATTGGTTTGTATCAGAAAGGCAGGGTGGGGGTGCCTGAGTGGCTCAGTCAGTTGAGCGTTGGACTCCTGATTTCGGCTACAGGTTATGATCTCAAGGTTCGTGGGTTCGAGCCCCATGTCGGGCTCTGAGCTGACAGCGCAGAGCTTGCCTGGGGTTCTCTCTCTCCTGCTCTCTTTGACCCCCCACCTCCTCTGACCTCTCTCTTTTTCTCTCTCTCTCTCTCAAAATAAACTTAAAAAAAAAAGAAAAGGTAGAGTGGCATGATAGAAAGGAGGCTAGATTTGGATTCCGGAAGGGCTGTGTTTGAAGCCCTAACTCTGCTACTAGCCAGTTTCTGTACAATCAAGGTCTTGTAGTGAACATAATCTGTCAGGTAGCCCTTTTCTCCTACGTACTTGAGACTTGTCAGTAGCCCTTTAAATCCTTTTTTTTTTTTTTAAACAGAGACTTTGAGTCTGACGCAGGGCTCGAACTCATGAACCATGAGATGATGCCCTGAGCCGAAGCTCGACGCTTAAGTGACTGAGCTACCCAGGCGTCCCTTGACTTCATTTTTAGGATTCTTGTCAATGGACATTGGAAGTGAATGCAAGGCTACTGTTACAATCACATTCTCTGTTTTGGTTTTCGTTTTTTTAATTTATATCTTCATCGTTCCTCCATTGTTCACTTAATAAATCTAGTACCTCCAGCTCAGGGCTAGTGGACATAGCTGATTTGCAGACATAGATACAGCTCACTTTACACCCTAATAGTGTCCTTAGAAGTTATGTATGATTAAGAATTGGTCAAGAGGGGAGCAATATTTCACACTGACCCTTATAATTATGCTAAGATATTTTATGCCCTGAATAGTTTTCCTTGAGATCTCTCACCACGCAAAGTATTTAATGAGCTAAATGTGGTAGTGTTTAAAGTAGACCAGTTTAGGGCACCTGGGCGGCTCAGTGGTTAAGCATCCGACTCTTGATTTCGGCTCAGGTCATGATCTCACAATTCATGAGACTGAGCCCCACATAGGGCTCTGCGCTGACAGTGTGGAGCCTGCTTGGGATTCCTTCTCTCCCTCTTTGTCCCTCCTCTCCCTCAAAATAAATAAATAAACTTAAAAAAAGTAAATCAGTTTAAGTAGACAACCCCCTCCTTAACGCAGTCTTTTGCAGTGTACATCCAGCTTTTTTCTTCTTAAAATTACTTTTTTGAAATAATTTCAAACTCACAGGGAGGTTAGAAGACTAGTACAAAGAGCTCTCATATACTTTTCACTCAAGTTTCCCAATTATTCCCTTTTGCTTTATCAGTAGCTCCTTAAATAAATATAGATTTTGTTATTTTTCCAAACCAAAGGAGGGTAAGTTGCAAACATGAATGCCCACTGCCCCTAAATATTTCAGTGTGTATTTCCTTTTAAAAAAAATTTTTTTAACGTTTATTTATTTAACGTTTATTTGAGACAGAGAGAGACACAGTATGAGCAGGGTAGGGTCAGAGAGAGAGGGAGACACAGAATCTGAAACAGGCTCCAGGCTCTGAGCTAGCTGTCAGCACAGAGCCCGATGCGGGGCTCGAACCCACAAACCGCGAGATCATGACCTGAGCCGAAGTCGGACGCTTAACCCGCTGAGCCACCCTGGCGCCCCGAGATAGGAAATTTTATATATACAATAATCACTACGGATTTACTATAAGACACATTAGGAATAAGCTTCAGGGCTCATGATTTATATGGTCCTTTCTAAGGCAATGTGTTCACGTGATCTTATGTTTTTGCAAGATTTGAAAGGGTTAAGACCATGGTCTCTTTCCATCTTGACTTCATCTCCATCATATTTTTCTTCTTGTAGAGTGGCATTTGAGTGGCTGCAGAATTTTGGGGATTAGGCTAAGGGAGAGTTTTACATTCTTAAAAAACCACTTTGTTGTCATACGAAAAGTTACGCATTTACTGTGTACAAGTTGATGAGTTTGGAGATAAGTTTATGCCTGTGAAATCATCACCACAGTCTATGCCATAAACATATTCATCAGCTCTGAAAGCTTCCTCCCTCTTTCTTCTGCTTCTTTTTCTTCTTCTTCTTTTTTCTTTCTTTCTTTCTTTCTTTCTTTCTTTCTTTCTTTCTTTCTTTCTTTCTTTCTTCTCTTTTCTCTTCTCTTCTTCTTCTCCTTCTCCTCCTCCTCCTTCTTCTTCTTATGATAATAACACTGAACATGGAGCACCTGGGTGGCTCAGTTGGTTAAGTGTCTGGGTTTTGGTTTCAGTTCAGGTCATGATCTTGTGGTTCACGAGTTCGACATCCACATCAGGCTCTGCCACTGGCAGTGTGGAGCCTGCTTGGGATTTTCTCTCCCAGTCTCTCTCTGCCCCTCCCCTGCTCACACTCTCTGTCTCTTTCAGAATAAATAAACTTTAAAAAATTAAAAAAAAAAAACACTTAACATCTACCTTAGCAAATGTTTCAGTATATAATGCAGTTTTGTTAACTATAGACACTGTGCTGTACAGTAATCCCTGGGATCTATTTGTATGATTGAAACTTTGTAGAAATGGAGATACATTTAGTTGGGGATTGATGGAATATATTTATGCTGTTTGCAGTTACCTGGGGGTATAATTATGTTATCGCTACCTGTCAGGGGGTAGGAATGGCTTGCACTACCTCTTACTGTGCCTTCTCATCTGACGCCATGACATGGAAAGACAGGCCAGAAGTCATATGCTGATACGGATTGTGTCCTGTGGTGTATGTGGTTAATGCAGGAGAAACAAGGCAGAAACCTATAGAACCAGACGCTGGTCTGTAGAAAATTCATCCAAATCTTACAGGTCATCTATGAAAGAAATTCAACAGAGGTTTCCTCCTACTTTCATTGAAAAACTTGAAGTTTAAACGCTATTAATAAAAAAGAACTGTGATCATTGAAAGAAACTTTGCTAAACGACCGATAATAGTGAAAATAAATTTTGATCGATCTTGCTAGAGGAAAGCTTAAATTATCTATTTCCTGTATGGAGGTTTATGTCACAAAATCACTGTTATAGGAAGAGACGATCAAAGTGTATGCCACTTAAAAAATGGGAAAATGTTGTTAATATGTGTCGGGGGTTACTTAGTATAAATATAATGTTATTTTTATGCATTTTTCTAATGTTTGTGCTATTCCAGTTTTTTTTCATTTTAACAGTTTTTATTTAAAGTTTATTTAAGATCACTTTATTCCTTCATCTTCTCAGTTGTTTCTTCCTTGTATTTGCCCTTTTTCTTTCCTACTCGGTGAGATTTGGCTTTACGTTCAAGGATCCTTTGGGAGCCTTTGTCCAGTTTTAGTCTAGTGATACCCCCCTTGCGGGCATGAATGCCCATGTGGACAGTCGTACCGGTCACCTTCTCTTGCCGTTCTCGTTCAGTGTAGATGATGTATTTCCTCTCGGGTGGGCATGGATTGAACCTTGCACTTCTGTCTCGGCTCTTTGGGAAAAAACGGGCATAGTCTTACTGCGAATGTGGGAGGAGGCATTGACATGCCTTTTATGGCTCCTGCTCTGGTCAGAAGTCACAGAGGGATCGAACTTCAATTTGGCCACTGGTGCTTCAGCGATGGTCTCAAAAGGGAAGAGATCTACACCCTACTTCTATTCCAGCTTTTAAAAATTTGCGACTTGTTAGGATATCCATATCTTTTTCTAAAGATTTTTTCATATTTATTTATTTTCAAGAGAGAAAGCACAAGCAGGGGAGGGAGAGAGAGAGAGAGAGAGAGAGAGAGAGAGACAGAATCCAAAGCAGGCTCCAGGCTCTGAGCTGTGAGCACAGAGCCCGATGCGGGGCTCAAACCCACAGACTGTGAGATTATGACCTGAGCCGCAGTCGGACGCTTAACCGACTGAGCCACCCCAGAGCCCCTAGGATATCTAAATTCTAAACAAATATTCATTTTGTTACCTAATTTGTGTTTACATTTTTTTGACGTTCTTTTTCTTAAAGATGGTCCTACAAATTGTATATCATTTAAGACCTAGAAAACCTGGATCCGTGGCTGACAATGTGACACATGATAGGTGCTCAGTAGATATTTGTTGAGTGACTGCATGGAGGGACGAGTGAATAGAACATATTTGTACTCAGTCTTCTTGGGCACAGAGGGCATTGGAGGGAATTTGCAGCTGGGTCAGGGTGGTGACAAGTAGGGGCAAAGAGAGTCTGGGCTTGAGGCCTCTGGTGGGTAGGGAAATGTGCCAAAGTAGTCATTGTCTCCTCCCCACCTTGTTAAGAGACAAGGAGCTATGGTCTGAGGGAGCTGAGAAGTGGGGCAGTGATTTGCATGGACGGAATCCATACTCTGGATTCATTCTCTCATCCTGGGTATTATCTCTACCTTTGGTAATGAGGTTTCTGGCAGCAAAATGCAGGTCTGGCACATAGCTTCCTCGTTAATAGAGATATTACTGTCTGACTCTTTCCAAATAGGAAATTACACTAAAAGGACATCCATTTCGAGTTATTTGCAGTCCTGGTAGAGAAAACTAAAGCCCCCCCCCCCAAATTTTTGTACTCTTCTAAGATCACCAGAGACAAGAGAAAAGCTGGTGACAATTTGGAAAATGGAACTCCTAAATCATCGTCTTTTTTCACTCGCAGTTAGACCACGCCTCTGATAATATTGAGAGCAAATACTAATTTGATTGGGGTTTTGATTTTTCCAAAGTCAGTCATGTTTTTCCAAGTAGAGTTTTCACAGTATTTAAAGTCTTCAAAGGGAAAACAACAGCAAAACATTAGGCAAAAGCCTTGCGACTTCATTGCTAATTGCTTAATTTATTTTTCCTTTTTTTTAAAAAAATGTTTTTAATGTATTTTTGAGAGTCAGCGAGAGACAGCGTGAGCAGGGGAGGGTCAGAGAGAGAGGGAGACACAGAATCTGAAGACAGGCTCCAGGCTCTGAGCTGGCTGTCAGCACAGAGCCCTATGCAGGGCTCGAACCCACAAACTGTGAGATCATGAGCTGAGCTGAAGTTCGATGTTCAACTGACTGAGCCACCCAGGCGTCCCTAATTTATTTTTCAAATATTCAGAAATGTGAGGCTCTCCATAATCAGTCCCTATCCAGGTATCCTGAAAACAAAGGAAATATGATTTTCCATAGAAGGTAAAATGGAAGGTTGTGCAGAATTAGACATTACGTTTCACTAACTGATTATGATTTCTGCCTAAGATGAATCTAGAAAATCACTACATATGTATTACTTAATGTATTCGTGGGTTATCAATCACTGTGCATTTTTTAAACACCAAAAATGCTCCTTCGGGATAACTGGAATCAATGTAATGAACCCAGATATCTCCCTTTTACATTCAAAATATTTATAAGTGAGAAGATGCTATAAAAATATTGGGGACACGTTCGATACAAGAAAAGTCATCCTGCAGCCTGTGACTAATATTTTAATCTTTATCTGTTATCTTTGGAGACTTTTTATTCATAGGCATGAGTTTCTACATCATTGCCACCATTAGGTAACTACTGTTATAGTCTGAATTTTTTATTTAGTGTTCTGTGTTAAACGTACATGATTCCATATTACCGCAGTCTTCAAAATGATCGTATTAATGGCTGTGTAACCTCCTAGTGAGTAAATGTATCTGACTACATTCAGTCATTCTCTTATTGTGGTGAGTGGTGGTTAATGTGAGCTCTCAGGATGGTGTGTCTCCTTCCCCTGGGGGAAGGAGCAGAGGAGTGTGGGAAAGGAAAAATTGAACGTAGTGAGAAAAGTATTATACTACGACTTGAATCAACTTCCCTCTATTATAAAAGTAATACAGGGTAATTATGGAAAAACTAGGAAATCCCAGGGTATCTTAATAGGAAAATTAAAAACCACCTATAATGTGGCTACTTGGTGGTCATCTGAACTCCAACAGCAAGAATAGCCAAGTCCTGATTACCTGGGAGCTTATATATTTTGGACCATCACATAATATCACTCTTTTCAGCTTTTTTTCTCTTCTCAGCAAGCTTACAAGTCACAGGAGGGAAAAACCAATCTTGTCATTTTTTTGGACATATTTCATTTGGACCCCAAACAGTGTCCCTCAGCCTTATCTCCTGGTGTTTGGAATGGGGTTTGGATATTTCTAGAAATTACAATGACTTCCAAAGCATGAATGTTTGCTAACCATTGAGAGGAATTAAAAAGGAAAATGGAAAGCCATGACAATTCTTGGTGGGGGAAAGGGTATTAATTCTATAAGAAACATTTTTAAAAAGGTTAAAACTACTGGATTCATAGTCGGAATAAGAGAACAAGTTCCCAGAATGACTCAGCTGAAGAGGACAATTCTGTCGTGAATGGTTGAACAAAACTTACCTTTCAGCCTTTCTTTTTTTTTAAGTTTATTTATTTATTTTGAGAGCGACAGAGAGAGCGCTAGAGGGGGAGGGGCAGTGAGAGAGGGAGAGAGAGAATCCCAAGCAGCCTCTGCGCTGCCAGCACAGAGCCCAACATGGGGCTAGAGCCCAACATGGGGCTCGAACCCACGAACCATGAGATCATGACCTGAGGCGAAACCAAGAGTTGGACACTTAACTGACTGAGCCACCTAGGTGTTCCAAAACTTACTCTTCAGCCTTTCAATGCAAGTCTCCTCTTCAGGTCTTCATGGTGGGCAGCCATCTTGCTCAGTGCAGGACAGTTAGACCTGGCCTCTGTCCACTAAAGCTAGTCATGTCCCTCATTCTGGGAAACAAAAATGCCCTCTCTCCATTTATAATTTTTTTAATGCTTATTTATTCTTGAGAGAGACAGCACGAGCAGGGGAGGGGCAGAGATAGAGAGGGAGAGGGGAGAATCTGAAATAGGTTCTAGCCTCTGAGTTGTCAGCACAGAGCCCAGTGCCGAGCTTGAACTCTGGAACCAGGAACAGTGAGATCATGACCTGAGCTGAAGTCTGTTGCTTAACCAACAGAACCACCCAGGCGCCCCCTCTCCATTTGTACAAGGTCCCTGGGGATAGGTGGGTTCACCTTCTTCAATTGAGGATTACAGCTTTGGTTTCTAAAGTACTAGACATTGACCTTGATGGGCAGCTGTAAGTTGAACAGCTTCTGGTCTTTCCAGCAAACAATCTCATCTACAGTAGAAGGATCATGGCAAACCATAATCTGATCGTGAGCTAAATATCTAGCATGATTCTGAAAGTGTGCAGAGCAAAATCAGACAAGTACATCACTGTATGAAGGATCAATGGAGACCTCATGCTCATTTTACTTAGCACTAGAAAACCCTTTACCTTAGAGTGATATTTTAACTTGTAATAATGCTCCATAATTCAGAAACCCCTCAAGTCCTGCTACTGTTTGAATCCAGGCGGTATCCTTGTAAATTGAGAACATTTATTATCGGACTTTTCCAGATGAGGAAATGAGGGCTCAGAAATCTTAAATAACTTGCCCATGGTCATACAGGTGGGAAGAGACCAAGCTGGGACTCAAGCCCAGGTCTTCAAATTCCTAGCCTGTGCCTCATTTAGCAGATAACTCCTCACCATACTGGTTCTGGACTCGATCTAGAAAATACGGAGAGAGGGCAGTGGATTAGGCACCAAGCTGAAACAAAAAAAAGGGGGCAGCAATATATGGCTAGGATCACGAGGACTATTAAGCCAAGAGAAGAAAAAGGTGGGGAGCAAATTCTTTAGGAGCTTTCGCAATGAGAAGTGAATGCAAAGTGAGTCCTCTCCACTTTGAGGAATGCTGTGCTCAAAAGCAATGCCGTAGAACTGTAAAAACAAAGCAAAAATAAAACATAACCACGTCTGATAGTCATAAAGTAGTTCTGGGCAGAGAAGAGTGTTCAATGGTGGATAAGGTACCAGAAGGAATTGGGGAAACCTCCTTAGGTGCCTTCAAGCCCAGTCAGATGGGTATAGCTCATGAGCACATGCATCCCAGGGGTGGGAGAGATGCTTCTGGAAGACTCTGACATCTCTCAAAGACCTACACCATCTCAAAAGTGTGTCTCTTGCCCACTGGAATGTTACTTCTCTCTCCAGCTCCTTAGCTCCCCATACTTCCCTATGGAGTTTAGCCTGGCACTTTGAAAACATTTTTTAAGATTTATTTATTTTTGAGAGAGAGAGAGAACGAGCGAAAGCAAGCATGTACGCACATGCACACAAGCCGGGGAGGGGCAGAGAGAAAGGTGGACAGAGGATCCAAAGCAAGCAGGCTCTGTGCTGAGAGCAGCGAGCCTGATGCAGGGCTCGAACTCACAAACTGTGAGACCATGACCTGGGCCGAAATCAGATGCTCAGCCGACTGAGGCATCCAGGTGCCCCAAGCCTGGCACTTTAAAATTTCATGTTTTTATTCCAATTTTTGCTGGGTCGTTTTAATGTTTTTGCATGAACTTTTTCATTAGGTTCTTAAAATGTTATTTGTGGGGTGCCTTGGTGGCTCAGTCGTTTAAGTATCTGACTTATGCTTAGGTCATGATCTCACGGTTCATGGGTTCAAGCCCCACGTCAAGCCCCACATCGGGCTCTGTGCTGACTCGGGCTATGTGGAGCCCGCTGGGGGTTCTCTCTCTCTCTGCCCCTGCCCCTCCCAAAATAAGTAAATAAACATTTAAAAATGTTATTAGTAATTATAAAACACTCCAGATATTCAGATGAAATATACCAGACACCCATGCACTCCCCAGGATAAAACAGATGTTAATATTTTATCATATTTGCTTCGGATCAGTTTTTGAAAAGAAACAGAATGGCACAGATATCTTTCCCTTTCCTTTCCCTTCCTGGATGTAACCACCAATCCAGAAATCGACGTACATTCTATGTACACGTGTGTCTCCACAAAACAGGACTGACTTTTTCTGTAAAGGGCCAGATAGCAAATAGTTTAGGTTTTGTGGGTCTCTGTTGAATAGTCTCTGCATTTTCTTTTTATTTTTTTAACGTTTATTTTATCTTCTGAGAGACAGAGGGTGAGCGGGAGAGGGGCGAAGAGAAAGGGAGTCACAGAATCAAAGCAGGCTCCAGGCTCCGAGCTGTCAGCACAGGGCCTGATGCAGGGCTCGAACTCACAAACCTCGAGATCATGACCTGAGCCGAAGTTGGACGCTTAACCCACTGAGCCACCCAGGCACCCCATATTCTGCTTTTCTTTTTAAACAACTTCTCAGAACTGTAAAAACCACTCATGGGGTCCTGGACAGACTGGGAACTGGATTTAGCTGTTGCGGAGTCGGCGGTGGGGGGTGGGGGAGTCGGGGGGCAGCTTTCCTATCCCTGGGTATTTTTCCACCCCTGTGTGTTTTACCAATTTGTATGTAAATAGCATCATGCTTTTTGTATTCTTTTCACAGCTTAGGTTTTTCCTAATTCCTAATTTCCACATTCAGTGTTATGTTTTTGAGATGCTTACAAGTTGGCATACCTGATTTCTCTCTTATATTTTAATGGGCTGTGTTATGTTCCACTGCATGAATAAACCACAGATTCCTTTTCTGTCCCTCTGCCAATGAACTAGATTGTTTCCCAGTTTTCTTCACGATAAATGGTGTTGCAGTTTTTTTTTTTTTTTATTGGCAGGAACTCCTGCATAGTATCCTGGGGTTAGGAATGAAGGCTTTGGGGACGCCTGGGTGGCTCAGTCAGTTAAGCGTCTGACTCTTGATTTCAGCTCAGGTCATGATCTCATGGCTCTTGAGACCAAGTCCTTGTGTCGGGCTTGTGCTGACAGTGTGGAGCCTGCTTGGGATTCTCTCTCTCCCTCTCTCTCTGCCCTCCTCTGCTCACATTCTTTGTCGCTCTCAAAAATAGATAAATAAACTAAAAAAAATAAAAATAAAAAAAAACAGGAATGAAGGCTTCAGAGTCAGTGCCTGTGTTCAAATTCCGGTGTTATTAGCTAGCTATTATCAACTCAAGCAAGTGCCTTAATCTCTCTATGGCTCAGTTTCCGTTTTATGAAATAGAAATATCGACCATACTTACCTGCTAGAGTCATTGAGAGCACTAACTAATTACAAAAGTTCCTGGCACAAGATGTTTCTAGTTTAGAAATTCCTATTATTCTAAAAATATCGGGGCACCTGGGTGGCTCAGTGGTTTAAGTGCCCGACTTCGGCTCAGATCATGATCTTGCGGTTGGTGGGTTTGAGCCCCGCGTTGAGCTCTGTGCTGACACTTAGCTCAGAGCCTGGAGCCTGCTTCAGATTCTGTGTCTCCCTCTCTCTCTGACCCTCCCCTGTCATGCTGTCTCTCTCTCAGAAATAAGTAAAACATTAAAAAAAAATTAAAATAAATAAACAGGGGCACCTGGGTGGCTCAGTCGGTTAGGAGTCCGACTTTGACTCAGGTCATGATCTCACAGTTCGTGGATTCAAGCCCTGCATCAGGCTCTGTGCTGACTGCCAGCTCAGAGCCTGGAGCCTGTTTCAGATTCTGCATCTCCCTCTCTCTGACCCTCCCCTGCTCACGCTGTCTCTCTCTCTCTGAAATAAATAAAACATTAAAAAACATAAATAAAAAAATAAACCAAAAAATAAAGAAAAAAATTTTAAAAAATGAAAATAAAAATCTCAATTGTACCTGTAAATTTTGTCATTGTACTTTTTTTTTTAATGTGTGCCTTCTCCGCATTTCCCACAAACGATTTCCCAGAGGTTTGTCTATGCTGTTGTTTCTGACGCCTCCAGGTCTCATTTGTCTTCAGTCCGGATGTCGCAGCTGGTGGAGTCCCAGTTGGTAGGGGTCAGCGAAGGAAACGGAAACCGCACTAGATGTGCTAAGCATACGTGAATCAATCGCTACAGGGAGTTGGGCGCTTAGGACGACTGTAGAAGGGGTGGAGGCTCTTCTTCAAATCTGGGTTTCTCAGAATGACTCCACCAACAGGCCCGAATTGGCCTACTGGGGAGACCCCACCTCTGCCACAGTCAAGAACACGAAAGAAGGGGGGCTGCCACTGTAGGTGCGGAGTTCACCAAGTCACTGCTCCCGTTGTGAAAGAGAGAACAGAAAGTCTTTTTCTTGTTAAATTTATTCACTTATTTTGAGAGAGAGCGAGAGAGCGTGAGCAAGGAAGGGGCAGAGAGAGAGAGAGAGAGGAGGAGAGAGACTCCCAAGCAGGCTCTGCGCTGTCAGCTCCAAGACCGACGGGGGGCCCGAACACATGAATGGCAGGATCATGACTTGAGACCAAGTCAGACACTTAACCGATTGAGCCCCCCACCCCCGTCCCGGCACCCCGAGAACAGAAAGTCTTGGCCGTGAAGCTTTTACTGCTGTGTCTGCTGTCTCTTGGTCCCTGTGACAGTGGCTGCTGGACAGGAGGTGGCCAAATCTTGCCAGTGTCTCCTGGTGGACGTTCCACGTGAGCTTGAGAAAAATGCGCATTCTGCTGTTGTTGGGTGACGAATTCTATAGATGTCCACGATCCGCAGGTGACTGGCGGTGTCGCTGAGTTGAACGACGACCTTACTGATTTTCTGCCTGCTGGACCCGTGCGCTCCTGAGAGCCCGGCATTGACGTCTCCAGCCGCAGTAGTGATGTCGGCTGTTTCTCTTTGCAGTCCCATTAGTTTACTGTGTCCCGTAGTTTGTCACTCTGCTCGTAGGGCACAAACACTTAAGGACTCTTGTCTTCTTGGAGAAGTAGCTGTTGTGTCATTACGGGATGCCCTTATCTGCTCTGTCTGCAATTATTCCAGCGAAACGATTTTATTTTTAAGTAATCTCTACACCCATTGTCGGGCTTCAATTCATGATCCTGAGATCACATGCCCTTCAGACCCAGCCAGCAGGTGCCTCATTCTTTTTGTTGTTGTTAAGTTTTACACCCAACGTGAGGCTTGAACTCATGACCCTGAGATCAACAGTTGCATGCTCCACTGACTGAGACAACCAGGTGCCCCATACTCCTGCTTTCTGTCTGCCTGTCTTTCCTTTTTTTGAAGATTTTTTAAAAGTAATCTCTACACCCAGTGTGGGGCTCGAACTCATGACCCTGAGATCAAGAGTCACATGCTTCACCGACTGAGACAGCCGGGTGCCCCTCCTGCTTTCTTTGATTAGTGTCAATGTGATCTATTCCGCCCCCCCTCCCCATCCATTTAGTTTTAATCTAAGTCTATACACTCAGAGTGGGTTTCTTGTAGACAGCAGAAGCTGGGTAGTGGTTTTTTATTTTGATCAACTCCCACTCTTTTTCTGCCTTTTGTGCCTTCAACTGGGCGTTTTGCATGATTCCTTTTTCTCTCCTTTCTTGGCATATCAGTTACACTTAAAAAAATTTTTTTTAACTTCTGGGGCGCCTGGGTTAGGCGTCCGACTTCAGCTCAGGTCATGTTCTCACGGTTATTGGGTTTGAGCCCTGCATCAGGCTCTGTGCTGACAGCTCAGAGCCAGGAGCCTGCTTCGGATTCTACGTCTCCTTATCTCTCTGTTCCTCCCCTGCTCTCGCGCTCTCTCTCTCAAAAATAAACATTAAACATTTTTAAAAAATTTTTAACTTTCATATCGGTTACCTTAGAATTTGCAATATACATTTACAACTAATACAAGTCCACTTTCACATAATACTATACTAGTTCATGGGTAGGGGGAGTACCTTATAATAACAAACTAATCCTAATTCCTTCATCCTTTATTTTTTGTTTTGTTTTTTCATCCTTTATCTTGTATATGCATAAGATATATACATAAGCATAAGTAGCTGAATATATTATTGCCATTATTATTTTGAACAGTTATCTATTAATCAACTGGAAATAAGAAAAATAAAACTTTTTATTTTCTTTGCACTGAATCCTTCTCCCACACTTTTCTTCTTTATGTAGATCTAAGTTTCTGACCAGTGTTATTTTCCTTATGCTTCAAGAACTTTTTTTTTTTTGAGAGAGAGACAGTGTGATCAGGGGAGGGTCATAGAGAGAGAGATACAGAATCTGAAGACAGGCTCCAGGCTCTGATCTGTCAGCACAGAGCCCGAGGCAGGGCTCGAACCCACGAACCGTGAGATCTTGACTTGAGCCGAAGTCGGACGCTTAACCGACTGAGCCACCCAGGCGCCCCAAGGACTTCTTTTAACCTTACTTGAAAGGCAGAAGGTCACGCAATAAATTCCCCCAAGTTTGGTTTCTCGAAGAAAAGCTTTTATTTCTCCTTCACCGTTGAAGGATAAATTTGCAGAGCACAGAATTCTAGGTTGGTGATTTTGTTCTCTTAACACTTTAAATATTTCACGTCACTCACTTCGTGCTTGCACAGTTTCTGAGGAGAAGACAGATGTAATTCTTACCATTCTTTCTCTACAGATGAGGTGTTGTTTTTTTCCCTCTGACTCCTTACAGGAATTTTTCTTTATCTTTGATTTTCTGTTATTTGGAAATGATATGCCTGGGTGTAGGGTTTTTTTGGGGGGAGGGGGCATTTATCCTGCTTATTCTCTGAGCTTCCTGGATCTGTGATTTGGTGTCTGACAATTTGGGGAATTTCTCAAGTCATTATTGTTTCAAATATTTCCTTCTGTTCCTTTGATATTTCTTTCTGTTCCTTTGTCTCTTTCTTCCTCTGATATTCTCATTACACGTTACACCGATATTCTCATTACACGTTACACCCTTTTCCCCCTAAAGTTTATTTATTTTGAGAGCGAGAGAGCAGGGGAGGAGCAGAGAGAGAGGAAGAGAGAGAATCCCAAGCCGACTTCACACTGCCAGCGCAGAGCCTGATGCAGGGCTCAAACTCACAAACCGGGAGATCATGACTTGAGCTGAAACCAAGAGTCAGACACTTAACTGACTGAGCCACCCAGGCGTCCCATGGATTTGTCCCACAGTCCTTGGATATTCTGGTCTCGTTTTTTTTTTTTCTTCTTCAGTCTTTGTTCTGTTTGCTTTTCAGTCTGGGAGTTTCCGTTGAGATATCCTCAAGGTCAGAGAGTCTTTCCTTAGCTGTGTCGGCCTCCTCCTAAGCTCATCAAGCGTGTTCTCCACTTCTGTTAGTGTATTGTTCTCTTGAGTTCTTTTTGGTTCTTCCCTAGTATTTCGATCTCTCTGCTTGTGTGCCTTATCCACTGGCACCCATAGCACATTCATCATAGTTGTTTTAAACTCCTGGTCTGATAATTCCAACGTCTGTATCGTGTCTGTCTCTTACGTTTGCTTTGTCTCATCACATGGTGTTTTTTTGCTTTTTGGTATGCCTTGTAATTTCTTCCTGATAGGCAGACATGATGCGTGGGGTAAACGGAATTGCTGTACCTAGGCCTTTAATGCGGTGAATGAAGTGTGGGGGTGGGGAAAAGAACCATTCTATTGTCTATGATTAGATATCAGTCTTTTAGTGAGCCTACACCTCCTGACGGGGAATTTTGCCAGAGTCTTCATTTCCTTCTTCCCTGTTAGCTGGAATAGAAGGGCTAAAGAGGGCTAGACTAGAGTATATGCCTTCTCCTACTTGGAGGGCTAGAGCTAGCTGGAGTTGAATTTGGCCCTTTTCCCAGATCGGTTAGGCTCTGATAATACCCCAGCAGATTAGGCTCTGGTTAACTAGTTTCTCTTAAGAACAGGCCTCGGTTACCCTGGTGTGTCTCAAAATGGTTCGTTATTTTCCTCTCCGTGCAGAAAGTATGAAGGGATTTTCTGAATATTTACTAGGAGAGCCTTGTCCAGCTTCTGGAAGTAAATCTCACAAAATTGTGGAGACCCCTGCTCCACCATGACCGGGTTCCCTTGGATCTGTTAACTCTTAAGAATGGTCCACACAGAGCCTGTGGTAATCCATCACTTACATTTCACGTTTTCCTACCACAGTGGTTTTTTGTTTGTGATTCTCTGCTGAGTCAGGACGCCCCATTTCCACCTATTGGTCTCTCCAATCTTGTGAGCAGCACTATACTCTGTGTACACTTCTCTGTTATTCATCCTAGAAGTGTTGTTGAGTTTTCAGTTTGCCCAGCTTTTTACGTGTTAGGTTGGAGCAGCAACGTCCAATCTCCTTCCTTGCTTCTTCATTTTGCATTCAGCATTTCAGCTCACGGAAGGTCTCACAGGGACGCTGTACTTTTGGGTGGTAGGGGAGAACCTGTGTATCTATTCAGTGGATACTTATTCAGTGATAAAAACTTATGAAGTACTGATTCGTACTACAAAACATGGATGACCTCTGAAAACTTTATGCCAAGGGAAAGAATCCGGTCCTAAAAGGTCGCATATTACAGGATTCCATTTGTAAGAATTGACCAGGGGGCACCTGAGTGGCTCAGTCGGTTAAGCGTCTGACTTTGCCTCACGGTATGATCTCACAGTTCGTGAGTTCTAGCCCCGCATTGGGCTCGCTGCTGCCAGCACAGAGCCCGCTTGGGATCGTCTGTCCCCTTTTCTGTCTGCCCTTCCCCCGCTCTCTCTCACTCTCAAAAATAAACATTAAAAATTAAAAAAAAATTGCCCAGGGTAGGCAAATCCACAGAGACAGAAAATAGACTGGTGGTGGCCTATTGCTGGGGCGTTCAGAGGGAAATAGGGAGTGACTGCTCCTTAGTACCGTGTTTCCTTTTAGGGTGATGAACATATTCTAGAATTGATTGGGTGTGATTGTACAACTCTGTGTTTATAACCAAAAGTGGATTGTACACTTAAAACATGTGACTTGTATGGTGTGTGTGCTGTATCTCAATGAAGCTGTTGCAAAAAACACCGACAACACATGAAAGGTGACTTTTGGGGGTTACCTTGTGACCAGCATTTCAAGCCGCGGTGAAAGCAGGCTGCTAGTGCCATTTGGCCAGTTGCATGGCCTCTATGTTTGTTTGGGCATATAGAAGAGTCAGAGATACTGAATGTGGAGCCCACCCCAGAATTTCTACATAGAAGTGGCTCCGGGAAGGGATATCGTTGGAAGGAGCTGGGCTATTGGTTTTGAGGCTGCATTTACACAGCTTGTGAAGTTTCTTCCTAGAGTCTGTGTTTCCTTGTGGTGGCACTGAGGGGAGGCTGGCTTCCCGAGATTGTAGGAGGGAGATTAGGCTTCTCCCCGTCTCCACCTGCTATTAGGCTTCCCGATCACCGGACCTCTAAACTGGGCGGTGGAATGTCAGCTTTGGCCCGGTAGAAACGTTCCTACTAGCTCACCACCATCTGCCCTGTGCTTGCCGCACAATAGATTCACAACAAATGCTTGTTGAATGAATGAATGGTGCTGTCACTTCTTAGAAGTGGTATGAAAAGGATGCTGAAGCTCTGGAGACACTGATAAAAGTTCATCCTATTTTTGAAAGAAAAAATTGAGCAAAAAAGAGGAAGTGCCAGACAGAGACCATAATTTCACCTTTATTACCATTAACAGTTAAATTAGAGACCCTGATTATTATGGGAAAGCACATAGAACTAGGAGTGCTGAACCTCAAAGCCAGGTCTATTTCATGTGCTAGGCTATTGCAGTAACGGCCCCTATTTGTTCATGCCTCCCCGGTCGGTCCCCTCCCACACTTATTCTGGGCTCATCCATGTGACTTTCTTTGGCCAATGGAACATTAGAAAATAAACCCAAGTGGATATTTGGAGACATTCTTGCACATGAAGCTTTCCTTCTTTTACTGCTAGAAACCTTCCATCAACATGAAAGTAATCTTGTTTTCTGTTTTCTTTTCTTTTTTTAAAGTTTATTTATTTTCGGGGGGGGAGGGAGGGAGGGAGGGAGGGGCAGGGATAGAGGGAGACAGAGAATCCCAAGCAGGCTCCACACTATCAGTGTAGAACCCGACATGGAGCTCAATCCCACGAACCATTGGATCATGCCTGAGTCAAAATCATGAGTCAGACACTTAACCAACTGAGCCACCCAGGAGCCCCAACATGAGAGCAATCTTGTGCTAGACTCCCAAAGGATGACAGAGCACAGGGACAGAGGCTCTGGCTATACAATCATCTCGGCTGTCCCAGGTGAGACCTCAGAATGTGAGTAAGGCTATGTTAGACCATCTAGCCCCAGTTGAGCCAGCCTAGATCAGAACGTCTTGTCCAGCTGACCAACAGAAGTATGAGGAATACTGCTTGCTGTTTTAAGTGACTGTTGTGGATTGAATGATGTCCTCTAAAACAATATATTGAAGTCGTAACCCCTGGTACCTGTGAATGTGACTGCTTTTGAAAATATAGTTTTGTAAATATAATTAAGATGTAAGTTACAATGAGGTCATACTCGAGTAGGGTGGACCCTTAATCCAATATGACTGGCATTCCTGTAAGAAGAGGAGAAGAAACACAGAGACAGACACACAGGGAGAATGCCATGTGAGTACGGAGACAGAGATTGGAGTGATGCTTCTACAAGCCAAGGATTCTTGGCCTTCACCAAAAGCTAAGGGATAGGCATACAACCCTAGACGCACCCTTAGAGCCTTCAGGGAGAGTGTGGCTTTGCTGATGCCTTAATTTCAGACTTCCAACCTCCAGAACTGTGAGAGAATAGATTTCTGTTGTTTTAAGCTGCCCGGTTTGTGGTACTATATGACAATAGCCTCAGGAAACTAATACAGCCATTAAATTTGGGATTGATTTATTCTATGGTAAAAGCTAACTGATATATACTTAACCTGCTCATTCATGCAACAACGGGCCAGGGTAAAAAAAATTTACAGTATGAGACAACACTCTATTAGAAGGTTGGCTCTAAAAGGGGAAGGAAGAAGTCTCTGGGCCTAGCGTTCCTAGTTTATTAACACCAGATCCATTAAACAAATAAGTCACTCCATCTAACATGTAGTTCGGTCTGTGAAGAGGTGGAAAGAATCT
This sequence comes from Hyaena hyaena, assembly GCF_003009895.1. Classification (NCBI taxonomy): domain Eukaryota; kingdom Metazoa; phylum Chordata; class Mammalia; order Carnivora; family Hyaenidae; genus Hyaena; species Hyaena hyaena. Next base: position 452,737 of record NW_024081390.1, on the reverse strand, counting down.
AGGAATGGCATACTAGTTGAATTCCTTCCTATGGAAGAAAGCAATCAGGAATTGGGAAGAAGCATCCCACATAACAGGCATCATACAGGAATAGATGAAAACCAGAATTATTACTACTGAGATTTATAGAGAAAAACTGGAACTCATCCAGGAAAATTGTGATCACGGGTGAGCATCATGCTTGAAGCTTCATGTAATGATCTTCTTCAAATGGCTGCCACATTTCACTTTCCCATCAGCCAAGTATGGATATGCCAAATCCCAGGTCATGAAGATTTACCCTACGTTTTCTTATAAGAGTTTTATCTCTTACATTTTTGTTGTTGATCCATTTGAGTGAATTTTTGTATATGATGTGAGGTAGGGCTTCAACTTGATTTGTTTTTTCAGTAAATCCTACCCCTAATGTGGGGCTTGAACCCATGAGATCAAGAGTCACATGCTCTACTGTCTGAGGCAGCCAGGTGCCCAAACTTGATTCTTTTCTATTCATCATCAAAAGGATAAAAACATATATAGTATATCACTTGGGATCAAATAGAACAGTGAAGTATATTAATTGGGTTACCATTTAAGATGGTTCCTGGATATGTTTTCAAATGCCCGAGGGCACCTCATAGTCTCTGTAGAAATAATCTATTAGCCCCAAATTCCCAAATAAGCTGTTGCTATTGGAAATGACTTGAGAGTGTGTGTATCTTAACCAGCGATTTATTTAAAAATTTAATGAAAAACAATATCATTCTGTTATCTTTGGGCAAGTTGGCCATGACTTTGCCATCTTGACGGATCCCATTGTATGGTTGGCTGAGTTCTGTAGCTTACTTGAAGATGATCTTTTAAATCCTATAATTAAGTGTTTTATTTACCTCAGGTCATAGGTCCCTTCCCCTTTATTTACCAGTAGCAGTTCTGTGTGGGAAGTTCTCAGTCAGAGGGATGGTGTGGGTAGAAGACCAAGGATTTCTGGGGAGACAAATGAGGGCCATTGTTCATCCAGAGATGAATGAGTATTTACTTGGGTATTTTCTACATTTAAGGCACTGTGCTAGATGCTAAGATACACAAAGGCAGTGGGAAGTTGTCTTTATTTTCAATGAGTTGTCAGACCAGTTCAGGATATAAAACATGTTTTTGTTTTTTTTTTAATTATCATAGCACTAAGGTAAAAGTAGTTAAGTGATGTAGGAGAGTTATAAAAAATTGAAACCATCTACATATCCTTCAGTCTGTAGAGTGACCATACATCTTGGTTCTCCCTGGAAAATTCAAATGAACACATGCTTCCCCTGTATGATAGTGTCCCCTTTCTGTGTATAAAGTGTCATGGTTTGTATGGTAAAGTATATGGTCACTCATAAAAATAAGTGAACAGTAGAATGGCTAAATAGCCATATTACGGTTTCTTGGTAAAATCAAGCAGTGACCAAAGGCAATTGCATTTCTGTACACTAACAATGAATAATCTGAAAAAGAAATTAAGAAAACAATTCCATTAACAATAATATCAAAAAGAATAGAGTTCTAAAGGATAAATTGAACCAAAGAAGACTCGAGAACTACAAAACATTACTGAAAATAACTAAAGCAAACCTAAGTGAATGGAAACATTCCCTGTGCTCATGGATTGGAAGACTATGTGTTGGGGTGACAGTGCCACCCAAGGTGGTCTGCAGATTGACTATAGCCCTTGTCACAATTCTGACAGTTTTTTACAGAAATAGAAACACCCACCCTAAAATACATCTAGAATTTCAAGGGACTCTGAGTAGCCAAAAACAATCTTGAAAAAGAAGAACAAAGTTAGAGGACTAGCACTTCCTGATTTCAAAGCTTACTACAAAGCAACAATAAACAAAACAGGGTGGGATCAGCATAAGCACAGATACACAAAGCAATGGAATAGAATAGAGAGCCCAGGAATAAACGTTCCCCTACATGGTCAGTAGAATTTTGACAGCGTCATCAAGGCCATTCAATGGGGAAAGGACAGTCTTTTCAACAAACGGTGCTGGGAAACTGGATGTCCATTTGTGAACGAGTAAATTTGGAACCTTACCTCACACCATATACAGAAATTGACTCAAAGTGGATCAAAGGCCTAAATGTAAAAGCCCAAACTATAAACATTTAGAAGAAAACATAGAGGTAATTCTTCATGTACTAAGATCTGGCAGCCGATTCTTAGATATGACACCAAAAGTATAAACAACAGAAGAAAAATTAGATAAATTGGATTTCATCAAAACTAAGTACTTTTGTTCATCAGAGAACACTATCAATGCAGTGAATAGACAACCCACAAAATGGAGAGAAAGCATTTGTAAGTCAAATATATGATAAGGGATTATTGTCCAGAACCTGTAAAGAACTGCTACAACTCAACAACAAAGACTGAACAACTCAATTCAAAAATGGTCAAAGGACCTGAATAGATACTCCCCCAGTGAAGATACACAACCAGCCAATACACACATGCAGAGATGTTTAACATCATTAGTCATTAAAGAAATGCAAAGCAATACCACAATGGATACCACTTCCCACCCATTAGGATGGCTATTATTAAAATAATGGAAAATAACACATGGTGGAGAGGTTATGGAGAATTTAGAACCCCTGTGCAGTTTGGACAGGAATGTAAAATACTGCACCTACTGTGGAAAACAGTTTGGCAGTTCCTCAAAAAGGTAAACAAAGCAATTCTACTCCTAGGTCTATATCGAAAAGAATTGAAAGCAAGTATGCAGATACTTGTACACCAGTCTTCAGAGCACCATTATTCACAAAAGCCAAAAGGTGGAAGCAATCCATGCCCATCAATCAAAAGGTGGATATAGTCTGGCTGATCATACTTGTTCAATGCGGCAGACTGGCTGCTAAACTTGCTCATTGTTGTCTCTTAAATTAGCCAGTGAAATCTTGGATTGAACTCATGGCAGAGGTTCAAGAAATATATATTGGTTGATTGCAAAATTAAATTAAACCAATTTGGGATGATCTGTTGCTTTGTGTTTTCTTTTCCTCTTCTCCTTATAATCAGTGTGTGGATAATTAAGAAATTATTGTCAAAGTTAGAATTTCCGTCTGCTCTCCATTTAATGAGAAATATGTTTCCTAAACTTGATCTCAATCATTTGAATTGAGTTAGTTCTTAAGAGCTCATTTCTGGTGATTCCTGGGCACATCAAGCCTAATGTATTTATAGCTTCAAATCGAGGAGGTATTTTATTTAAGACGTGTACCATTTGGAGGACCTGATGCAGTTTACAGACTTATACGTAAACAAAGTAAGAGAACTAAGGTTTAAACTAAATAGATGAGTCTTGCAGAAATTAGAGTAGATGCTAACAGGTGTATGAATTGAGCCGTTTCCAGGCAGCAAACGCAAAAGAAGGAAGAGGCTGTTTTTTCTTATCTGAGAAGAACCATTTTATAAATTTATGGACACACACAGGCTTTTTTTCCCCCTGAGATTAAACTCAAGGGAATTTACTTTGCCAGATCTTTTATAAACCATTTTGAACTACAACAATATCTTCAGTAGGGTGCTTGTGATGAGCACTGGGTGTTACCTGTAAGTGATGAATCCCTAAATTCTACGCCTGAAGCCAATTTTACGATAGTTAAATTAACTAACCGGAATTTCAATACAAACTTAAAAAGAAAAAAAAATGAGAGTCTTGTAGTAGGTACAGCAACTCTATTTAAAGAAATAGTTTCTCTATCAACTACAAGATTGAAAGTATAATGTTGAGTTGCACAATAGTGTAGACATTTCTCAAAGGGATTCAAATGATAACTAGATATTTTTCTTTCTCGTGGTCAGTCTTTATAAGAGCTAGAGACTAGTAATGATTACATGGAACCAGTTTACTAAAGCTGCTAGGAAGTGGTCAATTCAGAATTGAGCATCTGCAGGAAGCACGACTTTTTGTGTGTGATTAGTTCCAGAGTGGTGCTCGTGACATTCAACATGTGATGGGCATGAAGCCATGACTCTATTGAGAAAGTTTCACGGCAGCCTTGTGCTCCCACTTGGTGAGAAGATGCGTCCATTTCCACAGTGGAGTGGGCAGAGCAGTGAACATTCACAAGTAGAGGCAAGAGTAGTTACAGGAAGGAGCTTTGGATCTTCTCCAACATTCCATACCACTGTTGACTGGTTGAGAGCCTAATAGCCTGTGTCCAATAGCTGGAAAGTCTAGGAAGTTTGTTGAGTACTTTTCAATGCTGCATTAACATGTGGCTAGAATTTGTAGATTACAACCTATAACTCTAGTCTTTTCAAAAACGTTTGTGCAAAACTGTGTATTTCCTCTAATCTAAAATGTGACTCTTAGAGAAATGGGAAATTTTGGCCTGTGTGTGCATGTGTATATAAATAAATAAATAAATTACATAATGTAAAATATAATTGGATATTATATTTATCTGGCATAACTATAATATATTACATCTTAATATATATTTGATAAATATATAAATAAAAATATATTTGACCATACGGCATACAGATTACTCCATCTCTTCCTCTTTCTACCCCTAGTGATATAAGCCCTTAAGATCTAATATTTAGGTAAGTTCTTTCTGTGTCTCTATATCTCTCTCTCTTTGTGTCTCTGTCTCTATTTCTCTCTTCCTTGCTTTCTCTTACTGGGCTTAGTCTTCATGCCTCCTATCATGATTATCTGGTTAAACTAATGACTGAATTTCCGACTGCTAGTGAAACAACTTTTTCAGGCCAGAGAGTCTTTCCATTTGTCATTCCCACCGTAGGACAGTCTCCCCACCGCTGCACCCCCCCCGCCCCCCGCCTTCCAGGTTAGCTGCTAGTCATCCTTCAGGGCCCATCTTAAACTTCTCTTCGTCAAGGAAACCTTCCCTGAGAGTTCCCTGAGATTGAGGTTAAATCCCCCTCTTATATATTCCTGTAGCATCCCTTCTTTAAAACTTCTGTTTTTGAAGTCCCGCAATCCCACCTCTGGGTATATACCCAGAAGGAAACGGAAACAGGATCTTGAAGAGATATCTGTACTCCCAAGTTTATTGCAGCATTATTCACAAGAGCCAAGATATGGGAACAATCTAAGTGTCTGTGGATGGATGAATGGAAAAAGAAGATGTGAATATATATACATACATACGTATGATAGAATATACATCCATACATATATGTGATAGAATACTATTCGGCTGTGAGAAGGACATCTTACCATTTATGACAACATAGAGGTATCTTATGCTAAGAGAGATAAAGCAGAGAAAGATATTGTATGATTTCACTTATGAAATCTGAAAAAGTCAAAGTCTTTGAAAACAGAGAGTAGAATGGTGGTTACTGGGGGGAGGGAGGGGGAGTGGAATTGGGATGATGTTTAAAGGTACAAACTTGCAACTAGTAGATGAATAAGTTCTGGAGATGTAACGCGCAGCCTAGTGATTATACTCAACAATATTGTATTATAAACTTCAAAGTTGCTAAGAGACTAGATTTCAATTGTTCTCAACACAAAAAGAAATGATAATTAAGTGAGGTGATGGAGGTGTTAGCTAACACTGTGGTGGTAATCAAATTGCAGTATACAAACGTATCAAATCATCACGTTGTGCACCTTAAATTTACACAATGTTATATGTCAATTGTACTTCAGTGGAAAAGAAAACTTTTGCTATTGTGAAAAACTTCCAACATTCAAAACTAAGGAGAATCGTATAATGAAGCTCCACTTGGGAATTTTTGTAAACCCTCTTACAAATTTCTTATTCAAAATTTGTCTTTCCGGCCAGGCTTTAAGTTCCAGGAGATCAGGAACCTTGACTGACTTGTTTATTGCTTTATCCTCAGTGCCTTCAACATGCTAGGAACACAGTAGCCACTTAATAAAAAAGCATTCAGTGAATGAATGCATCGATCAATTAACAAGGGTGTAGCAAGGCTTGTTTTATTTTTTATTGTTAAGATGGGAGTGATAGAAACATCTTTAATTTTTATAAGAAAGAGCAAATAAAGAGGAAAAGCTGAAGGTCCACAGAGGGGAAAGTGAGGTTCCTGAAGACGCAGGAGTGGATCCGCAGAGATTAATTCCGAATTTGCATAGCTAATTGCCTTGGTTGTCTCTGCTTGGATGTTGCAGAAGCTTCTCACATTCAAAGAATCCAAAACCTACTCGTCTTTTTTTCTCAACCCCTCTTCTCCCTGTTTCTATTAATGGTTCTACCACCTTTTCAGGTGAGAATCAGGAGAATGTAGTTCTAGTCCTGGCTTCTCTGTGTGCTTTCTGGACAAAGCACCTCGAACCTTAGAGTTCTGAGCCATCTTTCTTTCCTTCTCTCTTCCTTTTTGAACACATCCAATTCATTGGCAGATCTGTTCAAATTATGTGCAGAACTGTGTTACCTCTCTCTCTGCGAGGCTAGCATGGCAGACTCTTGCACCAAGCTGGCACCTGCTGCATCATTGGTGATCCTAAATGCCAGTCTCATCCCACCCTTCAGCATCTGCTTCTGCTCAGTATTTCACCCGTGAAGCCCAAACTGCTTAGTGTAGCGTTTGCATTGCCCTAAAAATCGGGCCCCCACCAACCTGAAAATCCAGCTAGGCTAATTATCCTGTTCTCCCTGTGAAAGGCTGATGTGTTTCAGTACCTCTGCCTTTGCAAATGCTCGTTCCTCCTCCTGAAAAAGCCTTTTCTTATATCACTGCATGTGTTAGGCTCTTCATATTTTAAGAGCCAGCTCAAATGCCACTTCCTCCACCAAGACTCCCTTGGCTCTTTCTAGCCAGAAGTCATCTCCCTGTCATCTGAATGCCTTGCATGTGTTTTATAGTACATATATCTATAGTATATGAAGCTTACACAAATGTCGGAGTAGACTGTACGTTTCTTTCTTTTTTAATGTTTCTTTATTTTTGAGAGAGAGATTGAGAGTGGGGGAGGGGCTCTGCACTGACAGCACAGAGACCCGAACCCACGAACCATGAAATCATGACCCGAAGTGAAGTTGCACACTCAACTGACCGAACCACCCAAGCGCCCCTAGACTACATTTCTTGAGGGTCAAGGCCAATGTTGTGATCATCCTTATTTATCCCATAGGAATTTGCTCAGTGCCTAGCACATAGTAGACACATGATAAATAATTATAAATGTATCAATCTATTTCTAAAATGTATAAATCTTCTGTAGTTCATGGATTTTTCATCCACACCAAGCCTGTATTAGTGAGGATTCTCCTGGAAAACAGAACCACTAGTGTGGGGGAGGGGGGATAGAGAGAAAGAAGTTGATTCGTTACAAGGAACTGTCTCGTGTGATTATGGAGGGGCTCACGAGTCCCCAGGTCTGCAGTCACTTAGCTGGATTTGATGGTGTCGTTTCTGTCTAGAAGCCGGCGGGCTCCAGATCCAGAAGAGCTGATGTTTCAGTTCAAGTCCAAATGCGGAAAACAAAACACAATAAAAACCCAACAGTGTCCCTGCCCGAAGGCAGTCAGGCAGAAGGAATTCTCTCTTACTCAGCCTTTTTGTTCTAATCAGGCCTTTAACTGATTGGATAGGGATCACCCATACCAGGGAGGGCAATCTGCTTTACTCAGTCTACCGACTCAAATCTTCATCTCATCCCGAATAATGTTTGACCACATATCTGGGCACCCCCTAGCCCAGTCGAGTTGACACATAAAATTACCCATCACGAAAACCCAACTCAAGTGAATCAACTTTTACCTTACTTCAGCCATTGAATGCTCTAGAGTGATAGAATGGACCAGGGCCTAAATAAGTTAATAGATACAAATCCTCAGTGGAAATGCTTGGGTCTATCCATGCCCAAGTTCTCCGGCTCCATTTTACTTGATGAATGGACCTTCTTTCTCAGTTTCAATGAAAGCAAACTAGGCATTTCTCTAAATATCAGGGACAGAACTCAGGCTCTTGTGCTCAACTTCCAGAAGAAGGGGTATTTGAATTACGTACCTGTAGATTCTGGTGACCCATACAGGTATACCGTGAGCGGGGCCGCTGTAGAGTGGCAGAGGTACATCTTGATATTGACTCTTGAGGACCATTACCTTTTATTCATTGGTCCACAGTAAATTCGCTACATTATATGGCCCGGGGTGTGAGGACTGAAAACAATTCCATTCTTACCTCAGTTTTTGCTTTTGGCCCCTTTAAAGCATCCGTGTAAAATGATCCCTTAAATGTCAACCTGGCCCTAGAACACCTTCATGCGCCTTCGTTGTTACTATGGTTTCCGCCCTGGAACAAATAGCATCCTGCAGAAGTCCAGGATCAGACCCATGGCTAGGGTCACAGTAGTGTCAGACTCATATCATTTTGGAAGATCCGACAAGTTTTGACCACAAAATGCGGATCTCCTCTCCAAGGTGGCCACTAAGGCTGAGAAAGAAATGGGAAGGGGACAGAGGTTGCATGTACCGTCAAAGGCACCAGCTGGTATAGGCAGGCACAGAGATACCACTTGTGAGGGCTTCTTCCCCAAATAGGAGAGTGATTGGTTATCATCAGTGCATGGGAAGGCAGGCCTGTGAACACCCCCTTTCCTTCCCTGGACCCACTTCTGGATGGGGTGCAGAGTGCATTGCCCGAGAGGGTCTGCTGCCTTGGAAGCGAGATGGAGGCCGGACAGCCAACGCTGGGGAGCAGATCCTGTGTGTATTTACCCAGGTTGGCTATTCAGTTGTAGGAGGTTCTGAGTCTATTTTGTCTGCCTGCATTTCCTAACCTGTTGATTGGGTGTCTGTTTCTGTTGGATCCATTGCTAGTGTATTGTTGAATGCTCAGGTATCACTGATGATCAAACTTGCGGAAAATCATCCTTCTCATCAAAAAGTATTCTAATGACCAAGCCACAGCAAAGTCTACTTTCAAGAGCATACAACTTACAGAGTTAACGAGGACAAATTGAGATTCCCTAAGTATCCAAACTGCTGCAATCATCGTAGTCACCGCGGGAGCCAAGTCTGTAATGTGGCACTTAGGATGTGCTCAGAGCCTAAGGGTCTAAATTCATGTGATTTGGGGCTTGTTATTTGCTTATATGATGCAAAAAGGAGAAAATGAAGGCAGATTGAGCAATACAGCCATTTCATATTTTTAGCATGAAAGTTTCCAAAGTCAAATTCTACACATTTGGCCGGAAGCTTGGTTTTAAGCCAGGACCCCAAAGGCCTGTGGGGACCAGGCCACCAACATCAGTGAGAAATGTGGGCCGAGGGGAGACTGGGGCAAGGTGGAAATAATGTGTTCTGTCCTCAGAGGCCAGAAATTCCTCCACCCCAGCCAAGTGGTTGCCCTTTGGGAATGCTGGCCCCGTGTGGCTATAATCCTGTCATTTTTCAAAGGAAACTGGAAATCCAATTTTTTTTTTCTCCTGAAGACCTTTTTGATTTTCAGATGTTGGCCACACATGCGCAGAGGCTGGGTTGGGCCTGAAGATAGTCAATCTCTGGTTTAGCAGAAAGTGCAATGGACTAGCAATGAGGACACCTGGGTGCAAACCCGATTATCCCCTATGGCTGTGAGATCTTTGACAAATTGCTTAATCTCTGTGGGCTTCTGCTTGCCCATCTGTGGGCTGGAGATAAGAATGTCTACCATGACGGTGGCCCAGAATTGTGTGAATGGAATGAATGGTGAAAGAGTTTGACATCGGGCCACTTATCAGACCATCATTCAGGCTGCTGACAGTTGTTGGCTTGATACACATCGGGCATGATGGTAACGTTAATTGTTTCTCAACCAGCTCCATGAGCCAAAAAAATTTGGTTTTAACTTTCTTCATTTTTTAAGGATTTTGTGTGTAAGCAATCTCTACACCCAGCGTGGGGCTTGAATTTACAACCCGAAGATCGAGAGTTGCACCCTCTACCGAATGAGCCAGCCGGGAGCCCTGAAGTTTTAAAACTTTAAAGCTGAGGGCTTTCATATTTGGGTAGAATGTTAGAGGTGAACCAAGGCAATATCCTGAGACTAAAACCTGTTAGTGCTTTGAAAGGAAGAGGAAGTCTTTTTTTTTTTAAGATTTTATGTTTAAGTAAAAAAAAAAAAAAGACCGCCTCTTCCTTTCAAAGCACCAGCAGGTTATGTTTAAGTATGGAGGGGGGCACTTGTGGGGATGAGCACTGGGTGTTATATGGAAACCAACTTGACAATAAACTATTTATAAAAAAAAAAGATTTTATGTTTATGTTTAAGTAATCGCTATACCCAACATGGGGCTCAAACTCACAACCTTGAGATCAAGAGTCACATGCTCTATGGGCTGAGCCAGCCAGCCACCCCGGAAGACGTAGTCTTCTTAAAGTCAATAGCCATGAGTCAGAAATTTTTCTTCTGTTTATTTATTTATTTTGAGAGAGAGAAAGAGAGAGAGAGAGAGAGAGAGCTTGAGCAGGGGAGGGGCAGAGAGAGAAGGAGAGAGAAAATCTCAGGGAGGCTCCCCACTGTCAGCACAGAGCCCAACATGGGGCTCGAACCCACAAGCCGTGAGATCATGACCTGAGCCAAGATCAAGAGTCTGATGCATAACCGACTGAACCACCCAGGCGCCCCAATTCTTTTTTAAATTTTATTTCTAATTGAAGTACAGTTGATGCATTATATTGGTTTCAGGTGTACAGCATAGCGATTCGACAGTTCTATACATTACACAATGCCCACCATGAGAAGCGTGGTCACCATCTGTCACCATACAAAGTAATTGCAATATTCTTGACTATATTCCCTAAGTTGTGCTTTTCATTCCCAAGACGTATTTATTTTATACCCGGAAGTGTGTACCTCTTCATCCCCTTCACCCATTTTGCCTATTCTCCCCACCCTCCAGAAATGAATTTGAACAGAAGTGAGAGTGCAGGAGGGGAGGGGACCACACAGTCTCTAGCCCTAGTAAGCTGGTCGGTGCAAGGTGCCTGGTGTAAGTGCTGGCCTAAATTTGAAAGCATGCTTGTGCTATAGTCACCTGTCACAAAGAAGCTTGGGGTAGCCATAGGTTGCAGATTTCAGTTCAGTGACTACATGAATAATTCATTAGTCATTTTGTCAGGTGGCAGCAACTATTTCTCTCTCTCTCTCTCTCTCTCTCTCGAATGCTGGGACCTAGCTGTGAAGAATTAACTGGCAAGAAAGTATTTGCCCGCTTTGCTTTACAGCTCCGAAGTGCCAGATGGAGAGATGTATCTTCTTGAACTCATTTTTCTAACTTACCTGCGGTTTCTTGGTTCCGCCCTATTTGACTGTGTTTTCTTAGTCATTGAATAGGTGGGAATAGATTTGAATGATTTGCTGTGTGAATAAGAGGGTCATGTTGATTCTCAGAAAACTACATTCCATCCTTGTGAAACCTGCCTTCTCTTCCTTTTTGAAAACACATTGTGTTGAGGAAGTCGATAGGATCCTGAAAAGTTGCTTGTACTATTCTATAGTTTCAGCTAAAATGTGTAAAGCATTTACCGATGAAATGATATAATGTTTGGGATTTGCTTTAACAAATGTAGCTGTGTGTATGTTTAAGTGTCAGAGGGAGAATGAATGAAAGATCAGACAGGAACTGATCAGTGTGGAAGCTGACTGATGAGTGCATTGAGGTTCATGATACTGTTCTCACTAATATTTTATAAAACAGGGGAAAAGTAAACTATTTTACATAGTCATCATGATGTTTTATTTATTTATTTTTTTAATGTTTTATTTATTTCTGAGGGAGAGAGAGAGACAGTGTGAGCAAGGGAGGGTCAGAGAGAGAGAGGGAGATACAGAATCTGAAACAGGCTCCAGGCTCTGAGCTGGCTGTCAGCACAGAGCCCGACGCGGGGTTCGAACCCACGAACCGTGAGATCATGACCCGTGCCGAAGTCGGATTCCTAACTGACTGAGCCACCCAGGTGCCCCGTCATTGTGATGTTTTAATACTTTACTACCCATCCTGCCATCCGTGGAATTTCATTTGTCTTTATTTTTTTTTAAGTTTATGTATTTATTTTTGAGAGAGACAGCATGAGTGTGTGTGTGGGGGGGGAGGAGGCGGCGGAGAGAGAGGGAGAATCCCAAACAGGCTCTGAGCTGTCATCACAGAGCCCAACGCGGGGCTCGATCTCACAAAACTGTGAGATCACGACCTGAGCAGAAATCAAGACTCAGACGCTCAACCGACTGAGCCACCCAGGTGCCCCATTTATCTTTATTTTTAAATGATTAATTGTGAAAGTAATCATACACTCATTATGAAAAAGAAATCAAGGAATACAAAACATATGAACGATTAAAGTCCCTGCTCATATAACCAGAAGTTAAACATGGTAAAAGTTAGGTGTATATTCTTTCAGAGCTTTCTTTATGCACACACACAGACACATGTAGAAATGAGTGTGCTGTGCTTTTGTTTAAAGAATTGCAGTATTATCAAGGGCAATTTGATTTTGTAGAAGAATCAATTACCCCCCCCCCAAGTAAAACATGTCTCCACTCCTATAATGTAAATGAGGGAAAAGGTAGGTATCACTTAATAGAATTTTGTGTATTGGCAGATTTTTCTCTAACTATCAAGAAATGCACTTCATTTATTACTAGCTTAAGCTTTATTGAGATCCCAGAATGAGATGAATGTGACCATAATGGTACCAGTGATTGCTTTAAAGTACGGCCCGCTGAAAGCAACTTGAGGCAACTTTTACTTTAATTGATCAATGACATCTTTTAGCTGAATTCATTTTCTCATGTACGTTTCAGAGGAAAAAGCGAACCCATTTAGGCCAAAGAAATCAGCTCATGATTTTGCTTAATTTTTAAAGAGTGAAGAGAAAAGAAACCATTTTGTAATAATGTTTGCTCCGGCTTGTGCTGGCGGGCGGGCGGCATTTAGCTTCATTAACTCTTAATGAATGATGAGTGGTAGAAGCTGTCGATATATTTTGAAAGGATGCTCTGTCTCCCTTTTTATTCTGTAACATCTCCAGCCACCCCTGCCTGTCTCCCCATCTTGTTCAATTTGATGTCAACTTTTGAATAGAGGCTCTGTTTCTCCCAGATGCCTCATATTTACTGCCAGCGATGGGGAGAACTATGGATATTAAGAGCGGCCCTTCTTTGTTTTCTCTCAGATGCGCTTTTAAGGCTCCTGAAAGGCAGGAGGCTGACAGCTCTGGGGGCGTCCAGACCTGTTTATCCGTGCGCCACGTGCAGCTCGGAGCATCTCTGTGGCATGAGCGCTAGGGTCCCTTTGCACCTGCAGGAACCGGCAAGGGGCAAAGGCCAGGCTGCTCGATCCTCAGTGCGTCTCCTGAAAGGAAGCAATTAGCCAGGATTCAGGAGCAGGCCCTTTCTGTTTCTTATAACACTTCTCTCCTATGCTTCCCCCCCCCCCCACTTCCCCAACACACACACACACACACACACACACACACACACACACAGAAACACACACAGACACTC